>NW_027286930.1:0-600000 GCF_022747635.1 Hetaerina americana
GTGTAGGCTTAATAGTGCATGAAGCAACTTAATATTTTTGAAAACGACTTGATAAGATTGTGTAAACAGATACAATATTAAACTTTCTGATCAAGGTACTGTACGTATTATTAACTATAGTCCTCCAGCTTGAGGTAGATTTTTGATGAACCTTGGCACATCGCATTAACTGCTCGTTCGTTCTTCCTAACATGTTTCAAAATAATCCTTTGACCAAATCCTACAATGACTCATTCTTACTACTTCTTCCTTCACTCCATCCAAAATATCTTTTCTTTTCCTCCCTCTATCTCACTTTCCCAGCATTTTCACGTTTACTTATGCTTTCAGAATCCCGTTGTCCCTTAGTATCTCCTGTACTCACTAATCCTGCCTTCGAATTTCCCCCAACAGCCATCTCTCCTCACCTACCATGCTTACAACTTTCTCAATCGTTTTCCTTTCCATTCATTTTATCTTCTCAATCCTTCTCCAAACCGATATCTCGAAAGCATCCACCTACACTTATCATCTTGCTTAAACGGCCAAGTTTATGGGAAACAAAATAATGCGCTCCAAATTAAAGGGTTCCCTAGAATGTTCTTTATGTCATTATATCTTTGTAAATGCTTCCTCACCCAAGAAATTGTATCTTTTAATTTCCCTAAAACACTGCCCACCCTCCTCCAAAATACTTCCGTATTTCCTTTAATAAACTGTTCTTCCTGTTTTTGTTCATATTCCCAAAAATGCGCAATATTTCGTGAACATGTGAACGGCAGAGGTATGCACACGTGTTTATTTAATTGCATTAGTAATATTATACGTAAATACTAAGGACACTAATGTGAAGTACAAGGAAAAAATTGACCTTTAGAAAAAGTTGATTCTAAGCTTGACTTGAGTCTAAGTCCTAACTAGCTGGTGATCTAAGTTATAGTGTGTTATAACATTCTAGCATCAAGTTCCAGCTAATAGGAGTGGATAAAGAAAGTGAGTTAAAAAGTCTAATGCACGAAAAATAAGACTTACGTACGGTATAAAACAAAAGACGAAATACACCCCGAAAGCAAAAAAAGGCAAAAGATATCAACTACGCCTAAAAATGTTTCGGGGAGTGATTGAACTTGAAATGCAGTTAATGAATTTAGATTTTAGCAATACATTTAATGTTGAGGAATTATATGCATTATATATTATAAATCAGAGTGTTTGTTCGCATATATTTTACCCTTTCATTCGCTCTTCACTCCCTTTACCTTCCGTGCTCTCTCGCCTTTCTGTGACGGAGATTTTTCCTACTTTCCTTTGTATTCTTTGAAGTAAAACAACTCTGTGTTCCCTTATACAATTCTTATTATTAATCCTCAGCCTTCCTTTAAAAAATCCCAACCCCTGTTACTTTTATTGCTCAGTTCAGCAGACCATTGTTTCTATATTCACTGGTCCAGCAAATTTATCTTTATTTCGCGAGGTGTGTTCCGACGAATTTTAATATTTTCATTCTTCGAAGGTCTTCTTCAATTGTGACTCATTGGCATATCCATTTAATTTTCGTAATTCTTATGATGTGCCAGATTTTTATTGTTTATGAATTATTTTTCTCGTCTATCTTCACCATCACCTACCTCCCACAGGAGTGGAAAAGGACAAATATTTAAGTTTCGGAATGCTCGAAGAAAAACTAAGGAATTCTAAATAATCATCGTTCTCTCCTCGCGACCAGTTTTGAAGGGGCACGAAGACCATTTTCTATCGCCGAAATGATACGGGATGGTGGGCTCTTTCCGCTCCGGGCACGCTCCCCCAAATGAACGAAGTAATCCGTCCACAGTCCCTTCCCATGCGTCCGTCATGCTTCGTAACAACAGCTTCGTTAGAAATTTGGCTTTTCGATCTCGCCCCCAAAGTGGGCTCATCGACAACAATGGGGTGAGCAACCCGAGTCCCTATGGAGATGTCAGCGGTACGGGGCGGGCGGTGTGGGTTAGGGGGAATGGTGGGAGGACCTCAGCCGCCGAGGAAGAAGGGGGTAGTAAGTAGTGAGGTCCAGATACGACTGGCTTGTGGAGATCAGAGGGGAGGGGGGAAGTGGCAAAAGCGGGAGGGGAGTTGAAAGGAGCGGTGGTGGGGGAGGCGGCTGGGCTTGCGTCTGTGTGTATCTGCTGTGCGACGAATGCCGGTGGAGGGGAGGGAGGGAGAGAGAGGTTAGGAGAGAGGGGAAGTTGGACTGGCTCCGCTCTCATCGCCTTCCCTCCCCGACTGTGTTTGCTCACAACAGTTTCAACCCTCGGCCGTTGCGAGCGTGTCTGCCTCTGGCGAGGTGGTGGAAGGATTTTTATTTAGGTGTGTATATACTTTCATATATACACACACGCACATATATATATATATATATATATATATATATATATATATATATATATATATATATATATATATATATATATTTTAATATATATAGAAAAGGACGACTGTGGGGTTGGGGTGGCTCGTGGTGGCACGGAGGGCACCTACTGGCTCTTAAGAAGACTCTTGTGCTGCCCCTTTTTCCTTTCTTCTCCCACTCTTCTGCTCCTTCTAAGTCCTTCTTCCACTCCTCTCTTCGGGAACTAAAGGGAGGGGGGCGATTTGAGGACGAGGCGGCGGATGAAAGGAAGTCTCTCTCCCGCTGCAGAAACACCAGCCAAGGCCCCTCATACTCTCTCTCACACCCCTCCAGCTCCCCGCCCGAAGAGCACACCGCCCCCACCGGTCCCTTTGCCTGAGGCAGAGCGGCATCGGCCAGGTAAAAGGGCTCCCTTCCCACCCTTGCGCTCGCTCCTCATCCTTCGCCCTTCCTCCCCACCCACTCCTCCCTCGAGGGGGCCTTTGATGAGATCCTCCTCCCTGAGGAGGTGGAGACTTGCTTCTCTTTTCTCCTCTCATACTTCTTCCTTCAGTCCCATACTCCTTCTTCCTCCGTTTCCACGGAGGCAAGGTGGTGGTGATATCCGCCGTGCCAGGAAGGACGTAATATATATTGTTTTTTTTTTAGACTTCATCCCGGTGAAATATTTTAGGGATCGTATCCCCTTCCCCCCCCCTCGACGTCTGGTGCTCATTCGGAAGATCAGGACTGGGTGAACCGCAATCTTCTAGTCCTTCTTCCCCGTTATTGCAACTTCCTTTCAGTTAGTTCCATCCTCGTTCTTCACCACGGCTTTCCCAAAAAACCCACCGGGAATGGGTCGCACAAATGGATGGTGAAACAGAAGGATAAAAGAAAATCGGGTTCGAACGTACTAGCGTGTCTCCAAGCGGTGATCTCCCCGTTCCACCTCCTCCGTAGGTGGGGGCCCTGAAGTGGTCTCGGTCCTTTTCTTTCTGTCCTTTCTTCGAGTCCCCTACGCCTAACAGTACACCTTTCGTTAGCGCAGTAGGCGGTGGTTGTTTCACCCGGGGCCAGCGAACGAGTGAGCGGACTTAGTGAGAGTGGCTACCTCCTTTTTCTTCCTCATCCTCCTCCTTTCCCCGCGGTTGTAGCTCCTCCCGCCACTCGGGAGGCGTGAAAAGCGGAGGAGTTTCGAGTCCGGAGTGTGCGCCGTGCCGTAGCTACCTCTCCTCCAGAGAGGTTTATATATATATAGGCGCCAGTTGACGCGAAGCCAGTGTTTTGGACCGAGGCGTGTACGTGTTGGGATTCAGCGCTATGTCCATCGCGTCCTTGCAAGGTGGATGATTGTGTGTTCTCCTCCGATCATGGCCATGTTTATAAGAGGTTAAAGGACATAAATAAAAGTAAACTTTATGCCCCAAGAGGTGTCATTCGCCAGAGCCCTGAGAAGTAATACTGTTCACGAGAATATACTAGTATCGGAAAGGATAACGAAGCTCAAAATTTGCGACGGTTACAGAAGATAAACACAAAAGCACGAAGTGACAAAAGTTGTGATCGGATGGATTAAAGAAACGCGGTCTTTCCGCAAAGATTTTCGGGACTTAATTCTGAAACGTTCCTGGAGTACTTTTTGAGTGAAAGTGGTGTAATTGAGATCGTCAGTGAGAACCTCGTGACTGAGCTGATGACCGAGGATTGGGAATCCGGAATTTCGCTCCTAGATGACCCGAGTTATCGCGTGAAGTGATTGGATTCGCTTTTTGCTCTACTCGCCTCCGTGCAATACATTGGAAACATCGGAAAGTGCCTGACGCAAATCCGATGTTTGAGATAATCCCAGTGAAATATCGCATCGCTCCAAGCCTCCCACGCCTACACCCACTCACGGAGAGACAATCAATCGTCATTTAGTAGGCGAAGGCTCCCTTGAAGAAAAGCATTAACCTTTTCGCTGACTAATAAGTGTTTTTTCTTAACCTATCACGCTCCCTTCGCCCGGAGTCACCGGGGTAAACCGCTCTCTCCTCAGAATTCTTACTTTTCCAAGGGAATATTTCATCTGGAATAGACAATTTAACATCTCGGCGGTGAAAACAAACAACGGTAGACTCTTCGTTTCATAGACATTGCAAAACTTGATCTCGGCTAAGGAACAGAGACGTCAATCTCTTCACGGAGGCACTTCATAAAGGTCGCACGTATCGGGAGGCAGGCATTTGCTCGTGCGTGATGTTTTCCCCGCTTTTAGCTCTCCGTGGTGGCATCAAATCTTAGAAAGGGCCCCAGAGTCGCGGAAGCGAAAAGGGGTTAAGAAGGGGCAAGGGAGAAAGAGAAGGATCGCCGTCTCCCGGGCCGTGAGTGGGTGAGGGAAGGCCGAAAGAGAAGCCGACGAAAGGTCTCTCTCTCTTGCTCCCGCCCCCCATTGAATTGGCTCCCCTTTCATTCGAGGGCGCATTCCCCCGTCCTCCCCGACACCGACCGTAACGGAGGCCGGGTTGCCCGCCCGAGAGCAAGCAGCGGGGCAGTTCACCTGGAGGCTCGGCCGCGGAATGTAGTCTCTAGGGCCGTCGCGTGGGCACAGCAACTCCAAGTGACGCCAAGTCTCGCTCGGATTTAAAGTGCACTCGACTCTGCGAATCTCCGGAGATTTCAACGACCGTGCTGTGTCGAATGTGAGTGGTCCGCGGATCGGAAAAATATCTTCAGACAGCGAGTAGAAAAAGCACTAAGCTCTTTATCTGTCTTTTGGTACTCTCGTGAGCGCACACAATCTGCTTTTCTACCCTCCCCTCGACTTTTTCCAATTTTATTTCTGGAAAGATTCAACTGTGAATTTTTAGTATGTCTTCCAAAGGTGGCTAAAGGACTCCCTTTTCCCTGCCCCATTGGTTTAGAGAACGGTGAAAGAAAGTGAAATGGTTACAGCGGGCTTGAAAAAGGACGCACAGCGTCAGCGGACCGTCGGGATGAAGACGCGAAGGCGGCCCGCCGGCTCCTCGAAGATCAAGCGACGACTGTCGGCCGCGATGCCGGGCGGAGGCCTCAGGACCGACGGCGGGGGATCGGTTGCCGCCTCCCCGCTTCGCTCCCGTATCCTCGCGATTCTCCTCGTCGCCTTATGGATCATCGCTGTGGCGAGGGAAGCTACGGCCGCCTCTCCTTACTCCGGTACCTGGCTGTGAGTACTCGCTGTGGTCATTTATCTCACATCGCTTGCTTGCGTAGTTTTTCTTCCTCACTTTCCCGCCGCTTCTCGGTAGGCCCAGACGCTGCGGGTCGAATAGCGCGTGGTCGATGCGCCCCGAAGCAACTAACGGCACGCTGCTGTAGGCGGTCCCGCCGGCCGCGAAAACATTTGCACATCGCAGATGTGTTATGGATGAGGCTTTGAGTTTCCTTGTAAATCGAAGGAATGCGCGAAATGAAAACAATGCGTGCGTAGGTTTCATCCTCATCCAGCGCATGCTTTCGGTAAAGGTAGATATTTTTATCATTCTTTCTATGATCCGAGACGGTGCCAAGAGCTTATACTCGAACAGGCTATAAGTATTCATTATTTTATCATAATAATATTAAAAATCTCTTGGAAGTTTTAATTGGCAAAACAAATGTTGAAATCAAAATTAAAATAATACATACAGGATCCAAGAGAATGGGAAATGTTTTCAAAAACGAATTTTCATTTAGATATTTTAATTTTAGCTTGATTTATATTGTTAGAATGTACCAGAAAATCAACTGTCAATTTTTTGCTATTTGTTTTTTTTTAATAATTTGATACACGAAAAGAACAGCATTTTTACTGTGTGTTTTATGAGGTTATACTAAAATATCCTGTCTGATTGCGCACAGGAAGAATATTGTGTACGTGAGCTTAGGTAGTGATTGCTGACTTGTTATTCCGTCAATGCCAACTTTATTTTGGGGCATAGATAATTTTTTACAACAGGACTCCAGAACCCTTGAATTAAAATTAGTGATGAATATTTCTCCATGAGGTGCGGGGATAGTCGCAATACTTATTGGTAAAATTGTATTTGTATAACTCGTATTATTATAATTATTAATTGTAATTGCCTCGCCATGCATGCATGAAAAGATGTTCATTTGAATCTGGAACCGGGGTTTTCAATTTGCCCGTTAAAAATGTATTCTTTTTTCATTACAACATTTCCCACATTATCGTCTTTTTCAAAACACCTTGGTTACAAAGTTGTTTGTAACGGAAATATTTTCCTCTCTCTACTCTGGAGCCTTTTAATTCCTTCATTCATTCATTTTCTGCAATAATGCGGTTAAGTCCATCTCATTCAACCAGCTCGTTCTTCATTCATGGTGCTAACGCTCACACTGTCATGTGATTATAATCTTTATTTATTTAATAAGGAATTATTCCTAACTTCCGGGCTAGTAATGGCTGCCTTATTATCATTCCCTTTCCTGAATTCCAGGTATTTTAGAAATGGCTCATTAAATGAAAGACTTACTCGGTTGTTTGCTGGGCATACAGTTTCGAGATGCCGAAAGAAGCGACAACGAGAAATCGTGCAAATACGTATATTGGGTAGAAGGTATTTTTTACTGTAGACTTATTTCACTAAAATTTTGAGCTTCCATAATAGTTTCTTCTTAGCTCTTCATTAATTGCTTAGACGGAGTTAACGATATGCAGGGAACAGATTGACGTCCAGTGTTTTCTTTGAATATCATATTACTATGTAACAGAATACAAATTCTGCTTTCAGGCTTTTACGCAATGATAAAACTTTCTATTATTTCCAATGCTGTTTTACTCATTTCAAAATAATCCTAGAAAATTTATTGTGAAAATGGTTTCCTTTTCCATTTCTGCTCTCCTTGACCAGAAGTGTATTTATTTATGCAAAATGTATAGCGGTTTTTTCACTCATTCTTAAACTGCTTCATAGTATTTCTTTTGTTATAGTTATGGACCCAGTATTAATTAAACTAATTGTTCATTCCGATTTATTGGTTTCGCTTCCTCTACTTGCTATATAACTCTTCATGTTACACTCTTGGTGTCACAGCATCCCAGCTGTATCCCAATTTTTACACCAATTCTAACTTTTCGGTTTTGAATGATGTTGTGTAACTTCGAAACTGGGCAGGCAATTTCTGCTGAAAATAATGAGTGATTGACTAAAAGTCCGACTTCCAGGACCCAAATGAGACGACTCTTGGCAAGCCCATCTCATTGGAGAGCGAACGGTAAAAGCGCATCTCCATCATTATATGTCACCGCTCTCCGGGAACATGACGTGCTCCCCTAACTAATTGATTTGCCTTCTCTCAGTGCCCCCGTCCACATATCTCGCATCTTTACCTACGTGAGCCACATTACAATCCGTTCTAGGGAAGAGTTGTTTTTCCGTATACTCATGAACTATTTATTCCATCCCGAAAGCAGTGAGAGTAATAGCCAATAACTCTCTCTAATCAGAATTTGTGAACAGTTTACAATGCTTTCGGATATTCTCATTTATTTCAAATACTGGAATGAAATGTTACCCGGAAGATTATAGTTTGAAATTGAATTGTCGTATTGCGGTTGTTCACTTAAAACACAACTAAGTCAGTTTTTTTGAAGGACTTAAATATCATCGTCGCCAAGTACAGCTATAAGCTTTTTTTGATTCCTCAATGAGTCTTTGCCTACCAAAAGAATAATACCAACAGAGCCACAAATTTAAGTGCCGAAACTTCTCTTAATAAACTATCAATACGTAGTTTGAGCACAGTTATTTCTTAGTCTATAATCTATAGCGCGACTTTATTATTTCTTATTTGCCTTCCAATTGCAGTTCGATCTTTAATTTTTAACTTTCTCATTTGTCTCTCCTTAACGTTATATTATGGCATGTTTTTATAAATCGATAATGCTACTTTATTTGAATTACATGTGAGCTCATGCAAACACCATTATTTAAATTATTTTCCCCTCGTGAAGAAAATGAAATTCGTAAGCTTGAGTTTCATTTTCGTCGCGGCCAACTATTTTGTTACTGAGTTTCTGCTTGAGCATTGAATAGGATAGCCCTCCAGTTTTCACCATACTTCCCCAAATTTATGAAGTCTTTACTAACTGACTCGTTCTTGTTGATTTCAATTCAACGCTGGTTTTTGAAGGAAAAATTGCCGTATATAATATGCCCGCTCTGGAGAACGTCCAACGTTAGTATCGGCGTTGATTCATGTCTTTCATCGTGCACTTACTGACGTTTTACTGTTTAACTCGCGGATTCATTCCAGCAAAACTTTTGAGATCCTCAGGAAGATAAAACTCATACTTATAACTTATGTCCCCCGCCGTGCTGACTCCAGTATTGTTGATCACCAGTCAGCACCGCAGTCATTTGTTGCTGGCATTTTCCTCCAGTTGGCCAGCCATTCTTTCGTTTCTCCACCAGGCTTTCGCATTTCTCCTGTCACCGGCTGTCTCACGATCACATATCTTGAGGTTTTGCTTCTCAGCCTACTCAATGAAACCCATCACAAGAATTGCAAGCGTATTTGTTTTTTATATTCTATTTCCGTTTCGACGGGGTCCATTATTACATCTTTTAAGTTCCGACGGAAAAGTGGCCTACATCACTCCAATCCACGGCGTACCCCGTCCTCTTTCAGGAGTGCCAGAAGGATAGTCGCTGCTCTATTACACATCCTCGTATCCCCGCAGTCCAAGACTTATAGGTTAAAGATATATTTTTTAACAAAATGGAACAACACAGCTAACGAAACAGTTTTGAGGGTCTCGAAATTGTAAGATTATAGATTAAAGTGTTTAAATATCTCCCGCGGCAACTTGTTTCGGACGAATGAAGAATAGATTTGTACGGAAGCGGCAATTATAAATTTAATTTAGATGATTTTTCTGATGTGTTAACGTTTTAGGAGTGGTTGAATCTAAAAGCTAAAACGGCAAAATCTCCATTTATTTCTAAATAAAGTAATAGCATTAATCTAATTACCACTTTTATAAAACGTGGTAGTGTATGTAGCGCAATGCAATATAATGAAATACTATTTTTGTGTTGCAATCAATCTTAAGTAATTTACGCTGACTACTGTCACTAAGATCCTTCACCCTCTCGTCTCCACTTCTTCCCTCTCTCTATACGTATGTGTTTAGTCCTTTCGTAACATCACGGTGAAATTCGTTTTTACATGAAGACTTATCTTGATAGATGGTGTTACTCTTAAATATAGAAGAATTCTATTTCCTTTGGACGGATAAGTATTTTTATATCATGCTATGCTGTCTTCATTTAACTGCTGTTGACTTGAAAGACCCGTTGGAATCGGCTCCCCTATTCCATTTGCACTGCTTTGACTGTAGGAATGGATATCTTTCCATTTCGCTCGTGAAATTGACAATTCAGGTCTAGGTATAGCATATTGATGTTTGAAATTAATGGAAAAGTTGGAAAAATGTACACATGGAAAAGAAAGAAACACGAGAATCGCCCCAATGTAATGATTTAATGTGTCACACCTGCTATGAGAGACATAAGTCCCTAGAAAAGTGAGACATTGGAATCCGTTAAAAATTAATTACATTATTTCATGAATCACCAATAAGAAAATAACAAACAGTAACGCTTATGAGTTTTATTTTATGCATTTGGTAGTTTTTGGCCTCTCAATAGATTTTGAATTTAAGATTTTATAATGAATGATAAACAGAGTGGGAGTGGCAAGGCATATAATCCACGGCATTTAAAAAGTTAGGGGTTGAAGAAATGGGAGAATTGTTTATAATTATTAAAAATAAATAAACGCATATGCTCCTAATGTCATGTTGTGTTTGAACTCTTTAGTTGGGGCGTATGAGTTTGCATAATTTCCACAATTGGTAATTTTTCGATTGACTTAGCTTTCCGCTTACTCATCATTTCGTTCAGCCTTCTGAAAACAGTTCAGTAAAACTATAAAAGTAGTGAATAAGTAAATGTTAAATTGATAGAATTGACTACATTTCTCAATTTCCAGTAGGTAATTCATTTTTTACATACCCTAATAAAACAAACGAATTGAAATCGTCTGTGTACGAACATTTCAGTTATCAGGCGAGATAATATAAAACATGCCAAGAAGGTTTGAATATTTAGGTTCAGCGTTATGTTTTATTATACTTTAAAAATGCTAGAATCTTTGTTCGGTTAGAAGGAGATTAATGATCTTGAAATGTTCAGTGTATCCAAGACCAGCGTCGTAATTATTACCTGCCCGAGGTCCACAGGACTTCAAACTAATGATTCAAATTTTTTTGAGTAAATTCAATTACAAAAATATTATTAATCAGATGTTTGGTTCACCTAATGAAATAATTTCTTAAATATTATTGCATAAGAATTTTTTGTAGATCTGGCATCCATTTTTATTAATGGTAATTGATGGTCTTAACTTTTCTGTTATTTTTGTGCATATATACATTTATCCTTATGCTGAAATTGGTATTTTTGCATAAACTGAATCAGATATTTTGTCATTCCTGTGTTAATATATAAATTTCTCTTCAGTTCTAATTTCAATGGAATACAAAAAAGAGAAGCATTTTTATGCGTTTTCATTGAAATAAGTCAATTTTTTCATAGGGTCATATTTTTACGCATTTTATTGAAATTTAGACATTATGCATATTGCATATTATTTGTAGGATTACTCAAATTTTCTTCCGCTCAATTTTTAATAATTTATTGTCACACAGAATTTATGATAGGAAAATAGCATTTTCTCGGATTGTTTAAGTTAATTTTGAGCCCATATCCTAACATCTGTCAGTACTTAGACTATATTGCAAGCTAAATGAAATTTTCATCAATAAATTATGCAGCAAACGTCATCATAATTTCGCTGGTCAGATTCGTTGATATTGGATAATGAAAAATGACTGCGCGCAATACCTGGGCGAGCAAAAGGTTTGAGCATGAAGTCCTGGAAGCGGGATCGTATGGAAGGTGATCATACTTTATGAAAATCTGAGACATTTTTTTACTACAGAAGATAATCAGCGTGTTGCCGCCTTTTAAATCATTAGTTATGGTTTTTAATGCTTGGAAGAAAAGAATAAGGAATCACTATAATATGAGCCCATTCAATTCGCATTATCTGACAGGACATGCCGTATCAAATTCGTTTGATTGAGTGTGGGCTGAGGCTTGTGCGCGTGGGTTATTTTGAGAAAGCATTGCCAACCAAACCAAAATTGAAGGACACACTCCAGGAAGTAAAAATCATAGATATTCTCAAAATCGCTACCCGATTATTTAATGTGAACTATGCTGCTGCACGTTTGCTTCAATTATTAAATTTTTTTAATACGTTGGGAGTCAATGTAGCCGTCAGTTAAGAACGGGACAGGTAACATGGCCTGCGTTCGGTGGTGCGACAGCATAAATATGCACAGGTGTTAGATTCCAGTGGAGGACAGGCGACCTCCTTAGGGGCGGCACGCCCCGAGCCTGGAAGCATGTACGTAGCCGCTGAGAACCTTCTGGGGCGGATAGCGCGCGCTATGCGTCTCCCGAAGTGTGCCAAGAAAATAGTCACTTGCGGGTACAGAAACTCTTCCATCAAACCCGGGTCGTATGCGTCCATCGTACTAATAAGGGTATAAGAGTAGTTTATAGGGAATTTATTTAATTTCAACTTTTAATTCGGACTCGTATTCTATGGTAATTCCAATAACTTTTCGTAACGATCTTCTTCGTCTTCAGGTTTTCGCGTCTTAGCTTATACGAAAATGACACTGAAGAATACAAAAATTCATGTCTTTCAGGTATCCGTCAACCTGAATTATTAAATTGTTGATTGAAGTAACTCTCATCGGTTAGATTCTTGAGATAAGCATGAAAATCACTAAACAGTAAAATACGATTAGCAAATATTTATCGTTCTAAGTTAAAAAAAATTATTTTCAATATTTATCATGTATTTTCACCGTGGCTTAGTTTTTGCTTAGTAATTTCTGGGGTTTCTGGTCTACAAAAATTTATTGGAAAAAGTATAGAATTTATATTAAATATTTTATCGATAAACTTACCGTAATTTATTAAAAATATACTTAAACTTTTTAAATATATTTCAGCTTGCTACCAAATGGGCAGGCAATTGATTATGATTTTTAATTTCGAAAAGTATTATCCTGACTATGCGTTGTTTTGAGTTGCAATATATGTAATTAATCGTTAGCGTAGAGTAGGTACGTACTTAGAGCGTGGTACTTAATTTATCATTTATCTGGTTATGTCCAGCCCAACGGAAATGCAGGCCGTGGGTGGATATTTGTATTTTCATCTCCCCGGGATCTGTTATAATGGTTAAACTCTTGCGGTGTGGTCAGCATTGATGGCAGTGTAAACTATAGAGCAGCCAAATTGGACGTTATAACAAGTGTTAAAAATGATAGATAGGCATGCTAGTGACTTTGAAAGATTAAAAAAATGGCAGTTTTCTTCCCATACTAGGTATGCCCCAAAGTATCGTAGAGCAGTACTCATTCGTATATTGATATAATTTTTGTCGAGCGAAATATTAATGGGCCACCATAAATAAAACAAATCCTTCTTAAGTCTATATTGAATTTAATTGCCAGCGCCATTAGAAAATCAATCTCTTGTTACTTTTATAGTGTCTGCTCCACTCATGATATAAAATGGAAATGTCATTTAATTTAGATTATTACGTTTGAACAGGCCAGTTTTAGGATTGCTAAGATATTCTCACCAAAAGAATTTTTTCTTTAGGGTACATAATTTATATACTTCTCCGGGAAGGGTTAAGGTCTAACCGTCATTAGACCCTAGGCTGCTTCCCCTATAGATTCTTTGTCGAGTTAACAGGCAGAAGATCTATTATAGAATCACGTCCGTTATTTATCCCGTAATTGACGATAAGGTATTATACCATTGTGTTCAAATCTGTCACTTTCTTCGTGCGATTGTTAATGCATCCCAGCACACTTTACCCGTTTCCGTCTTATCCACTTCTGTATTCAACAGATAATCGTTTCGGCTATTAAAAAGTTTCCCTTTTGCTCTGTGGTGCCGACCCATAAACCTTTCTTGATGATTCCTTGAGGCGGCCGAGAGTTTTCATTAATACCCATTGTGAATCAATTTAAGTGTTATGGACACAAGCGGATTCATTAGTCTCCTTTTTAACCCACCGCACAATTACAACTATCACAAATCCGAGGCAAAAAAAGCATCTCGAAGCAATCAACTACACGCTTGGAGTCTTTAACGCTTTTCAGCGCTAACCAGTGTGACTGATGATTAATCACAATCATTAATTAGGGATGGCAACCGTGCTTCGACGTCTTGAGAATCATCGTCGCTTATGCATCCATGAGAAGAGGTTTCGACATCAAAGATCCGGTAACTGATACATGGTGCTCGGGAGGTTTTTTTAGGAGTAAATATTTTACTAAGCCAGTGATTTCGTAATATAATGCTATAACCACCTCACACTGTTTAATCTTACGTACCTAACTTCAGGTCTATCAAATTTGTGTCCCCAGAAATGTTACGTACAACCTTTTAAACAAAGTTTGATGAATATTGGAATGTTTCCATGCATGCGTCTGAAGATGGCCGACGTGAACATTAAATATAATTTTCATTTTCTTTGTTGGATGTTTTTCAGGTGATCTCACCTGCCGTAACCATTGGCTTAACTTACAGCTGAGAGAGATATTTTAAGATTTTTAGATTTTCAACGTGAGCGTCGTCAGAGAGAGGTCAAAGTGGGAGAAGTCATCGGGTCAAAATACAGTGGGAGGGGCGGGAGGCCAATGGAAATTTCTCAATAATCATTACCTTCTCCCTTTACCTCCTAATACAGGAATGTCACTTTCTTCAGATGCGCATTCTTAGTTAATCTAAATGATTGGTTTTACAAAATAAACCATTGTGTATCTGATATTTTTAAGACTTTTGTCAGAAATCTGGGGATTGCAGCTAGCCCCAGGGGTATGCGATCACCGCGGCAACGTCTTTTGAACAGAGAGTGTGTCTACAGACGGAAAGGTAGGCAAATCCGGAATGGGATCAATCTTTTTAACTCAGTGCTGTTTCGAATATTAGAAAGAAATGAATCACTCCGATCCTCGTTGAAATTGCGTCAACATTTGCACGAAATGATTTGCGTCACCTGTTTATTCATTTAATTGCGATCGGAAAATCAGGGATTCATTCGGACGGCGATGCATTGAGTGGAACGCGGAATCGAAACATGTACTTCCTTAATTTGCAGGCACGTAGGTACATCCGTACGACGGTACTTTGCCAAGCATGCCACCCTCCTGCCATTAATCGGCAATACGTCATGCGGCTGCCTAATTGCGTTAGAAAATGCTTCCCTCCTGTGGGTCTTCATGAATTATTAAAATGCGTCCATCCCCCAGTGCCGGGCACTCCCCGTGTTGACAGCGCACCCCTCACGGAGAGAGAAGCCCGTTGCTTGCGATGTCAGATTGCTTCCTTCTCCAACAAGTCGCGTCTTTTTTTTCCGGATGTGTCGAGCCATATAACTCCCAAGTGGTGCTGGTCATGTACTACATACACATGCATGCACACGAGAGGGTGCACGTGCGAATTTGTGCGAAGTATTGCGCAGAGTTTCCTATGCGGACATTTTTCCGGTAACATTTGGATGGTTTCGCTCGTGAGTCATCGGTTTGCGGTCATCAACAGGTGCACCACAATTCCTTCAGTCAGTGAAGGTATAATGGAAGAACAAAATTTTCTTGTCATGTTGCTTCAATCGAGAAGGTAACTATCATCGGGGAAAAGAACGTATGAGTTTTTCGATGACTACGCACAGCTCCCTCGCAATTACTTTATTTCACATCAAGCTCTCCCTCCGCATAATAATCCGCATGCCCTACGATAATGGTAACATAATTGATCGAACTACTGATTTACTGATTTGGAGAATTTTCTACTCCTGTGAGAATAAATGTTTTTGCTTTAGATTTTTGGTGCGAAGGTGATTTATGTTGCATCATAGTTGTGACCGATAGGGTAGCTTTCTGTTTTAATCTTAGAATATGCATCTGAAACGCTTTGATGTGAGGTTATGGCCGTTTTTAATTGAAATTGAGATTCAATTAGAATAATTTTAATCTATCATGCTTATTATATGAAAGTCCTCTAGAACATATGATAATTCTTTGTATGATACATCACCCGAAATAATGTTTAAGAATGAAAACCAATTGGACTAATAATCTTTCAATGTACCATCAGGCCTCATAAGAAAAGCTTGATTAGTTGTGCATGGTAAAAGCTATATCGTAATTAAAATGATCAAGAAAGGATTAATATCCAAATAAAATTTTAAGCTTCAACAGATTCGTGATGAGGGTAAAAAAGAAACTTTACACTTCCACTATAAAGATTTAATATTTCACGACCATGGTTTCGATGCTGCGCATCATCAGTAGGTGAACATCGAAACCATGGTCATGAAATTTAAATCTTTATAGTGGAAGTGTAACGTTTATTTTTTACGCTCATCATGAAGGAATTCCCCGAAGTTAAACCCGAAACTGTTATGTTCAACAGGTTCCTTGTGAGTTAATCGTGTGAATCTCGTGAATTAAATAATCCTAAGATCCGATAATTAAAAAAAATCAAATAAATAATTTTTCCCGTCCATTAATCGAGCATAAATATTTTAAAGTACATTTTTTCGAGTTTTTAAACGCGTATTATTGCAGAAATTTTTAGATCATACGCGAACTTGGCGGGGGGGGGATTTATTACCCTGCAGTTAGTATAATTCCATGATATGCATATAATAAATAATATTTCACGAAAAATAACAACTTGCACAACTGTTTAGATTGCGAAATTTTAGCACACCCCAACGAATATTATTTTTTATGCGATTCCTCAGTCACGTTGATGTATCGTGACGCTTTTGTGTGGACATGCCATGGGTAAGCATTTCGTGTTCTCGAAAGACCGCTGAATAGTTGCACTTTATCCTTTTAAAAACCCGCCAAGCTGTTACGCGTCGGGAGTTCTCCTTGAAATCGAATATTAAATCCCAGCTGACGTGTCACCCCTCCCTCCGTAAGTTTTCAATCAGAATAACGGCCCATTTGTGACCTACAGGTTTCCACCGGGCGCTTTCGCCGTCGGCTCTGGAGGGTTCCACAACTTCAGTCGGATTTCTCCCTCCAGCGTATTAATAATAGTAATGATTACCATTTGTCTCGACGCAAAGGCACCGCTTCCCTCCGTCCCGGCCAAATTGAAAGAAATGAGAGAGATCGGAGTGATTCGGACACAAAAGCGATGGAAGCGAGGTTTTTATTCATCAATTTTCTTCTCGCGGGGAAGAAAAGCATTCGGACTGAGGAGTAGCGGGAGGAGGGAAGGAGAGAGAGAGAGGAGGTGGATGATGGGAGAAGGGGCGGAAAAAAAACACGTAATACCGTTTCGCACCCCCTTTCGGGCCGCGGCCCATCATGTGTGAGCACTTTCGGACGCGTAATTTCCCCCAATTTCCCCTGCAATTAGCGCTGTGTAAATCACATAATCTTAGGGGGGTCTGATAGTTTTCCATGCGGCCAAGTCCACGGGAGGGGACCCATCATTTTGCCCACCAATTATTTCTTCATTACCATCATTATTTTTCCATTCCCACTCCCCTCCCTTATTCTCCCTCTTCATTCTCCCACACCCACTCCTTCCCGCCCGGCATCTTCCTCCTCGCTGGCCGGGAGCGAACGACGGGGTAGTCGGTAGGGTGGGAGGAATCGATGGAGGGGGTGGGGAGAAGGAAGATGAGCTAGAGAGTATGAAAGGAAATACGCGGGTTCACTCGAATTACGCCCGCTTAAGGAAGGGGGGAAATCTTAATTGTCTACTTAGTATGATTTCGGTCATCAAGGTTTAATCCAAAAGATGGGTACGCCATTTTTGATGATTCGGTCAGGTAATCCATGAGGAATTCATTCAAGATATTCGATGCGATGTCGCTTCAGCCAAAGAATTAAATATCACACCATTTTGGTATATACCTGTCACTCATCCTCTTGCTAGCCCAATTTTGCTTGGTCTCTTCGAAGAGGTAATCTCTCCTCTTTCATGAGTTGTCGCGCTAACTAAAATGCTTAGTTACCTGAGAAACGAGGACCCTTTTCACAATGCTGAAAGCCGATTAATACGTCCTCTTAGGGCGGTCCTGAATTTCAAATCTGCATATTGTTTAACCTGGGCAAGTGGCTGGTACTCCACTGTAAATGGCCATTAGCAGACTCCGTATTATTATTTGGTAGTCCATCGTATAAAGGAGCTTTTGAATGGGCACAAACTCTACGTCCTCTAAAAGACACCTGACCCCAAACTACAATAAACCCATCTTCAAATAATCATACTCTACCTCCTTTCATTTCGTCCATAATGTCTATCCTTATCCTCGCTTGCCTAGCATTCTCCCCTCTTTCACGGTCTTCGAGATCCCATCGCCAATCAAAACGCTTTGCTCTCATCTTTCTTGCCTTTTTGGATTACTCCCAACCATCCCCTCTCCTCCGCTCTATACTTCTTCGTTTGTTTTCCTTTTATCCCAATCCACCCTTTCCATCCTCCTTCACACCCATATTTCAAAAGCTTCCGTGAAATGTCCTCTCGCCGTACAAAACCACGCTTCATATCAAGATTTTGACGGGCCTTTTCCTAACATCCTCACTCAAAGTCCCTGTCATCAACTTCCTCCTCTATGTGAAAGCTTCTTTACCAAACACAATTCCTCTCCTCATGTCTCTTCTCTTCCGAGAAAGGTAATTGTTCAACCTGCTCTAGTTTATTAACTCCCTTTTCAATATTTAACTTAGCTTTTCTCTTTCTTTAAAACCGTATAACCTTTATTTTGTTTACATTTATACTCATCCCATACCAATCGCACTGACACTCCAATTCGCTCAGCAATGCTTGCAATCCTTTCCTTGGCTGACTGACTTCCCAAAGTTTGATCATCCGAAAACCTAGCTGGTTTTATGGATTCCCCGTCAAATTTCATTCATATCTCTAGCTCTTCCTCTTATACCATCTCCTCCACATCTACGCTGAACAGCACAGGTAAAAATGGGAATCCCTGTCTTACCCCCATTCTAACACTGCCCATCCGGACTTTCCATCCGCTACTCGCACCTGAGCAGTCTGAAGCATACGCAGGTTGCGAATAAATCTACTACCCACCCAGTCTCCGACTAGCATCTGTAATAAATTCATCAATTCTACCCAGTTTACTCTATCGAGCGTCTTCTCGAAATCTACGGAGCCGACTTATGTGTTCTTATATGTGTCTTCATCACTGTGCTATGGCATCAGGCTTGCCCCATCCTTTCCTAAATCTGTAGGTTCAAATTACAAGGAATTGTAAACTGACTTGAAGCTTTGAGAAATAGACCCCTGATGTGAAGCTAGTTCCAAGGTCATTTAGGTTTCCAATTTGCAACCAATTGCTGGTAAAAAAGGCCAGTGATTTTGAGATAATTATAAAAACCTTTAATATTATGCAGTCATTTATTTGGTATTTCTTAGGGAATCTAATATTAATATTAGTATTTCTTACTGTCATTTATTTGGGATCGCTAGAGTTTAGCGCACGAAATAAAAGTTTCTTTACTCACGCCGCCTGCGGTTTCCTCCAGGAAGATCTGGTACCCGAAAAATCACACGCCTTTGGTGAGCCCTCTCAGCCCAAGCAACCTATGGTTGATTATTTCTGGTACCGGATCTTCCTGGAGGAAACCGCAAGCGGCACAGGTAAAGGAACTGGCCTCCATTATTGCCCTGAATGTGTGAATTTCGCACGCTATTAGTTGAGGTCTACCCCCACCTTTCAAACTATCTTCCGCGTTGATTTGCTGTGGCTCGTTAGCTATTTTTTTCGCGGGAATTTATTGGAAAGTTTTGATTTTAGCCATAATTTCAAAAAAATGAAAAAATGTCAGTTCATATGGAAACAATTGAATCATGCAATTTACCTAATAGGAATAAAATCTTTACGCTGCTCTTGTTAATTTTTCTTTTTCCAGGAAATACAAAACTGGAGTAGATGTATGTCTATCGTTAAAATATTATTTCCAAGTGTGAGAACTGATGGCTCTAACGTATTCCCATATTTCTCTAAATTTTTCTCTGTGGAGCTAACCGGAAAATAAATCTGAATTTTTTATCACTCTAATCTATTTGTAATTATTTAATAATCATTCTTGATTTTTAGGTGAGTTGGCATTACGAATAACTCAGCGTTCTAAAAAATAACTTTGAGAGAGATTTCGTGAAGAAAAGTAAAATGAGCAGCGGTAAAATGTTTACAATTATAAGGGTATAAAATAGATACCGTAAAGGCAGTTAGAAAATGAAAATTGCCTAAACACTCTCCCTCGCGTTAAATATGAATTTAAGGGCGTTGGAATTTGTTTTCTACTATATTTCCCATCTGTGATATGCTTACTTCTGATAGTGATGCCATCCCTTGGCTCTTGCCGCCTTTCGACCAAGGCCTTGAGACGGCACAATCTGAACGCCAAGTTCAAGCCGCTCAAGTCCAAATAAGCGCGGAGCAGCAGGTGAAAGAGGGCAAACATCTTATGTTTATTTAACCGCCGTCCTATGGTTCAAAGATTATTCCTGGCATTCATTTCACAGCCTGGGCGCAAAAGGACCCTACCCTTTACGTCGCCGTCGACTGTAAGGAATGCATTCAGAAAGTGTTCCACTAAATTTTACTCCGAAGGGATACACACGAATACAAGTAGTCTGTGTACGTGCCGTGACTGACCAACCGAGATGATGGAAAAGAGATTTGAAATGGCTTTTGTAAGTTTTTTACATGAAGCGCAGTGATTAATCATGGCAGCTTTATATTTATCACGCTACGAACTCATTTTCAGATTAATGAAATGGTGTTCCAGGTGTATTTGGTCACTTATTTGCACTTTCCTCTCCACTTGTACCTCTCCATTAACGCTCCATTAAGTGCTCTACAAAAATTTCGGTTCCTCAGTCTTCTTGAGAAAGACGCTTCTTTTGCTGAAATATCTTGTCTGGTGAGAATGCATTGAGTTTATTCGATTAAAATGGAGCCCAAGGGTATAAAAATTGTCCCTGGCCAGTTTCGCATTGCCCGCGTGAAAAGTACGTTTAATTGAATTTTCCTCGGCTTCGCCATGTCAAAAATATCAGAACTAGGCCTTTTCATTTTGAAATAATTGTCATTAGTTAACTTCATGACATCGATTCCGTTTGTGTGTAGGTACATCCATAACTTAGCGCACACACAGTGTATTGATTAAAAAGCAAGAGGCATACATTTTATTCTTACAATTCTAATTATTCCCAGCTTTGAGGTTAATTCTCCATTTAAGAATTCTACATAGTTAACAAAGGCTCGATTCACTTTTATAACAAACCATTGCTAAATATCTTTAGCCTTATATTTTATTTAAAAATGTTGTTGGTCCATAGCTGACGAGAGTAATGAGTCTCTCGCATGGTGAATGGCGATTATTTGGCTTCACGTAATTTTTGCCTTAGGCATTGTCAGTTTTTTTCATCGCGTCTCCGGTTGTGCTTCCTTGAACTTGTTCACGTTGACCTTAGATTGTTCAAAGATTACCAATTCCGAGTTTTTGACGACCAGCGATGATTTTTTTTAACTTTGGATTCTGAAATGCTTTCGCGTCAGGGTTCACGCTAGTGTACTTCATCAGTGCATTCCTATGTTCCGATGCGGAACGAATCGCATCCGTGGGAGGCCTCAATGCAACGGAGAAGGAGCGAAAATGAGGGGAAGAAGAGATAGCCTCTCGTGAGAATTGGTCATACGTATACTACGTTTTGATGGGATGCGACAGGAAGTTTTTTTTCCGAGAGTCGTGCCAACCGAGAGGTTGAGGATAAAAGTTTAGGTCAAGCCGCGAAAAAAGATTGGAAACCCGTTTCATCTCCGCCGACTACGGTTCTCCGCCGCTCACAGTTCACAAATGGAGTAATGGAGTTTTCCACGTCTTCGCCTCTCCAACCGTGGTGGGTAGGTGGGTGGAGTTATGCGGTGCGGAGGGAGAGAGGGCATGTGCCCTCCGTGGTGCGTGGTGACCGGGGGGGGGGGTGCGGGCTGGGGAGGAGAGGTGGTGTGGGTATTCGACTGGTTGGTTGTCTGTAGGGGGTGGGAGTCAAGGGAGGGAGGGATAATGGTTGAGAGCGTCTTAAGGAGAGGAGAGGGCGAGATTTTCGTCCCTGCTGTCACGATCCCCAAGGTTCATGCGTCGTCCTTGCCTCCGAAAGGGGGGAGGTGGGGAGAGGCGGGCTCGTTGAGTGCGACATTATCGCGTGTCGGTAGAGCGGGAGCCTTTTTCTTTCCACTCGCCTTTCTCGTCAACCACTTACCAGCAATTTACGAGAGCTCAAAGAGTTCTCATAACGTTCGGGGAATCAGGAAAAGATTAATATATTTTTTCTGAATATATATCGACCTCGTTGATTATCGCGGAATCTCATTCGATGGCGAACATCTTAATTAGTTGCAATAATATTTTTTTTATTTTTACATCTAAAAAATCCCTGCGAATGCAACGCACTCAATCAAGTGGAGGCGATGATTTATTGCGCGTGTCTCATTTTGAATTTCTTTTAGCTCATGTTCTGCTGACCTGTTCGCCAATAGAAATGGCCTTCTCAGATTATGAAAGCAGCTGGTTAGCCAGCTCATATTTGATATGTGGACTTGCAGGAGAGCACATGAGTTTTAAAAGGAGTCATTAAAGTCACAAAAAAAGACGAACTCTTACTGACATCCGTCGGCCAAGGTAAAATTTAAGTGACTAATTTTTTAACTCTCCTCATATATACCAGAACATGCGAAAACTATGGATGCATAGACAATTTTCATTTCAGTGAATTGACATATGTTTTATTGACATTTATTGTTACGTGTAATGGATTCATATGTTCAACGTTCAAGGACCAACTTATGTTTAAAAGTTTCTCTTGCTTAATTGATGCTCAGACGCGACCATAGCTATTAACGCTGTTTCTACTTACCTTCTCATTAATTGAATCTGTGCTTGGTACTAATCATCATCCGCAGGATTGTATTATCCATTGTGTCTTTGATAAACTTGAATTTGACTTTCCTTCATATTTGGCTTTTATGGCGTCCTGGACACACGTTTAGAGAAGATCATCGTATAGTGTGTTTGGTATTTTTGACGCTAGTTAATATTTTTTTCCCCTCGATAAGTTACGCCTTTCCCTTTCGCTTCTCTTACACAACATTTTGGAGGCATAAATGCTAGGAAATCATCCAAATCTCATTAAAGTAATTGCGGGGTCCTGTGCTAGATAGACGGGGGACGATGATTATGCGTGAAGAAAGAGGGCGGAAATTGAAAATGGGCATTCCGAAACAATTGAATTTTGACCTACCTCCACCTTCATTCCCATAATATATATCCTATTCAATTTTTAATTCCAGCGTTCGTGTTTGATGGTAGTAGACTATCAATCTATTTCTATAATCACGCGTGCGAGCGGAACTATGCCTGAAACGAAAGGCATGAAATGGATTCCCAGCGACACGATTCTTAAATTGATACATTCCATTCCAAATATAAGTGAGTGCCTGATAGAGGTGTTCAAGGACAAGTCGTCCTTTTTATAAAGGGACAACGAGTCCTGTGAATCCCCGTCTGTCTTCATAATGCAGACTTATTAATGATTAAGTGTGGTTCTATATAATATAGAAAAATGGATATGTTACTGAAATTTAATACACGGGCACACTCATGAAAAAGTGGCTTCATTCGCCGTTTAATTGAAAATATCTTTTTGTTATTGGGACGCCTCTGGTGGTCTGTGCACCCCTAAGGATCCCGGCAATCCTTTGCTTGTCACCAGGTTTCCTCGGGGTCACCCATGCTCGAGACTTAACTCGAACTCGCGACCATTGGGTTGCCTGGCTAGCGTAGTACACACTTTGCTACCCCAATCGGCAAAGAATATCAAATATTGTTATAATTACAAAGATCAGGTTTCAGAAAAACGTATTGTACTTCTTATAGGTATAAACTCTTGTCTGTTTTCAGTTTCAAAATGGCGCACCCACTTTGGGTGGAATCTCGTGTAGGAACGTATCGTGCACTTTCCGACCCACAACCAAAAAGTTTTATAAGATTTATGGGATGGAATGTTTCCTATCCTATGCATTACTCAAACTAATGTTTGCATAAGTTTACAAACTAATGTTGGCAAAAGATTTGAGGCTCGAGAAATTTCAGTCTCCATACCATCTGAAAATTTGGATCATAATATTTCTTATCTATCCGTCTTGTCAATCGTTTGCAGCATAATCTTACTCTTGAAGGAGTTCAGAGGCTCTCTCGAAACACAATGTGCGAGTGTTGGAAGAAGGGAATGCGCGGATGGGCTGAATTTGAGGTAGAGTGTTAAGTGGGTTGAAAATAGGGAAGAATTTTAGGTTGAAAAATCTATAAAGGAATTGTTCCCGCTTAGACTTGGGTCTTTTTGACGAATGCCGAGACAATGATTATCGATGAATAATTAAAGTTATGATTCTTGCAAGGGTAGTCGAAAAAGATGCTGCCAGAGTTAAACACAAGTCTGTGGTCCAATGTTTTGATATATTGTCGTGAATATCCTCTGGATTGCAATTTCACAGAATATCTACCAGAGGAGTAGAAGTATCAAATGAAATTGAAATATCGAATAAATTTTATTTTTACGCCTACCTCGCGTTATTTCATTTTCTAGCCATCTTTCTGAACTCGTTTCTTCGCCATATTTGCCAGATCCTAAAAAATTGAGCGTGAAATATATGGATGGTTTTGATTAGCCTTGGCCTTTTTTGGCTTGGATAGACCCTCTATGTTTAATAAATACCATATTAATTGGGGGAAAGATTTCAAAGCGTCAACGAACTGAAGACGCCTCATTTGACGGGGAAAGTTTGCTGTGGCCTTAACGCTCACGTTCGCCAGGAAGTAGGTAATTGAATGCTCGCGTGAAGAAATGCGGGAGGTTAGGTGTAAATAAAGAGTTATTGAGTCATAAGAACATTCAAAAAGATAATAATCTATTCCATGCTGGTACTACTCCTGGTACTGGTAAACCAGAACTGAAGGGATAGAAGTTTCTGTGCCTTGTTCGACTGTAAATACTATTTAGAGGAATAGATCTTATATATTTAGTTTCCGAAGGAGCATTTAATGTCAATATTTTAAATTTCTATTTTAAGAATGAGGAAGGGAAATTAAATCGTTGAAAAATGTACATTTTTCGACTTATAACTTCTTTCGCATTGTAACGTGTTTTGTAAAAATCACCACAGTCGAACCCCGTTTAGCTCAGACCGTAGTGTTTTTTTAGCATTTTATCACGCTGAAATCAGTGAACAACCTAAAACAGTGTTTACACAGTAGTGAGTAATGAGCGATTAAGGAATACTTTGAGAAAATGTTATTGAAGCATAAAGGCGAAATGATGCAAAAGTTGTGGTTTATAATTTCAGAATGCGCATACCACCATATTGGACGTATCGCCAGCCCCAGCGAATGTGCATATGGCTGCGCCGCTCGCTTTCTCCGAGGTCTTTTCAATTCCAGTGTAAATACTATTCGCAACGAAGCTGAAGGAAGGAAGGCGATATCCTTCCTCCCGACCCCTTCCCACCGTAAATAACAACGATAAATAAGTGTGGCCGAGAAGAGAGTGAAGTGGGAGGATAAATGAAGCAAGAGGGAGGAAGAGTTTCGGGTTGAAACGGAGTAGGTGGCCCCTGCGTTTCGGTGGAATCGGAGACGAGGACGGTAAAGAAAGCGGGAGGTGGGAGGAGGAAGAGGCAGACAGATGTGGGAGTTGGTGGGTTGTGAGAGTAAGATCTGGGAGAGCAACACCACGGGAGCACGGTTCTCAAAAGACGGAAAAAAATGTGGCTAGGGATGGAAGGGTTGGGAGAGGGGGCGGGGAAGGTGGGTGAAAGTCGAGAGAGAATGACACGGACACGGTCGCATTCGATTGGATGGGAAGGGTAGTCGTGCGCCTTAAAAGTCTCGGCGCCCCTGGGGGGATCGGGAGGTGGGAGGGGAAAGGAGCTAGAGGTCCCATTTTCCTTCCCTTTCCCACTCTTCTCTCTCCCTTCGCGTCTTTTTTCCTCCATTTTTATCCCCACTCCCCGGGACCCGCCTTGGGACTGCTCATATATTTTGGTTTTGCGAGCGTGCCTTTCGCCCTCCGGCTTTGTGCCTTCGGCGTCACCCCGGCTTTCATCCTCCCCAACCTCTGATGCAAGCTTGGTGGGGCCCTGTTTGACTTTGATGCTGATTGGGAAACATTAATGTCTACTGTGATAAGCATTTTTTTAAATAGGGTCCCGGTGTATGGGTTTTTTGTCCAATAATTTTGCTCTGCGTTAGCTGCTATTGTCAAAAGTATGGAGATTAAAATGTCACATTGCTTTGCTCTATAATATTCGGAATAAAAATAGTAGTTTTCGCTTTGACGCCTCAAGCACTCGCTGATTTCTAGTTCACATTTCGGTCTGGTCATAGTTCAAAACCAGTTCCCGCACTTCTATGTATTACTGTGCATTCTCTGAAGATAGATTCTCTTTTCGGTAGATATATAGATAGATAGAGGTCTTTATTTGGGCGAAATTGAGACCAAATGGTCCCTTCTTCCATTTAACCCATCATCGTATACATATTATATTAGGCATTAAACTCATAGTTACATTCACATGTAACTATAAATACATATAGACAGACATCAATTCATTTAGCACAGATTTGCACATCGAAAAGAAAAAAGTATATATATATATATATATATATATATATATATATATATATATATATATATATATATATACATATATATATATACACACACACACACACATACACATACATACACATACACACACATACATACCTATATGCATACTCATACCTACACATATACATACATATCCACAAACACATACATACACACATAAACATACATACATGCATGCATGCACATACATAAATACATACATAATTACGCACATATACACCCATACAAACCGCTTTCGGTAAACCTTAAATTAGTGGTAAACACCGTCGCGCTTAAACTCTTTGACTATATCGGTGGTTAATACGGAGCAGCAGATTCAAAAAAGTAATACGATCCCAGCGGTTGTGTGAGGAGAAGCATAGGAGAACATAGGCGAGCGGAAGGAGTTAACGTACGAGGGTGGTCACAAAAGTACCCGGCCCAACAAAGAAAACACAAAAATTTTGGAAAAAAATTTATTTATTTTTCAACATAATCTCCTTTCAGCTCAATACACTTCCTAGCGATGTTCAATAAGTTCGATACCCTTTTTATAGTAACAACTATCTTGCTCCTCAAAATAGCCATAACTGCCGACATCACTTTTTCACGATTGGAAAATCTTTGACCACCGAGCCATTTTTTCAAATTTGCGAACAGAAAATAATCCGAGGGGGCTAAATATGCCGAAGAGGGTGCATGAGGTAGTAAATTCAAACTTTAATTCGCGAATTTTGGCTATTGCAATAACGGCTTTGTGAGCCGGTGTATTGTCTTTATGAAACAACACTTTCTTCTTAGCCAAATTCGGCCGCTTTTGATTGATTTCTTCGCTCAAACGTTGTAATAAGTTCGCATAATACGCACTCGCCGTTGATAGTTTTTCCTTTTTAAAGGTAGTCAATGAAAATTATCCCACGGGCATCCCAAAATACTTACGCCATGACATTGCCCGCAGATGAAACGGTCTTCACCTCCTTTGGAGGTGGTTCTCCCTTTTGAATCCATTGTTTTGATTGGTTTTTGTCTCGAGTGTGAAGTACTGGACCCATTTTTGTCAATAGTTATGAAACGGTGCAAAAATTATGCTTTGGTGCTGTGAAACTTTGCCAAACACTCAATTAAAATATCACCACGACACTGGTTTAGCTCGAGTGTAAGCAAACACGACACCCATCTTGCACACAGCTATCTTATATACAAATTTTCAGTTAAAATGCGATGTACCGCACTTTTGAAATACCTACTATGTCTGCTTTCTCGCGCGCTTTCCGTCGACGGTCATCCAATACCAATTCGTGGATTTTCTTCATCGTTTCTGGAGTCGGCACCTCATTTGATCGACCAGTGATCGAGCTGAAACTCTGATACCCAATATTTTATTGTAGTAAACTAAGGAGCAGACTCACCCAGAGTAGAATCCAGTTCAGCTTTGATAAAGGTTGGACTGCGGCCTTTCAAATAAAAGTATTGTATCACATAACGATGACCAATTTTCTCCATTTTCACAAATTCACTGAAAACGTTCACTATTGATGGCTGCCAAACAAATACTAAGCAACGTAGTGTCTTCAAACTTGAAACATATACTTTATAGATTGCATACTTTCTAATACAGTGATATTTTTCAAAAACTATTGCCATCTCTGGGTCAGACTGAATACTTATGGGACCGCCCTCGTATGACGGAGTGCAAGTGGCGTCCTCAAAGTGCGTGCTCTCCGCTCCAAAGGTGAGATAAATGAGCGCTCTCCTGAACACAAGCGACAGATTGTCCACTACATGCGTTAAGGGTCTAACGACGCTGATCTAACGATCCCACTCCTATTGCTCCCCCAAGTTTTTGCCACACATATCTTCCAGTACTGAGTTTGTTCACAGCATTGAGACCAACTGCACGGGAAGTCTTTATTTCTTTGTTCTCATGTATATATATATATATATATATATATATATATATATATATATATATATATATATATATATATATAGTAATATAAAGTTTTTGGAGTAGCTTTGCGAATGTTTATATAGATAAAGGGCATTGATTTTTTAGAGCGATATGGAAATTATTTTGTTTTCTAGCACATAAGCCCTTGTCACACAGTTTTTGGAGAATATTCAGCATAGAGTTTGCATAATAATAAGTGCATAAACATATATAATGCAAAATTTGTCTCATACACATCCACATTGACGTACGTAACTAAAACATATAAAATGTAGTCAAATGCTCCGGTCCATAGTCAATAATTGAAATGAAACACTATGTGGCGCGTACCAAAGAAATGCCACATTTCCATTACAGATAAGTGATATATACTTCTGTACATTTCTGGGAGAGTATAATTACGGAGCATTTTAGTGCACATTATAAATGGTAACTTCTGCTTCGTATCTTATCGAATACATTCCCTTCTAACCCGCTCATATCGAAAATTTGGAAAAAATTAATTCTCGTATTAGCGTAAAAAGGAAGATCCTTTAAATGGTAGAATACTGTCATTTGCGTTTCCACAGAATAAAGGGTTTGATCTTTCCTCTGAAATGATAATGACATTATTTCGGTGGAAATGTAGATAATTTAATTCTTTCTTGCTTATCATGAATTTCCACGAAGTTCCGGTAACATTCACATTCAACCTGTATACTACTCAGTCGTATTTTTTAAGGTTTTTCCGTCGATTAGTCCACGTTGGCAATAATGTTCCGTGTGTAACACCCAAATAATCCCCATGCTGTAAATTACGGGCGTGCGCAGGAAAACTTCGATGCTCAATCAGTTCCGTGTGTCAAAAGAACGCCATATACCCACTTGGGATTTAATTATAATCCTAGGATTGGGTGCCAATTTGTCCATGATTTTATGTTGAACATGTGACCGAATGTTAACCATGAAAATTATACTAGTAACCTTGGTTTAGATGATTACCTGACTGTTAATTCCTCGAAAACCTTGCTGAACTTACTGTCACCGTAGTATGCCCTCCCTTGCCCCGCCGTGTGTCTCTCTCTCACCTCCGTCCAACAGACTTCCGCCCACTTTTCCTTCTCCTTACGAAATTTGTGAGCTTGTAGAAACGACTCCGCCATTCAATAATTATTTACGACTGTTTACGGTTCGATTCTTATCTCTTACCATCCTCTCACTTTCCCCTTTTCTCGATCCTTTATTCATTTATTCATCCCCAATTGCCCCTTTGCCACGTGATGTACTCGTTCATCGGCGGATCACCCTTTCGCATGGTAGCCGTGACGGGATCATGTGGCTGTTTTCATACATATATCCTACGGCATTGAACGTACCCCAGGGTGTTTCAAACATTTAATCATACGGTATGATTTCTACCACATTTTTGTCGGGCCTCTTCTCGTTTAATAGTTTATATGTCCCGTAGTTGAGGACCATCCCTATTTATTAGAGATTTAAACAGAACTCTGTTGTGATATGTGAATTGACGTTTTTTGTAAATTTCTCTAACTTCAAGATTTAACTGAACGAAACTTAGTGTGTTCTACGAAGCTTGTTTGTTTTACGTCCCAAGATTCGACGTGATCATGATTGGCTGGACCGAATAAAAGTGGAAAAAGACCTTTAAAGTGACTGTTGGTTAAGCCGAAACTGGGGTCGGAAAATAAAAACAAATTAGGTAAAATACTCGGTTCCTTTAATTTAGAGGCGTCTCTTCTTATGGAGATGTGTGGAAATCAATGGACCACAGGCGTGGGCTACTGGAAAGGTGGACAAGAGAAGAATAGGAGCCCTTGTAACCTGGTTTTGGAGACGGGCGTTGAAGATAAACTAAGAAACACAGTGAAAAGTAAAGAATTATGCAGAAATATTGGAGATGGAAAGCCTTTGATCGTTATACTGTAAAAAACAGATGAATGGGCTCACCTTGAGAGAGAGAGTGTGTAATCATTTGAAACGTGTGTAAAGGAAAAACAAAAGGAAATCATGAAGAACTAGGAATAAATTTGATGTATCAACGAAGGAAAAGTTATCAGGGCGTATGATAGAATTTATTAGGAAAAAAATGAGTATAGCAGTCAGCTTTACATTCAATTAAAGTATTAACCATGGTTCTATGAAAGCTATTTGCAAAAAAATAATAAATTAGGCCAAACCTTTTTCGATAAAAAATTTAGATTTGATCTTTTTTACTTACAGATCGCAATGTTTTAATCTATTTTAATGTTATACTCATCAGAATGAATATTCAAGGAAGATATCTAGTTAGTAGCTTCGGGTTGAAAGCGCTTTACTAAGTGAAATATCGTTTACCAGCCTGATAAAAAACAATTTGATTGGCTAAAATATTAAACCATCTGTCAGTTAATTTAAATTTGGGTTTAGGTTGATTCCTTTTGGTATCAATTACCAAAAGTGAAATGCCATCAAAGTTGTTAGCAAAGAAAAGCTACTAGGAGAAAGAATAAACCATTTGTATGCTAATAAGAGGAGGAGCAAGCATTGCCAGCACTTTTAATTCCTGGACTTAGATTGATCTTGTTGATGAATACGTCTATTTTCCCCTCGCAATGTCATGATGAAAGTGAAATAGGTGTAATTTTAGTCCCAATCTTGTCCCATTTGAATAGGTTTATTAATCAATCAGTCACTGTATTCCCTTGCCGTCATCTTTAATATCTTTCGACTGATAGGAAGTCTTTTTTACCAAAGGATGGATTGTTTATGCCTCTCCAGAGTACTTTCTCATAGAAAGTGATCCATCGTGCGTCACTGTAATTTATTAATTATTCATAAGCAATTGGCAAAATAAAATCGGTTCATGCATTTTCTCATTCAGTTGTTCATAAACATAACTCATCCAGAAGTTATCTGTATAACTCGACTATGTTGGTTAGAAATAAGCTGTTCACTGCAAGAAAATATTTTCTAATTGGTTGCTTGTGTCCATGAAAAACCTACCTTAGTCGATGCAACAATTTAAGAGTGTAAAAATCATTCGCCTTGACTGGGATTCGCACCCAGATTCCTCAATATCCGGTCGAGTGCTTTAGCCAGTTAAGCTATCGAGGCGTCCTCTTAAACTCTGAAATTGTTTTCCAAAAAAAATAGGACGCCTCGATAGCTTGACTGGCTAAAGCACTCGACCGGATATTGAGGGATCTGGGTTCGAATCCCAGTCAAGGCGAATGATTTTTACACTCTTAAATTGTTGCATTGAAATGCACATTAGCGGATGACTCCGTTCCAAGTTACTGTTGCGGCATCTCCCGCAGTTTCTTTGGTAAAGATACCTTAGCCGGTAGATTACTGAGAATAGTTATAAAAAAAGGGTACGTGGCAAACTTGAAGACTGCTAAGTGGTAATTGTAGGGTATCAGTATCTTGTGGTTCTAAGGTTGGGATTGTCCGTATGCTGTATGTTTTGATGGCACTCAGTTTTAGAAAAATCGAAGTGCGGCACGCAATCTCGCAAAAATGACGGGTTCAAATGTCATCGCTCATGAGTGTGATTCAAAGCTTCGTCCTGGCATCAAGCGCACGTGCGCCATGTTGAACACACGTGTTTCAATTAATCGCATGCGTTTTTGTTCCACGAGCCATGCGCTTCACGGGCGGATAGGGGCATCGTCTGGACGTGCCTTTAGGGTTCAGTGTCTCCTCTCCCTGCCGTATCTCTTCCTTCCCCACCTCGCCCTCCCCCTCCGTAACCAAGCATGATTCGTTTTGTTTTGCGTCGGCGACTCCATTCTAGACGGGTCCTTTTTTTTTAGAAGGAATCACGAAACGAACCCTCGTCCTTCATATCCATCAACTCACAATGTCTCCTTCTGCGGGAGAGCTTGCTTATTTGCATTCCTCCCTTCCCCGTACCGAAAAAATTACATCTCCTGAGGAAGCTCTCAGAATGTTTGACTGGACCATTTGTCGAGAAATGAAATCCACTCGCCTCTTTTTTTCCAACTTGAGAGTCCATGACGAACCGTCAGAAGACAGTGAGAAGTAAGAAAGTCATCGCTGAAATTCGGGGTGAGACTGAATATTCTAAGCCATCTCAGTCGTACCAGCTATGATCACTATCACAAGTCTTTCGGAAGTCATTGGACATCAATTATTGAGAGAAATGGAGACAAAAGGTGTGTTCAAACACGTTTGATCATGAAATGAGTTGTCTGTAATCGAAGATATTGGAATGAATTGTGTGTCACGAGTGAGTGTTGATATTTCAATAATTATGGCCTCAAAGAGAGCCAGCCCATTGAATGCGCAATCTGTGAAAAGGGAAGAAAAATGCACGAGAATGCGGCCAACAGATTCCAGTCTCATTTGTCTATTCAACCGGACAAGAATTCGCTTTGAATGCGAATATCAACTTTCCAATACGTATGCTAGGTTGAATCTGATATGTGGCGTGAACATATTTAATATTTGGAGTAATAATTATAAATGTGAAGCTGGATCCATCAATCTGGTTTGTGCTATACATATTTCATGAACGGTATTATCATACTGCAGCAATCGACCCGAATCTTTTATTGCGATGAACGATATGAAATGAATAGGAATGATCTTGTTTCAGCGGAACATTTTTCTGCAAATATTCGGCATTGCTGTCTATAAAATTTTTGTCCGGTACATTTCACGAGTACCGTTTCACTTAAGTATCTTGTATGTAAGCACGATCCATCGAGGAATGAATATGGAAAACGTTTGAGGCTCCCATAATTTTTTTCTCTCCTATTCCACGTAAGTACGCCGCAGGTTAACGCCACCATTTTATTTTATTTTCTCTCGAAATCTTGGACGTTTCGCTTCACGAAAATATATATCGAGCCCAGGAGAGTGTTCGCATCGAAACACGCCCGGATCGAACTGTTGGTTCTGGTGATTTAGGAAATGCGACAGGTTTTATTGCTTGGCCCGAAAATATGGCCTCCCCATTCTTTATGACATGCTTTATTTTCTTACCATTTAACGGTAGTGTGGTTGCTTAAATTTCACGGAAGGAGGACCCTCTGAAAATGGGACTAAACCGGACAGGTAATGACAATGAGTAAGACGCAATAATGTCCCTTCGGCGTGTAACCTTTTTTTACGAGCTTCTGCTCCCCGAGTAATTCAAAGTCCATGCAAATAATGAAATGTATTTGAACAGTAAAATTGGACTATCGCCATAATATCGATCACCTCAATGGCCGTCTGCTTTCGTTTCTTTGTTAGGCTTGAAGTGAGAGCGAAAAATTTTCGATACACTCGTATAGGTATGTACCAACATTTTTGGGTGCAAATAATCAGTCATTTCACTGCTGTTCAATATTCTATCCTATCACCACGTATTAAATTTGTGAATATTATACCGTTATATAAATGAATTAATCCCATCTAATCTTATTTTTGTTATCCCCTTAAATATTCATTTCCCAGTTTGGTTTGAAGCGATGTTTCTAAGAATACAGCCATTCAAGAAGTGAAAGAGACCCTAATTATGAATATCGATTTCAATTCTCCTTTCAAGCATATTACAATTGTGATATCTGCAACAGTATTTGGTTAGAGTTTGAACCGCAGGAACTACGGAACCAACAGTCGTGAGGAAGCATGAAAATATGAAGTACGTTTAATAGAGAAAATGTACTTATCAAACTGAAAAAATATCTCCGAGCCAGACATTTTAAAAACTTTTATTACGTTAAGTTTACTTCAAAACTATTCATTGGATAGGTCGTATTCTCAGTCTTTAACTTTTCGAGGTCATTTAACTGGAGAGGCCAGTGCCATTGGAATAGAGTTCAAGTAAAAAGTACAAAATATCCTGTCCAAAAATATGTTCGCAATTTGTAGTAAGGTGCAACTTTATATCCCGCAGAACTTCAGTATAACGGCATTATTTTTAATTCCAAGTTATGTTGAATATATATCTTCAGGACGGATTCATCCTGATTATAGACAGCTTTTTGTTCTGCTTATGCACTTGAGTTAGACTATTGAAAACCAGACTATTTCAATTACTGCAAATTTTCTTTGATAATAAGCCATTCGATTTCGTAAGTCAATTTTCAGCATATCATTCAGGAAAAAAACACTTCCTTAGATATTGAAGGTAATTATAATGAAATCAAAACCTCTGACGAAATTAGATATGTAAATGATACGAGTAGAATGTTCTCGAGAAATTGTGGTCGTGTTTTTCTTTAAATAGGGGATATTATTATTGAATGTATACCTTTGGTGGAAATATTTACCACCGAGTGCGCCCACTGCATTGTTTATTGTTCGATACAAATGACTATCACACTAATCGAGCATAATTTCCTCTCTTTGAACCCCTCCGCTTATTATGGCGTGAATTTAAATCTCTCAACGGAGTCGGCCATGCAATTTCCTTACACCGGCTGCTGTCACGCGTCTTTTGTGTTTCTAGATTGTTAGCTTTGATGGGAGTTCTTTCAGTTGCTTCTGTCGGTGCTTGACTTTGATGATATCTTAGAAATTCACGCTTTCTTGAGAATTCCATTTTTGCGAACAATTTCGGTAGCATATCAGGAGAATCAGAAAATTTCAGTCTGCCTGTCTGATAGTAGAGTGTGGGTAGAGGCTAGATCGTAATTTATGGGAGTATGACATTTGCGTGCATTACTTTAAAATATACAGCGAAATGCGAAAGAAAATATGTACCAAAAACGAAAATTAAACCCATGGGAAACAAGGTCATATTGTGGAGTGCATGAGTACAGTGGATGAAGCACACGTTCCTACTTTCCTTCCGAATAATCAGAAATAGGTAACTTTTTAAAAAGATTTTTTGAGTGAATTATCTATTTCAGCTTTGTGTTGCTCAGTTGTATTTCTCAAATATTTATTGTATGCTCCCTCGTCCTCATTGTCGGTTTTTGAGTAGGTATACACCGTAAATAAACTGTTATTACAAATATCTTTATCGAAAGTGTATTAACTTGCAATCAGCAGTAATGGAACAGAATAAGTTAATGGAACTGACGGATATCCGTAGAAGTAAAAACATCTAGATGCAAGAGTGGGAAACACTTCATAAATGAGAAAACATATATTTAATATATATCGTTCTCGGAAATATTTGCTACATTGCCATTGTCCGCAATATTAATCAGTCCAGAATAGGTCAACCTTAACATAACATATGTGGGTAATTGAATGCCTGTAGCATTGTTTATATGTAGCTACTTTTTCTGGTCTGGTTTCACAGTACTGTCAAGTTATTCTCCAATTTTCACTTAAGCATTTCATGAGTAAGGTACATCACTCAACGGCAGATTCTTGCAAATACGAGAAAATATGGCAGCAGAGAACGACCGGGAAATGAAGTATAAATATGGTGCAGATTTGAATGGTACCGCATACGTATGTTAAGCATCCTGGTTAACTGCAGGGTTCGTCCGGAAAATAAGTGTACTGAGCTCAGGAAAAAAAAATTATTACACTTTTACATATCTTAAGCTAATATTCCTCAAAATAGGACCCTTGTGAGTCGATACACTTGTTCCAGCGGCGTTCCCATTCCTGGAACGCTCCCGCGAAGGCATCATCGGAAACCTCTCGAAGACTCGTCGTCGGCCTCTTCTCTGCCCTCCACGAACATCTTGTGCCACCGAAAGATCATGTTTCTGGACATGGCTGACTCCCCGTAAGCCTGGTTAATCATACCGACAGTTTCGGTAGACGATTTCCCAAGCTTTACCGCAAATTTGATGGAATAACGCTGCTTCGGCATCGCGTTCCGTGACGTGGGTCGAGCGTGGAGTTTCGCGTTAACAGAGCTCCTCACTACACCACAGCTCAGAGCCGACTGCCTTTTTCAGCGTCGCTTGCCAACATACCCCCCTCCAATCGCAGCCCGTCAGAGCGGTGCTGGGTGCGCCTGGAGCGGCGCGCCCGGCCCAGGAGTCAGTACACTTATTTTCCGGACGAACCCTGTATGTACTACTCACTGTTAAGTTGAATTAGGACTCTATGACTTGATATCTACCTTTCAAAGTGAAATCGGCAACACTAGCTCAAATGAAAATTGTGAAAAATACTTCTTTGAATATTCATCACTGTTACAAAGTTACGTCTAAAAGTAAGTTTTTGGTTACTTCCATTTACTTTCAGGTGTGTCCTATTTTGTACTGCGAAATATAAGGCTATGAAATACACTTCAATAATTATTAGCAAGTAAAATTTAAAGTGTATGCCAATTATTATTACCATCAGGTAATATACCGGTCAAGGTAGGTTTTTGGATGGACACAACTACCAAATAAATATTTTGTGACTCCTAACAAAACACAATCTAGCAACCTAGTCTACATTAGGCCCCTCTTCATCTCTGAGTACTTCCTTCCTCCCTTCATCCCGCCCAACGTCCCTATCCTGCTCCTACCCTTTCCTTCTTTGCCCAACATTCTCCCCTCTATTACAGTCTTCAACATCCCATTACCAATCTATACGCCCTTCATTCATTTTTCCTGCCTCCATAGAATTTCTTCCAACAAACCCCTCTCTTCGCCCACCATACCAAGTACTTCCTCGTTTGTTTTCTTCTCTGTCCATTTCACCTTCTCCATTCTTCTCCACACCCACATTTCAAAAGCCTCCAATCTACGTCTATCCTCCTGTTTCAATGACCACGTTTCCGCGCCGTACATAGCTACGCTCCATATCAAAGTTTTTACGAGTCTTTTCTTAACATCCTTACTCAACGTCCCCGTCATCAACTCCCTCCTCCTCGTGAAAGCCTCTTTGCCTAGCGCAATTCTTCTCCTTACGTCCTTACTACTTTGACCGTGTTGGTCCAAAACACTACCGAGATACGTAAACTGTTCTATGTGCTCTAGTTTTTGTCCTCCTATTTCAATGTTTAGTTTAGCCTTTTTCTTTCTAGAGAATCGCATAACCTTTGTTTTATTAATATTGATTCTCATCCCATTCCTATCGCACTGAATTCCCAATTCACTAAGCAATGCTTGCAACCCCTTGGCTGACTGACAAACTAAAGCTTGGTCATCAGCAAACCTAACTGATTTTACGAATTCCCCGCCCACTTTCATTCCTACCTCCAGTCCTTCCCATGCCTCTTTGATCATTTCCTCTGCATACAGGTTGAACAGCAACGGTGATAATGGGCAACCCCTTCTTACACCTCTTCCTAACACTGCCCATCCGGACTCCCCTTTCCCCACTCGCTACTGAGCAGTGGGGAAATGAGGAGAATTTCGTCTGAGTGGAAATGTTGTTTAACGTTTGCCATTAATAAGGTGACCTCGCGGAACCAACCAGCGTTTGGAAGGCCTCGAATTAAGCTTTGACGTCGCATTAAGGCTTAGTGTTTATAACCGATTCCACGTATTCTAGCAGGACGCTTCTGTGTGTTTATTTTTTCTCTGGAGTTTCCCACCCATGTCATTTCATTGCGAAACCTATTCTTTGAACATTACAGATATAAAACATGAGTTAATGTTCGGTATCTTGAACCAAAACACTTCTAAGATGTAGGTGGAATACATTTATAATTGGTGAGTATTTTAAGATAACTATTAACTGTGATGTGACCCATGGCTAATTCTGATGATGGAGATGGCAATCGCTGTTATTTATACGCTAGTGATCGAAGTTTTTTCACCTTCAATTATTATCATGCACGTTTTTCGTTGTTCTGAAATATTCGCGTAGTATTAGCCCTCCCACCGCCCAGTGGAATTCACCATTGAACGTATTCGTCCCCACTTTTATCCCCACCCTCAAGTTTCCGGCTGATACATTCCATGGGTCACAATCGGTGGTGAGTTTTTAAGCTCGTTAGCTTAGCACGTCCGATGTGGGATGCCGATAAAACTCCCATACCCAAGCCACAGGGATAACGAGGGATGTGCCATAAGCAAGCCGTAAAAAGGCAAACTTTGAACCCTCGATCGGGGGATGCGGCAATCGATATGTTATTTCAATCAGTCCGAGGGAACGGTCCAGTGGTTCCCAATTCCAAAGGCTTAAGCGGATTTTATTGAGCGTCACCGCGCAGATGGTCCACCTCCCTCCCTCCACTCTCCAACTCTCCTATCCCCCCTCCCCAATCTGCCTCCCGTTAGTTGGAAGCCGAAGAAGACGCACGCGCGGTCGTGAAGCGCAAACGTCAGGCCTCGGGAGTTGTCCTCGAAGGACAATCGTCTCTCGACGGCGCCGTTCAGCGAGGGCCAACCCAGGAATTAATTAGCGTTGGCATCCATTTAGGCATTAGGGTCACTAGTGACGGATGAAGCAACATAGTTGCTATTGTGAGTAGAGTAGGAATTTAAGGCTTTCGATCAGAAGATAAAACTACTAACGGCAAGGATTAGTAGTATGCGCATTAGGAAGCGATTCGTTTAGAGTTGTATATTGATTTCATTTTTCTATGGGTGTGTGATTTGGACGATAAGACCAGCAGAGTATATAGTACAAAGAAAGAATATTGAATGCGATAGAATTGCCGACCCCGGTGGCGGCGGGGTAACGTCCTTGTCTGCCATTCCAAGGGTCGCGGGTTCGATTCCCGCCTGGGTGAGTTTCCCTCCATCTAGGGCTTGGGTGTTTGTAAATGTTACAATTGTTATCGATGTTAATTGCTCGATGTAAAGGCCAAAATGTGCTGTTTTCGGACTAATACTGAATAAATAAATAAATAATTAAAAATTATTATTCCCCTGAAGAATGGTGAAAATCAAATGGATAGACAATGTAAGAAATGAAGAATTACTTCGGATAGTGGTTGAAGAGAGAAAATCCTATATACGGCACATGTTGGAAGAAGAAGGAAATTAATTCGTTATACACTGGGGCAGGTTACATTACTGATGACCATTTTCGATAGAAAAACGGAGGGGAAGATTTATAGAGAACGGTGAACGTTGAACTATGAGAAGCAGCTAATGGAAAGTGTCGGCGCGAGGAACTACGAGGGAGTGAACAGATTGAGAATAGAACAGATTACATGTGGTTCGGAGAGCTACTACAAACCAATCCTATTTTGATAGTCCGTGATGATGATACGTTTTCCGATTTGGTCTTTTGAACTACAACGACGGGGTTTGGGTTACATTATTTAAATCTATCCTAAATCCTCACGAATGCGAACATATGCTTCCCTGACAATGTGGAGGGAATTCTCAATCAATGCTTGGTCAAATGCGTTTTGCCTTTGACATGAGCAAACTTTCTCATTGTTTTCGTCTTCAATCACTGATTTTTATCCCCAAACTAACACCCTGTTTACAACCTTACTTAACACACAAGTCCTCAGCAATGATTAAAACTCCTTCAGGGACTGAGTAACCAAGGCGTGGTTATCAGAAAACGTGAAACTTGCTCATTTCCCAAACTGTTTTATTCCCGCCATCACCTTTCCACACATTTTTAATCATTTCCTTCGCGTATATGTTGAAAAACGCTTGTGCTAATGAACAGCCCTCTATAACCCTTTTCCCATCACGGCCAGTCCTGATTCGTAATCCGATCTTCACTTGTGCAATTTGGGGTGTTCACAAGTTTCGAAAAAGGAGAATATCCCTTCAGTCCACTTCAATATTCTACAGCACTTTGAAATTCATCGGGCTCATTTCATTTTGTAAAACATCACCGACATCTATCCGTCGACATTAAAGAAGTAGGTAAACTGCTAATACGCATCCCATCGTTCTAATATTGATCTCATTACTGCTATGGCATCACGAGTACCCCAATCCTATACGAACCCCAAGTGATCTTCTCCTAATTAATCACTTGAGCACTAATTTATCCTCTTGTTGATGACCCCAAGTACTACCTTTACTTGGTGAAAGATCGATCTATTGATACTTATGACGTTATTATTTATAAAATATTTATTTGAAAATGTTTGCTGCTTCAAGTCGGATTATCGAAATAAGACTAACTTAGGTACTAAATAATAGTGATCATATGCTCGAATATCACCAAGTTTTGGCAATAGGGCTCTAATAGATAGTTGTGTAAGGCAAAAAATTAAGAGCATTTAGACATAATTTGAAAGAAGAGTGAAAACTTGCCAGCTATTTAACGACATTAATGTGAGTTTTAAGTCAAGATTTGAGATGGCTATGCCGAAAATCCACGAAAAAATAAATGTTTTCCCATAATTGGTAACGGATAGCAGTCACAGATTCTAAGGGTTGAGATCAAAAGGATACGAAAGGAACGGCCCTTCTGGTGGAGGAAAAATTAGTAACGGAAGGAATAAATATATTTTATTTGATGAAAAAAATCCTGGGAGTTCCATTTAAGATTTTTTAAACCGGATCCTCTCTTTTGCGTGAAACTACGTCTGAGTCTCCCTCACCCAATAAAATGGATGGTGACTAATTAATTTGGTTTATACTCCAGGTTAATTACATTTCCTTATATAATTTAATATTTACTAGGAGAGGCTTTTCTCTTCTGAATGAGTTATCACACATGGGAATGTTTGTGAAAGTCCATGCTCAATTAAAAATTTTCTTTAAGGTTTTCCGTATTGAATTTCAATTTTGATGGCAGGTGGAGGTTTATTCATACCATTCAATAATATTTTTAGCGTAGATTTTTAATTATTTTAGTTTTTTAACTTCCATTAATTTGCTTCTTTCCATTCCAACTTTATTCATCATAATCCAGAAATCATCTCTATAATAGTAATCTAAGATAAATCAAAAATGGGTGTTGATAGCTATCAGTTAAAAGGCCAAATGAGTAAACAGGAATAAATTCTGTACAAATTTGTTTAAATTTTTACCAATAAAGCATTTAAAAGCTTGCCAACAACTTTATTAATCGAATTTATCTGGATATGTTTTTAACCTAGGGGGAATGTGTAGTCAACAGTGCTTCTCTTGTCAGTCGGTGTTATCTGATTCTGATAGTAATCAGAACAGGTCCATATCTTTGCACAGACTTCGACATTCACTCATACCTTAACTTGTGCTTATTTTGTCCAATAATTTCTAATTAATTTGATTTGGTAACCAGCAAAGTACGTATTTTCCGGCCGTGGTGGCTGCGGGTTAACGTTCTTGCCTGGTAACCCGGTGGGTTCAATTCCCGACCGGGTGGGTTTTCCTTCATCTAGGATGATTTGGGTGTTGGTAGTTATCTTTAATGTATGTATTTATAGGGGTTAGATGGGATAAGGGAATATAAAGTCTCAATCTTGCCCCAATTGTCATTAATTAAAATAAATAATTGATCCAAACACTTAGATGTTTTGGAGAATGAATGATGCCAAGTTTTGTTTCTTGGCTCGCGAATGAAGTCAAATCAAACCTTATGAATTTTACAATCATAAAGCTTTGTATCGTGGTATTTATTTTGTCATTTCGATTCCTCTAAAACTATCCATGGATTCGGGCATTTCTCCTAAATAAACACATATATGTGTACCATTGAGTCTTTTTCATGCCTTGAAACGGATTATCCGCTGCGATGCAGTAACTGTCGGCATAATTTCCCGGGATCTATGCAAATTACTTATGGACGTGACATTCCGCGTCTCTGCGAGGCGATTCATATTTTATATTCCTCAGTTCCATACCGGCAGGTTGGGCGAGGTGGATGTGCATAAACCTGAGAAAATTTTGTCACGTGATTTGCGAACGGCTAGTCGCCGACTTGGCGTGATCTTTTATCGCCGCCCGCACCGTTTGGGTCGACGGTATGGGAGACGATTTACGCGGCTGACCCTTCGGACTTCCAAATCCTCACTCCCCCAACACCACTCATTCCAACCTTCCTTCATGGCTCTCTCCCAGTCCGCTCGTGAAAATGTCTCTTCCTTTAAGGTTCCAAATTTTTTATTTATATTGTGGTGACCTCATGTACATTATCTTTTCTCTCGTGATGGCTCGAGGACATTGCTCGCGTGCTTGGTTCTGGTATGCAAATATTTCTTCCAAATTTCTTTTCCAACCCGAATTCCTGGATGACCTGTGCACGAGGATTTTTCGGGGGGGTCATTCTGATCACGAGTAATCAAAATAAGGAATTTGAATTAATTCAACACTGTATGGCAAAAGAAACCTCACCGTGCAAGTGCATGATGATATTCACGTATATATATATATATGTATATATATATATATATATATATATATATATATATATATATATATATATATATATACCTACGTATGTGTTTATTGACATTACATGCAAGCCATCAAGTAGGTTTTGGGGATGACTAATCACTTCCTGAAAATTAGGTTTAATTAAAGTCAAATTTCTAGGGAAGGTGTCTGACGATGGTATTATCCTACTTTGAAACATACTAAATTAACGTTTGAGCAAAGACCAAAATACCTTTATTATTAAAGGTATTTCACTGTGCATTTAAATTCAAATAGGAAATATCCCTACATTGACTGCTCACTCCATTTAGAGATTTCAATCCATCTTTTTAACCCATAATTCCATGTTCAAAATATGTTTTACGTATGTAGATGTGCGATTAAGGTCACAATTGCTAAAAATTGTTAGCTTAGGAAATCAATACGCAGGATTAGGCGGGTAGGTAAATGTTGGCCAACTCAATTGTTCGAATTAATAATAACGTTGGAAATTCCACTTCTGGGATTAATTCCCAAGTCCCTCCTTCAAAACCAAATCCTAAATATTCTAACAATAAATTTTGATGGCTTTAAGTACAGATTTCATTTTTTATACCGTGAAAGAGGAGATATAGATAGACCTATGTATAAATCATATGATGTATTTCACAATCAAATTTTTTTGTTTCTCACAAGGACAAATAATATTCTGACCCCGCCAAAAAATAATCGGAAACAGTATATGATATTAATGGATTTAGAGAATTCAATAGATTCAGGATCTCCTTTGTGAAAATTCATGATCACTGAACAAGTCAGCATTGAATGTTTTACACCATAATTTATTATTAAAAAATACGAAGTTTGAATATGCTTGTAGACAATGGTAAATTTTTGGAAACTAAAATTTCCCTTTTGATTATTTACTCGCCCCTCGTTGAGAATGAAATTGCTAACTTGCCGAAGTGGAAGGTATACTTCGATCTCATTCGTTATTTTGCAATGGAAAAAAATTAAGATGCATTAAAAGTCAGGGATTTCCGTGAAATATTAGTGTTCATTGTATCCTACTCCCAGACGAGAGTCAACCGAAGTAGTTACCGGATTTTTGGCTTGCCCAAATCATGAGCCGCCCATCATCCGTGATAAAAATGCGTTTTTGTAACAAGGTCTCCCACTACAGCGGGAAGTTCAACGGCCCTTAATGGGCGAGGCGGAAAATCCTGAGCTCCGCCGTTGGGTTTCGGACGGAGAAAGAGTGACCGCGGTGTTCGGGCTGTGGGGGGAGGGGAGAGAGCAGCCACTCGCAATTCCAACTCTTTTTCGCCCTCTGCAACCCATCCAACGATACCCCCCCCCCCACTCAACACCCGCACCAATGACTCTCGCCTCCTTCCCCTGTCCTTCCCACCTCGCCAGAGAGACCTCTCCCGCCCCCCGCTCCCGCTCTCTCTCGCAACCCAATCAATCTTCTCCGTGATTTCACGCGTCGAAGGAACGATGGGCGGCGAAAGCATTCCTTCCCCTGGGTACAGCGACAGAATTCTGGTATTCGAGAGCTCCCTCGCCATCGCTACACATTCCGTCCTTTGTTTTGTGTGTGTGTGTGTACGTATACATATGTATCCATATTTATCCATACGCGTTTTTTTAAATGACAGACCCCATACTTTAATTTCGCCTAATCATGCTCAATTGATGAGTTTTGATAATTTGCTCTCAAATCAGGCGTTCGTTTTCCACGTTCTTTTGATGCACCTAGGAGTCCCACACCTAACGCATGTTTAAATATGGCATGGCCATAAGAACTTAAAACGGATCTCATCCATGTGGGATTAAAATCAAAAGTTTTTTTAAATATTTATTTTCCAGGATATATCTTTTTCTTTTGTCCTCAATCCTTAAGGATCTTGGAAATATAGTACTAAGACGCACTCCTTGTGATTTTCATTTGCGACTGTAATACATTATTTACTCTCATAACGAATTTTCTGCTATTTATATTTAATTATTTGAAAGTTTTAATCGAAAATTGTCATTGGTGCTGTTGAAATGGATTCCTGACCCAGCGTGATTTTTTGAAGCGCGGGAGTAAGAAAAAAATTCACTGAACTTAATTCTTTATTCATTCTCGCGTTTTATTTTTTAGGCAAAGTAAGAGAATCTCGGAAGTGGACACAGCCCTCATATGGAGCGTAATGAGTGAAAGAAGGTCAAGAGTTTTGGAAAGAATCTCGGCGTCATTGACATTTGCCAGCAATCAACTAGAATGATGGAGACTCCCGAATGCAATTTTTTGGGCTAAATTCTCAACCTTAGCGCAGTGCCAAAGTGTAGTAAGCCAGATTACATCAGGAAAATACAATCTCGCCAAATTCCCACTCGAAAACTCGCAGCATAGGAAGCCAGAATACATGTATGAATTGTGCGTTCCACCAATCAGGAGTAGTATTCGAGCTAGACTGAATGGCTGTTGACCTGGAAGTTTACATTTGTTTTTTTGCCCGGAACTTTTTATTACTTTGTATAAATTCTAAATTTTTCAAGTTTAATCAGCTTTCAAATAAACATTTTGATTTTATTATGGAGAAAAGATACACTGAACTCCATCGTTGTTGTTGATTCATCAGCATTTTAGTTTATACTCATTTACCATTTCCAGAATGTGATCGTCTTCTAGTCGTTAAAAATAAAATTATGATAAAATTAAGCCTCAAGACATTAATGAAATGAGCTCCAAACATAGAGATGACATGATGTTGAAAAGATGTAATCTCGCGGCGCCTTAGTCAGAGGTTTCAGAACCATTAGAAAAATAAAATGTTACCTGGACTTCGTTTCCGTAGACTTTGTGACGAATGCCTTAAAATGAAAATGCGTCGTCAATCTTCAGCCGAGGAGTTAATTCATGTCGGCCTTTTGTCGCGCGTAAAATATAGGACCTCCGTAAAAAAATTACGACACGTGATGTTTCTCTTAAATCCGAGATTATTTTCGGGGTCGTGGTCGTTTTTTTTGTGGCTCCGCTTCCGAGGGCTTGCAACGGCTTCGGCAATTTGCAGTGGCACCCAAAAATGTGTTGTTGTTCGCGTCGTTAAAGTCCGCCGAATATACGATCGAGCGGCACCGTGGGGCCGAAGCGTCAACGCCCCTCACTGGGGAAGCGGTCCGGTTCGGAGGAAGTTAGTTGACCGCCGGCTGCCCTCGCTCTTCCCACCCCTCTTTACCACCTTGAGCTCCTCTCTTTAACCTGTTCGGAGATATCCGCTCGCCCACTCCTAATCTCACGCGGATATTTATATCGCATTAAAATGCGTTCTGTGTTCGCCATCTCAGATAGGTGCTGACGGTGACCCGCGTCGCCCTCCCCCCCAAATTCACTGAAAGGTGCAGTACCGACCGGGTAGAAGATAAGCGAAATCCAACTCTTATCAAAACCCAACGCTATTTGCATCGCACAAGAAAGAGTTCATGTATTGGGGTGGGTTCTGTGAATTTAATTTTGTAAACATTCAATGCTCTCAATGATTTATCTTAAATTTTTTATGTAGTTGATATTTAAGTATTTTTGTGATGAATAGCTTTAAATGCATGGTATTATGACCAGTTTTCGAATTATTAGGAAATAATTACATCGAGGATAACTATATCCTAAAGGGTGTTTCAGATTAATATCATGATTTAACTGGTAAATGGGGTGTGTGTATATCTGGTAGTACCTAAAATAATAGAATTGCCGAAAATATCTCGTAAGTTAAACGAATACTCGTATCTAGGAGTGCATGTGTACTGCACACGCATGTATTTGGTGTGAAAATCTGTCAGTTAGGTTTTCGCCAATTTGCAATATTCACCTACTGAACAAAACTAATACCATAATTTTGCTATTATTTTTACGAATGCAATCCTCATGTAGCATACTATATTTTTAACGGGTGTTACAGCCGATTACAATTAAACTGCGCTTAGGCTTTTGGCAAGCATTTTAATGATAATAAACTATGTGGCTACCCGACGGCATACACATCGCCTGCAAATAATGAACGAAAGCGACATTCAGAAAGTAAACAGCATTATATACACTAACAACTGCCCAAACAGGTTTGAAATGTGGCCAGGTCAAGAAGTAAACTAGAAATATGCGTATGCTTGAGGGTTGAAACTAAGGAATTAATGTTTTCCATTTTGAAGGTTTGATTGTGCAACATTACCATGTAACTTTAAGAGAATGGATTGGCGACTTGATAGCGATTTCATATGCAGGGAAAAGGCCATTATGCTAATTGTAGAATGGTATAAAAGAGAAAGACAAATTAGCTATCTGAAAGCTTCCGTAAAAGTGGCGATTACAAGGGAGAAGATGCCAAGCTGGACGCAATATTTAGTTTTTTAATACGGGACAAATCCAGGGTTGAAAGACTTATCTCTCAAGATCTTGAATTCCCTTTTATATCATTAAAAAATTCTAGGGAGAAGATTCAAGTTAATATATCCTATAATGTAATTGTATTTAGAGTATCAAGCTACACATTTAAAATAGATAACATCTTTTACGGAAGTGGCATGCTCTTCCAATTCATCAATTGCTTCATTTGATCGTAATTAAGTTTCCTTGTTCATCTTAAAATTTAAATTATACTGCAATTATCTAGTGAATACATCGCATTAATGTATCAATAGCATTGAGACGTCCGTATGACCTTTAAAAATATTCATCTTTCTTCTCTAGGATTTCCATATTTATCCATATTTATTTCAACTTCCACTCATGTTCACGTTAGAAAATGCAGAAAGTATGTGACAGAGAGGATAAATATCACATTTCTGGTCTCAAAACAGCAAGGCCACCAAGCTATCAGGCTACTTGTCACCGGGAAAATCTTAGTAGTTGTCACATTTAATTTTTAATGAGAGGATTGATAAACATATTACGCAACCGTAAAAGCTTTAGGATTTGAACTTTCCTTATTTTTTACGAGCTAAGTAAATGAATTGAGACGTATGCAAATCGGTCTCCTGGGTTCCTTTTTTTCTACGCTCTTAATTATTGCTTGCTGTATACTGGCATGACATCCTAATGCGTTTTGAAAGCTGCTGATGTTAATCTCTTGCATAACCTTCAACTCTGACCTTCCTGCTATTATGGAACACCTCAGTGTGGGCGAAGAGTTGTAACTTTTTGCGTTCTTGGAGAGCTCCATGGGCACACCCGTGTTACATAATTAAATTTTCTAAATACGCTCAAACATTTAAGAATTTCGTACTTATTGGCGCTTGTAAACACCATTGGTGACATTTCCGTCTGGATTCATATCTTTTAATCAGTCACAAAGGCAACAGCAACGAGTGAGAATTTGAGGTCACTAGCGGAAGGGAACGTTATGGTATGTGTATTAAATGGTGACAAGGAGATTATAGTAGCAGGTGTGAAGTTGGATCAAAAGGTATTAGACTATAATATTCAGGTAGGCAAATATGTCTAATTGATGCTAGAATATGATACTTTGAAAGAGGAATATGTTTCGAAAGACTTGACGAGCGAGAAGGGAATGGGATTCAAAACCCACATAATATTATTTACGCGCAATGTTTTCCTATCAATATAATATTGAGATAATATCATATATATACCCGCGTAACTTAGGTCTTCGTTTGTCCGCTAATCGAGGAAGTACGCAGTACTGCATTATAAACCAACTGTTTTGTCGTCAGGGAAGGAAATCAAAATGATGTGAAAGAACATGGCAGGCGTATTCGCCTATGAAATTTCGGTTTCATTTGAATATTGTACCTGATTCAATCTTTTCGTATTCGCCAAAAATGGAGTGATGCATGAAGAAAGTATGGGTTGGCTAATACACAAAGGATTCGGTTTCTTATAAGGTGTACCAATTTTAGCAACAACATCGAAACTCACTTATAATTATTATTGTGGGATCCAATACTTCAGGATAAGCCTTCCGATGCCCACTAAAATGGCAGGATCCGCCTTGAAATCGGGGTAAAAACGATTTTTTTCGTCTTATATATTGGCGTGGGTACAATAACGAGTAACTCCTTTTTTTATCGTCTTAACTCTCCCCAAAACTAACGTAATGGTAATGTTGCAAATCCACCTCAAAAGGAACAAAACCAGGTATTAAAAATTTAATAGCACACGAGCTCCCAAAATGCCTTTAGCGGAAGTAATAATTTCATCACAAACTTAGATTTCGCAAGCGTTGCCTTAGAGGAAAATATGAACACAGGCTAGAGTAAGAACGCACACACACGTATTTGGTTATATGTGAGTGATAGAGACAAAAAATAAAAAGTATCAATCATAATAACTTCTTTAAATTTTCGGAGGATGCAAAATTATTTTGTTCTGAGAAGGAAGAATAGAAAGAACTGGTCGTTGTGCGTCCATCAAGACTATATAGAACTACTGAGTGATACATTTAATTTTTCGTGTAGATGTTTGAGTGACTGCTTATCAGATTATTTATATAAAATGCCCATGAACGGTTGAGCCCTTACCTCCCGATTTTAAAATCCCCCTTGCGATCTGCTGACGTCACATTTGAATGACTGTCAAACATGGTGAATTAATTGAGGCATCCTGTTTGCCACACGGGCTGAAGTCACGACCGTGAGCCGTATCAATTCCGCGGGCATCCGTGCTGTGGATGTAGGGAGGGGATCACGAGAATATCTCTCTCTCTCTCCCTCTCTACATCTGTACGGCGTGAAGACTTGATCTTGACGCATTGCGGAGAGATCAGAGCTAGAAACGGAAGTTTTCTCCAGAGGATTACGCTGCTATTTGAGCGGGATACCTATAGCGAGCCATTCCTTGGAGCTTTATGAACTACCGCTTCGTGGAATGAAGCACATCGTGCATCCATTCCAGCATCCAAGCGCGTGCACCATGCGGGAGAACAATGTTTGTCCCGGCCGCCTTCATTATCCGTCTCAACTGCGCGGTAGATTTAATGAGCAATTACAGCCGACCGGCTGGTTGGTTTGACAGGTATTTGGAAAGAGTTAGCTTCGTAATGAACCAAATGACGCGTAAAATCAGGGTATGGTTATATAATTTCTCCATGCAGCACGTGGACCTTCTTCGAGTGTATGACCTATCCTGATTTTCAGATGATTATCTCAGATGATTTTTATTTTAATTAAAAACACATTCCAAATTCCGAATTCTCTTACATGATATAAATAAAATTTTGCTCTCATGAGATCAACATATCAGCCATTTGACAACACGGAGAAACCTCGATCAATAATGATGATGCTTCGCATTCAATGGTCGAATGAACCAAACGTTAAGTATTCTTTCAGTGAACAACATTTTAATGTAATTGTGAGTGCGTACGATGAAATATTTCACTCCCAAATACCGAAGGAAGGCATTATCAGAGAGTGTTAGGTCACCAGCCCTTAGGTAAAATGGTGAATTGATCATTAAAGTTACATGTGCATCCATATGCAGTGGCGTAGAGAGAAATTTTCCTGGGTGGAGACCAATTTTCTCAATACGGTCGCATATCAAATAGGGGTTTCAGGAATGGGTGGTGGCATCGGCGTACATTATTCAAAAGATTCATTATTATTTCCACCCCTCGAAGTCATTAGTTATACCATACTGATAATCACAATCTTAGGTAGCACTATAATGCTAGTAATATGAGAATAAGTATTCTCGAATGATGTAGAATGGACGGAATATCCAACCTTGCGCAGTGGAGCTAACTTATTTAACCAATATGAAACTTCGTTCTCCCCTTCCCTTTCTCGCACCCCTCACCTCTACTATTCCAGCAGTCATTACTTCTCTATCTTCCTATGAAGACGGATCAGAATTCCGTCGAAATTATCAAGAAATAACGTGTGAGTGTTCTTTTTATGTGTGTCCATATTGTTTGTGCTGTCCAATTCATTCGGTACTTCAGTGTTACGTCAACGAAATCATATATATATATACATATATATATATATAAAATTTATAACACTTAGCACTAGTGGACACAGACAAAAACACAGAAACACACAAAAAAGAGACTCAGTGTGAGTGAGTGAGTGTCTCACTGTAGTGAGTCTCTTTTTTGTGTGTTTCTACGTTTTTGTCTGTGCCCACTAGTGCTAAGTGTTATACATTATTATCCACGTCCGTGAGACTTTCAAAAAGTGTTATATATATATATATATATATATATATATATATATATATATATATATATATATATATATATATATATATATGTATATATGTATATTTATATGTGTATATATGTGTATATATATATATATATATATATATATATATATATATATATATATATATATATATATATATATGTATATAGATTAATTGATCAAGACATCGAAACCCAGAAATACAAAGAAAGGACACTCACATATATAGTTTTGAAGTTTCGACGGCACGACCGTTATCATAATCATGACGACCTGAAACATCATCTGAATCAGATGTTGGCGGCCGTGCCGTCTAAATGTCAAAACTACTTATGCAAGTAATGTATGCAAAATAAATGTTTTTGAAACCATAGAACAGTTTTATATTACAGTGTTTCCTTCTATTTTCTCTTTTTTTTGGACAGACTATATACTGTTTAAATTGGAGTTATCTTTCTGAAATAATAATTACACTTTAGAATACAGGCAGATAAGAAGATGCATCACAATAAACCTTGGAAAAATAGCAAAAAGTCGCGTTAATTATGGGTACCTTAAATGCTATAATAGGCGGGCAAGATTAAAAGATTTCGGAAAAAATAATATTTGAAGATAAAGAAGTACGAATACAAACGCGGGAAGCGTCTCTCGTCTGTTCGCGAAGCGATTCCGTTTCCCCGCGTTGGGCGCTATAAATCTCGTAATTAGACCAGGGGACGAGTGAATAACGGGCCAGAATATTATTTTCGTGGGTGGCCACTAAAAATTTCGCACTTCCGCCGTTGGCCCGCGTTCCCCTCCGCCCACACGGTTTGCCGCTTCGATTCGCGGTCGGTCTCCTTCACTCATCTCCAGGGAAAGAGCTGAGAGGCAACGAAAGAGGGAGAGAGGGAGGAGGAAGGATTGGAAGGCAGAGGGAGGGAGAAATAGAGATGCTATCCAGACCTGGCTGCGGCCGGGCAGTTATGATTAAGGAGGCGAAGGCGTCTGGGGGAAGAGTGGAAGGCTTAGATCGGTATCTCACAATCGGCGGAGCAGCCTAATGACGATTCCCCAATGGCCCCGGGGGAGGGGGAAGGGAACGCCGCTGAGGCGAGGGAAGGAGGCGGTGGAGATGGATCAAAGGGCGTGCGTGAGTTTGTCGCCCAACTCGTGAGGGAGATGACTTCCTGCTCTCAGCTCTCGGGCAAATTCCTTTGGCACTTATAAATAAAGGCCCTTTTGCTCCTTTCAAAACACCACGCACTGCTCTCCTTAAATGCAATGGCGTCATTTTTAAACCTCGAATAGAATAACGGAAATGCGAGCGAACCACACTGCGCATGAACCGCGTCGCTGGTTTTAAGTTTTTGGCTGAGTAATTGATGTTTTAAATGCACCGCCGCGAGTATAATCTGTAAATAATGCTGAGGTATTTCGCTTTTGTACTAGTAGCTCGCCGATGAATATACCAACTTTAAATGAAAAGAAAAAAGAGCTCCGAAATTGCCTCGGCCACAGTGGTTATGAGATTAATTTTATCCTAAACATGTTATAATTAATTCAGGGAAACTTATCGATGAAATCATGCGAGAAACGTTAAGTTTCATCGGTCATACATGCGCTATACACGTAGAAACATGGAAAAGAACATACAAGGTCATTGCACTATTTCGGCAGTAATTTTCCGCTTTGTATCTGTGTGTATACGAGTTAGTGTTTACAAGTACATACAAGGTGTATATATATATATATATATATATATATATATATATATATATATATATATATTTTTTTTTTTTTAAGGTAATCTACCGGTTAAGGTAGGTTTTTGGATGGACACAACTACCAAACAAATATTTTATTACTCCTAACAAAACACAAAATCCATCATCCTACTCTATATCAGGTCCCTATTCATCTCTGAGTACTTTCTTCCTCCCTTCATCCAGTCCAACATCCCTATCCTGTTCCTTCCCTTTCCTCTTTTGCCCAACATTCTACCCTCTATCACAGTCTTCAACATCCCACTGCCGGTCAACTCCCCCTTCATCCACTTTTCCTGCCTCCATAGGATTGCTCCCAACAAACCCCTCTCTTCGCCCACCATACCAAGTACTTCCTCATTTGTTTTCTTCTCTGTCCATTTCACCTTCTCCATTCTTCTCCACACCCACATTTCAAAAGCCTCCAATCTACGTCTATCCTCCTGCTTCAATGACCACGTTTCCGCACCGTACATAGCTACGCTCCATATCAAAGTTTTTACGAGTCTTTTCTTAACATCCTTACTCAACGTCCCTGTCATCAACTCCCTCCTCCTCGTGAAAGCCTCTTTGCCTAGCGCAATTCTGCTCCTTACGTCCTTACTACTTTGACCGTGTTGGTCCAAAACACTACCGAGATACGTAAACTGTTCTACGTGCTCTAGTTGTTCCCCTCCTATTTTAATGTTAAGCTTGGCCTATTTCTTTCTAGAAAAACGCATAACCTTTGTTTTATTAATATTGATTCTCATCCCATACCTGTCGCACTGAATTTCCAATTCACTCAGCAATGCTTGCAGCCCCTTGGCTGACTGACAAACTAAAGCTTGGACATCAGCAAACCTAGCTGATTTTACGAATTCCCCGCCCACTTTCATTCCTACCTCGAGTTCTTCCCATGCCTCTTTGATCATTTCCTCTGCATACATGTTGAACAACAACGGTGATAATGGGCAACCCTGCCTTACACCCCTTCCTAACACTGCCCATCCTGACTCCCCGTTACCCACCCGCACCTGAGCAGTCTGAGGCAAGTACAGGTTGCGGATTAGCCTCCTTTCCCTCCAATCTATTCCTATTTTCTGCAGAATACTGATTATTTTTTCCCAATTCACTCTATCAAACGCTTTTTCGAAATCTACGAAACAGGCAAATACCTCCTGGTTGTGTTCTATATTCCTCTCGATTAATAATCTCATTACCGCAATGGCATCACGCGTACCTCTCCCCTTCCTAAACCCAAACTGATCACCCCCTAAGTAATCATTTGACCTACTCTCTATCCTTTTGTTTATGATCCTGAGAACAACTTTAGCTGCGTGGGATATCAAACTGATTGTCCTATAGTCCTCACATGACGTGGCCTTTACCTTTTTCGAAATAGGAACTAAAACTGATCTCACAAAGTCTTCCGGCCAGATTCCCTCCTCATAAATACTACGGATCAGCCCATATAGCCTCTTCCTCCCACATTTTCCTTAGCATTTTAAAAGTTCCACGGGAATGTTATCTACCCCCACGGCCTTATTTAGTTTCATCTCCCTTAATGCCCTTTCTATCTCATTGTCTAGTATGCCTGGACCTAAGCTGTCTTCCTCTACGCCATTTTCTTTTTCAATGTCTAACTTTGTTGGTCTGAGTTCTTTACTATAAAGTTCTTCTATATACTCCTTCCATCTCTCTTGGATCTTTCCTGCGTCAACTATTACCTTACCCGCCTATCTCTAACTGTTAGCATAGCTCTTCCTTTCTTACTTCCCGATAATGATTTAACTTTGCTGTACAGCGCACCGATTTCACCCTTCCTCTGCAGACTTTCCATATCCTCGCACTGCGTCTTCCACTATGCTTCTTTTGCTTTATTTGTTGCCCGCCTCAATTTATTGTTCAATTCTTTGTACTTCGTTTTACCTAATTCTGTATTTATATTCTTCCATTTTCGCCGCTCATCCATCTAAAGATTGATATACTATATATATAAGACGACAGCCGTGCTGTCGAAACGTAAAATAACAAATTGTGAGTGTCCTTTCTTTGTGTCTCTATATTCTAAAAATCTACATCTGTGTTTTTATATATTTGTGTGTCGCCGATGAGCGTTCCATTTCAAAGATATTTTATATATATATATATATATATATATATATATATATATATATATATATGCTTTTTTAGACGTAACACAAAAGTGCCGAATAGTACATTACACAGTAACAAACAAAATAGAAACACAAGAAAAGGATCACTCTCACACGTTATTTCTTGATAATTTCGATGGAATTCTACTCCGTCTTCATCGGTAGATAGAGAAGTAATCATATATAAATTGTGTGTATATATATATATATATATATACACGCACAATATTTGTACTTATTTACGGAAAATGTCCATTAAAATGCATATAAATATAGTCATAAACATGAAGATGGCATAAAACGGGCACATGATTTTAATTTTTGGATATTTCGTGGCAGATCACATAAATACACACGCACAGATGTACACATTCACACGCTACCTGTAAGCCGATTATCGGCGTGTAATAGGCCTGTAAGGGAGACTAATCTCCATTTTCTTGAACGCTCATTAATTAAAATACATAATTCACGCCGTGGAAACTTTAAATTAGCTTTAATTTGTTTTTAAAATCCAAATTTATTTCCCTCGTAATTTTACATTTTAGTTCTATCTCGTTCATAAAAATCATCAATTTTTTTGCGGAGTTGAGGGAAAGAAAAGATTCATTTTTATTTAATGGCTGTCTACTATCTATCCAGAGGTTACCATATCATTCTCTCGATGATAGAAATCTCGACCGCGTAACAAATGTTACACCAGTCCATAACATTTGGGATCGAGTTGCCTCGGCCCAAAGTCTGCATATGCCACCTTATCCCGAAAGATGGGATGCAGTTTAGGGCATGGTTGCTTTTGCCAATGGCTAGCAGCAATGGGTGCTAATTCTAGAGGATCGGTGCTCCCGCTGTTTTGATGAGCTTAAAATGCGTGCTGTCCAATATGAAGGAATTTAATTGCTTAAGAATGCACCCCTGGAAGACAAAAATCAAAGCCTATGCATTAAGGTGCATACGTTCAGCTAATCAGAAAACGAAATAAACATTCAACCCAGTCGATTTGTGATGCAAATGGCTTAGTAGCTGGGGACAATTATTATTATTTCCTCACTTAGCAAATGCATCAAAGGTTAAGGTTTAGACTCAGGGATCAGAAATCGTAATGGGAAATGTCAGTATTTCTCTTCCCTCTACTATGCTTCCTTTTTCGAACACAGAATTCGTAGTAGTTTTTTTTTTTGGAAGGCGACCGACAGCTAAGGTCATTCGTGCCATCAAGGATGGATTTGAAAGGATGAAGGGTCAAGAGAAACCTGGCATCGGCATTAGCCTACTCTTTACGACAGGCGCCAAGGGATCTACAGCTTAACGTCCCATCCGATGGGCGGCATACTCATTCAAAGTGCTCTCCTCAAAGTACCTCTAGTAGGGGTCGGGATACTACTGAAAAATATTCGTTATCTCCAGGATTTGAACCCGGTCCCTCTCAGTGGGAAGTCTACGTTAGCCACCGCACCATCCCGATCCCCCACAAATTTGTATTTACACCTTTACAAAATACATAAGCATAAATTATCATAGTATTTGAAAGCAAAATGTAATGTCCTTTAAGTTTCAGGATAAAGAAGATTTTTTCAATAAATTAATTGTGACCCACTAACAGACGCCCTTGTAATGTTTTCAGCTTGCTTTGTACGATTGAACCTGTATGCATGCTTAATAAATGGAAATTAATTAGCTTAGGAATATTCTGTGAGGAATTTTTAAAAGTTCTAGGTTTACATTTAGCTATACACCCGTGTTGGAGTCGTTCAAGCTCGATATGCAAACAGGTTTAAAATATTCTTTTATTTATTAAAATTGAAAAGCTATCCCATTTGTAACTTTTAAGTAATTGAAATATTTTCAGTTTATTTGGAAAAAATCATAATTGATGCGATTAATCCGCAGAGTCTCAATCCACGTATTCATTAGTTTGAGGCGTATTCATTCATTTTGAGGGTGAAGATGAGACCCCATCCTCCGACAAGCATCAACATTAAATAAATTACAAGTAATGCCACCGCAGCCACTTTGGAGAGAAAAAATGTTGATTATTACGATTACACCACTGACACATAATCAAGTAAGTACACGCTAGTAAAAGCGCAGTGGAAATCGCGCCCCTAGCAATTCGAGGAGTCATGTTTCCCACGATAATGTGTTGGGCAACCTCGGGTGAACGTTCGGTTTTGTAATTGTAGTTTTTGCCCTATATTAGTTTGCTAAAGTGCAGTGATTAACCTTTTCCCATTCGTTTCCCCCATCTGCGGTCAAAACTTTTATCTCTCAAACCACATGGGCGTATTATATGTTCCTTCCAAAGATATTGAAGGGAGATATCTAACCCCGTTAACCTCGTAAATGGGAACAATAATAAATAAGAAGCGGTTATTTTTTACCCCGTCCCGTGCACACCAAAAAAATGTGCATGTAAGTACGTGTACAAGGACTTGTATATGTTTTCGTGTGTTGGCAAAACAACTCACAAGGATGCATATGCAAGTACCAAGTCTAAAAAATTAAACTTGTTATTTTCACTGTGTTATATTTTATTTTGCGTATTGTTTTAAGTAACTTTCCGCTAATTTCCATGAATATATAATATAATATACATTCAATCATATAATAGTTATAAAAAAGATTTAAAAATTTTGAAGGAATTCACTAATATATTTCGGTCCCAGCCACCTTCATCATAGGATGAGGAATAACAGACCATACTTTTATATACATGTATATATATATAAACATATATATAAATATATATATATATATATAAACATATATACGTACATATATATTATACACAAAGAATTCCTACCGTAATATGATTGGCTCGCCCTTTCGCTCACGGTTCCGCTCCAAGGAATCCAATCCCTTTCCAAGTATCCCGCGACTCGTCCACCTGTTCGCAGCAGCAAATGCGTTGAAAAGAGGTCCAGCACTCCCTTTCGCGGGGCAAGGCCGGTTGCCCAACTCCGGGCGAGCACTCTTCCCATTCCGAGACCCCCTTCGAGCGTTTTCGACCGCACGCTTGAAACTCGCGTGCGCGTTCGCACCTGGTGATCCGAGGCGGGGGCCACTGGGGGCACCAGTGACGACGGTGATGTGGTAATCCACCGCTGCTGTAATACTCTTCGTGATGAAGAAAATAACCATCTCATGGTCTTAGGCAAAACCCGGGACCAAACCGTTCCGCAATGCAATCCTTTTGGAGTTCGGTCCTCAAAGTGTCAGCTCAAGTATCTTCAGGGCAGAGGGCTAAAAGGCCCCCTCCATCCAGGGTCAGCACAAAACATTGTCCCGGGGCCTATCCAATCTTCTCTTTAAATTGCCCTCACCAAATAAGTAGATTATACTTCATATCCTCTCGAAAATTGATGTGATTGATGGTTGCGGCCGAGACTTTGTGGAAATCCATTGCGAACAGGAGTTTCACTAAATAACTTTGCAGTTTACACATAAAATAACTGATTTATTTTCAACTGGTTTCGCTACACTGTAGCATCTTGCACTGTAGTACGCTCCTGAAGATACTACAGTGTAGCGAAACTAGTTGAAAATAAATCAGTTATTTTATGTGGAAACTGCAAAGTTATTTAGTGAAACTCCTGTTCTCTCGAAAATTCACGTGTTTTTCTCTTTCCCATTGCCCAATTGATCTGTAATACAAATCATATGCCCGCACTTACGCATAGATACACCTGTTTTGATGGCTGGCCATTGCTATTCTTTGTTTCACCTCGCTTCAAGCCGTCAAGACCTTCAGGAGCTCTCATGTAGTGTTCTTCGGCGCCTACGCGGTCAAACGCAAGTTGTCTAATGTGGTGATTTCCGCAAAATGAGCCAACCAACATGTTTTAATCTCACCAGGTCTACTAGAGTGGTCCCGATGAGAAAATTCGTGTAAAATAAAGCCCAGATCCCGTTCAATCTTTCGGGAACCTACTCTCTTTCCCTGACAGAGGTTCTTTTGAGCTTCCAATTCAGTTTATTGAGATGCAAATCAAAAGTATAGTGCCCCCTAAATTTTAACTTATTAGTCTCATTCACTTATAGCTCGTAGATTGGCGCTCTTGGAGAACACACAAAGGGTCGAAGTGACCCTGGATTCGCTATATAAATGATTGCGAATACAAATGATCTTTTTATTAGGCCGTTGGAATTAGCTAATTTATACGAGCGTTTGAATTCTTGTTAGATTTCTCCTGTGAGTAAAACATGTGCGTGCAAGACGGACAACAGAATGTTGGCGTTGAAGTCTCTTCGGCTACCATGGTGTATATCTGAAATATTTCGTTTTCAATGAGTATAAAGTTTGTTTAGAATTGTCACCATCGTCATTAATATTACTGTAAACTATCCTAAGGTAAAGGGCAGGAGTTTACATCCGAAAACGACTTTGGCTGTAGTTGCGACAGCTAAATTTTAGTTTTAGCCATGGCGTCCGTTATTGAGAATAATATCATGAGTTAATAATTCATATTTGATTTTTTACTGTATGTTTTCCTCATTTCATAATTGGCAACATTAAAAGAGTATTGAAACGAATTCAAGGTTGACATTGGAACAATACCCGAAAGCCTCAATCACTTATTTACGAGTGTTTCTCATCACTTAACGTTCGATTTAGTTGTGGATAGAGTTCACGTCATGTTTGATAGGTCTTTTTTCTTGTGGGAAATCGAGGAAAGGGCAGGAACAAGAGAGGGATGTCGGACGGAATGAAGGGAGGAAGGAAGTGAACGGAGATAAAGAGGGGTTTTGGGAATATAATGTTTGGTTTTGTTTTGCTAGGAGAGACAAGATATTAATTTGGTGGATGCATCCATCCAAAACATACCTCAACTTGTAGATTGCCTTTAGTAATAATAGTTAATGAGTGTTAACGCGTGATAACGTTGTAGGTAAGGAGTAGATAGATAGATAGATAGTGGTCTTTATTTGGGCGAAAAGGAGTAGTGAGTGTGGGAATAGCCGAGCGAACCCCGGTAGTATTAGTATAATGAAATGCAACAGGCAATCCTGAGCATCGCATTCGAAAGAATAAATTACACACGAATTAAATCGCAACCCTAATAGAGATAAACTGAAATGGAGAACCAGTTTTCTCTATTTTGAATTCTCCGTCTCAAATTTCAGGATTCATTGCAATGGAAATGCTGCGACTTTCAAGTTCATTCAGGCTATAGCTATACGTTTTATAGCTTTGGTTACACTGTAGTTTGCGAGAGTAATGATAATCTTATGCATTGACTTCACAAGAAGTATTAATATGGAAATGAAAGTAGTGGATTAAATATGGTTATCGGAGGGAATTATGGGAAAATTTACTTGTTATAGATTATAAGATAGGACTGAGCTTATAATGTTCATGCAAATTGAAGAGAGTAATATAAAATTATGTTCAAAGAGCACCATATAACCTTTATTAAGGGCAGGATCAACTAGACAGCTACCTGTAAGTCATGAAACACTTTGTTTTCGTTCTATAAGTCCCTGATAATGAGACGCCCAATCAGTCCGTTGCGTAGATTTGACAATGCTAGAGTGACGACTTCTGTTTAAGAATGAGAACCGTGGCGTATCTTTTATTGTGAGCTAAGATATACTCATAAGAAAATGGACATACAGATCTTACCATCTGAATGGTGCGTCTATGGTGAATTTCGTAGATTTTCCAATTCGTGCTTTATTCTATTCGTACGCCTTGATTGTTCTGTGCAGTTGGGGTACTTGAAATGTCTTCTTTCCCAGTCGGTGTTTCCGTTTTATTTACTGGGAGACCATTAAATGACACAAGGTGACAATAAAAAGCAAATTTGCCTTTGCACGTACGCCATCCACCACTTACCACCAAACTTTCATTATCGTTCTACTATCAAAAGTAATACCCTCATTCACATATTCTGTCTAATTATACTATCGTATTTGAAACTGGGTTTTCTGTCTATTGTATAATCCTCTCAGTAAATTAATGGACCCAATAGTTTAGGCTTGAATTATAGATTGATTCTCTATCAGATACACCAAATGATCGTTATATTGAGACCTCAGTGTTTAACTCCCCCCCGTCTTATTTCCTCAACTTTTTACCTGAAAGAGATATTTGTTATCGTGTTGTCATTGAATCTGCATACTACACGTAAAATATAGGAAGAGGTCGAAGGGATAACACTATTAAAATTTCATAGTTTATATATGCTAATTATTATTTTCTCCGACACTTGGTTCTTTTCTGTGTAGTATTATCAGGGATAACCTGGAAGGTGATTCCCACGAGAGACTCAGATTGCCGAAGACCCCTAGTTGGCAACCCGTGGCTAATTTTCTAGGTAGATGCTAAATATGATGGTGATTCTGGCCCCTTTGGAGGAAACGGCTTGAGGCTCCCTCTGGTGGAAACTATAAAACATGAAAGATTCTAAAGCAATTCAGCGATTCAATTTCTGCATTTATAAATCTTTTGTGCTGATTTATGTTTAACCGTACCGAATCTGTGGTCGTGGAAGATGAAGTATAATTGTGGGTGTTTGCAGTGCTTATTTCTTCAAAACATTTCAAGATAACTGATTTCAACGGAGTTAAGCCTTTTGAAATTCATTACTGAAAAGATAAGATTGATTTGTATGCGTGACATTTGACAATAACACCTCTCCTCGCTCTAAAGGTAACGCAAAAAATAATGGAATTGAGGTCCGAGTAATTGAAGAAAACGAGGACTCAACTTTCTAAATTACTCCTGCATAATAATCGCCTTGGGGAAAGACTGGTGGAGGAGAAGTAGGATGGAATGTTATTTATCAGACTCTGCAGCTACATTCCTTAGAATAATGAACATTAAAAGGCGGCGATTTCATTAAAGTTCCAAGTCCTTACATTTTCAAAAGAAATAAATACCTAGAAAACAAATAAATCGTAATTTTTAATTATTCATGATAAAATATTGACGTACCATTGCTTTAAAAAATTGTATTGTGGTTAAAATCTCTTCTTGGAGTATGAGCTCAAGCATAATTAATGAGTTATTATTTGATACTGGTGTACGGCGTAGTGGAGAGAGTTTTCGGAGCTTTGGGTCAAATACAACTTATCCATCGACCATTTATGAAAGTTTTAAGTCAATTGCAGATTCATTAGTTCACCTCTCCAAAGAATTCCGACATTCATTCTGTTATGGCGTGTATTCCTTGTATAAAAATTACAAAATGAAATTGGAGAAGATATATATAATATTTTAGACTATTTCAGTACTACATAGACTTACGTCTGCGAGAATAATATCCCTGATTAATCATGACTGTTTACCAGTAGAAGTAAGATATGGAAATTCGTTAATCATTTTATAGCGAATAGCAAAAGCAAATGGGCTTCAGATTTAAACTGAATACATGTATTGAAGACTGGTGAGTGGAATGCAAAGTGGAAAGAATGCAATTGTTGCCTTTTGAGCTTTCACAAGGATCTCTGAGTAATTTGCACACATATTTGTTTAAAGATATCCAATTATTTCTTCTCAGAAGCTATCCATTTTTTCACACACACACACATATATGTATATATATATATATATATATATATATATATATATATATATATATATATATATATATATATATGTATATATATGTATATATATTCGAAAACGTGTGAGTTCTTTTCTCTTTTGTGTGTTTTTGTTCGCTAGTGCTAACTTTATATATATATATATATATATATATATATATATATATATATATATATATATATAATCTATTTATTCAAAATATTTCGCAGTATGAATCCTAATCCCTTATAATTAGAATTGAGTCAAATGTCACTTTTTCTTTTTGCACTAAAAATAGACATATGTAATTAGAAATTCAAGTCGAAGAATTTATTTTACCAATTATAAGACACTTATCTATGTATATTGAAAATATATCAATGCTTAATATATTCCTTCATTTTTAAGTAGCCAGTGTTTAATTGCAGAAGTCAAATTCAGTGGAATGCTGTTGCTTTTCCGTATTCCCCTTTGGCATATCTTTTCATTTTTGAATGCGGAAATTTTTCATCTCTTGCATTTTTCCTCTCTATAACTACAGCAGTATTTGCGTACAAAGAATTATCGCCCTCATCCTACACAACTTTGCTTTCTTTAATTGGTTTCTTTTATCTACATATACTTACTGCGTTAGTGCCAGAAAAAAATCTACCGAAGAACAGTGAAATTTCCCCAGCCTCGTATTTATTTTTGCTGATGCTTCCAAAGAACTGAACGCCAGAAAATATATCTTTGCTCCACGAAAGTCCGGGAAAGAAATCACGCGAAACATTCCGCCACCGCAGACGTAGCCACCGCTTTGAAGCACGTTTTTAAGGGCGATCTTTCTCACGTTTGCGCGTGTCTTCGTCCCACCCCAATTCCTCTTCACCAGAACTCCCCATATTCCGCCCGCGGCCAGACTCACCCCCTTTCTCCCTCCGACTCCACCCCTCCCCTCCTCCTTGATCTTTGATGCGGCCGAAGCAAGCGAGAGAGCTCGGCTCTAATTAATTGTGGTCCCGAGAAAACCCCTCCTTCCCTTACTTCCACCAACTCTCGCTATCGCCGGCCCACTCCCAACAACCCCCCTCCCCGCCACTTCCATCCCCTCCCATTTTTATCCTCCCCTCCCGGGACCGCTGCTAAGACCTCCCTCCAATTATACACTCCCGAGACTTTCCCTTCGCCGTCAAAGGGGAGGCCGTCCATCTTCCAATGCGTGTACTACGCGTGCACAAACGCACTTAAACGCCCTCTGCCCGCCCGAGACGGGGCCGGGGGGAGTGCGGCGAGTGGATTGACACCTGGCGGGTGGAGACCTCGAAGAGGGGGGGGGCACGTTTTCCCCCGCGTTGTTTCTCCAACGCGCTGAGGTGGGCGTGCTGCGTCGTGACGCCACCCGCGCTCGAACCCGGGTCGTTTTCCGCTGGATTTGTATCCAAGGCGAAGGTCAGTTTCCCTTGGCCTCGGTTACGTCGGAGACCATACCCGAGGCGTGCTCGCTTTTACGTCGCGCGCGTTACCATTTTGTTCAAGTTGCACGGATCTTGCCTTATCTCTCTTTCGGAATGGTGTGCCATCGGTGTTGTACAATTAACCAGGCGTAGTGGTTGATAGCGTCGATACATTCCTTTGGGTAAGTTGCCATCAAGTATAATAAAGCTTCGAAGTTTTATTGATGGTATCAATTAGGAGGTGTGAATGGATTGCTTTGATGCGGTAAACGTATGAGCCAGGAAACGCCATGAACCGCTCCTAACAAAACTGATATATTTTATTTTTTTAAAGAATCCCCAATCGAAGTCGATTCACTAGGTGTTGACGTAAATAGCCAAATTAGATCACCATCATGAAGTACTAGGTCGTAGCAGTGTAAAAGCCGTACGTATTAGCGTGAGTGGATTCAGGAAGAAAGTGTTGAACAAGAAATTTTGATCTGGCTGTAATTTAACTTTGCATCTCGTATCTCCTTGTTGCGACCAACGATAACCAAATTAAAATAAATTGCTGCATCCTTATTTCGAAATAACTGAATGAGTATATAAAAAATAGTCATTATTTAAGTAATCTGAAGTTTAAAGCATTTCGTAAAGATAAGTTTCCTCGTAAAATGAGTCTCGGAATTAGTACCATGTTCGCGCATTCAGGGTCTATAACATAGAACATATTTTCAATAGATTAGCGTAATCGTTCTTGCTGAGGCTTTACAGGAGACGTTGAAAATGAGTTTGTTCAAACACAGTATGAACTTGTATGTTTATTATCCAAAATATCACTCAAATCCTCTAAACTAAGGTAAACCACGAAAAGGGAATGTGTACGTTCTAAGAAAATGCGAGTTTCACCCATCGGATGGGATGATTTCATTTGATATATTACTGGCGTTGAGCTGTCGCAAGAAGACATACAACGCTAGTACAATGCAAATAAATTTCGCCAGGAGTTTAATGCAATTGGCCATTTCCTTAATCAGTCATCGTAAATGCTACAGGAACGAAAGTTCAGGTCCTCAACTGCGGTACAAGCTTTTCATTCTTCTTCTTTCTAAGTCACCGACCAAAACGATGATTCAATTCCGTCCTCGTCTTTTATTTTCGCCATTCAATCCACTTTCGTCACGTTTATTTCAACAAAACTGCTCGATAAAATTCTATCTGCTAAAATGGCCTCTGGGAAATTTCCTCCCGTAATAATGGTAGCTTTTCGCTTCGATCGAAGAACATCAAAGCGAAATATATTACACTCTTTACTCCCGCCATTTGTTCCCCCGGAAGTGGAACTACCCCGTATTTCCTAGAGAAGAGACCGTGAGGTGGAAAAAAATAACGAGGCAACAACTCTCGAAGAAGCAGCAGCGGCAGCAACAGACCCTAATGGCCTCCATCCTCCTCCTACGGATTCCTCGCTTCGAGCCCCGAGGCGCCTCGCACAAACAACGACCCGACGCGAATAAAAGCTCGCATAGGAGGAGAGAAGAGTCGGCAATTTTTTTTCATTTTAATTCTTTATTTTTTTTCCAGCGCTCCGATCCCGTTTTGACCCCGGGGGTGGGTAGATGGAGAGGGAGGGAGGGTGGTAGTGGGGGAGTGATTTGTGAGGAGGTAGGGGGAGGGAGGAGGCGGTGGAGGAGAAGGAAGGAGGACGTGGCGAGTAGGGGTTGATGCGATGGTGCTTCGGGGGCGACTCCGTTGTTTGCCGCCGAGGCCGCTGCTCAGGTGAGCGCGCTCCAATCGTTCCGCGGGGTCCATCCAGTTGCACTAGGCCCCGCGGCGGGGGGGGCGACGGAAAAAAAGAGTACGGCGGGGGGTGGCGGTTGTGGGAGGGGAGGAGGAAAGGCTGGGGTTGGAAAGGGATCGCCATCTCATCTCATATCGCGTGCACCCGGCGAGATCGCTTTGAGCCTCTCTTGGTGGTGTGTCCAACAGCCTTAAGGGTCGTTGGAGGAGATCGGTCAGGCCTGACAGTGGGATCGGGAGGGTGGCGGGGGGGGGGGGTGGGATTGGCTTTCTTGGGGCGTTGCTCCCCTCTATGCACGGTGCTAAAATACCAGAACGGGCAAATGGCACGCAGCTACATGAAAAACCTTGGCTTGGATTCCCTTATGCAACGATATTCTGCGTTAGTGTATACATTGTATTGGTTCGTTTTTGCCACTTCGCGTGTCAATCTTGAGAAGAAGGTGCAAGTGAGCGGAAGGAGCCCATGAAAGAGAGGCAGTGGTCAGTAGGGGTAGGGAATGGGGATATGAGCGAAGGAAATGTATCGAGCCATTCATTTTTATCAATTCGTGTTGTTTAGGGGAAAAATTAATCGTTCAAACACTCTTCGCGGTGTAGCAAGGACGGAATTTATAATATTCTTATTTCATGATTCACTGTTTCTTGGGCGATCCCTCATGCCGTTATTCTTCCTCGGCCATAAATAGGAATAAATCACGCGCCTATCTGACATGGAGGATTTATTCAGCCACTTTAAAAGATCTTCAATTCTCTTCATTCCCTGCCCCTCATATGTATATTTCTTGAGAGATGGCATAAACGAGAATCACAGAGCTCAATCGTTTAATTTTAACACTTATTTTTTTTTCATTTTTCATCCGAAGTTCTTTCGCTTCTTAATGATACCCGCCATTTTTATCTTTTGAGGGTGTTTTCATCCAATAAAACCATTCAAAATGTTGATATGAAATCAGAAAAGGACGACGAACGGAAGCTTCTGGCTTTTGGAAAGTATAAATCATCTCTTATTTTTGAGATACTAACATTTTCACCCCAGGGAGATTGATTGGCTGACTAGACGATTGCAAGGCAGTGGCGGTGTTTCTCCAAATGCCACTCGATACATCTGATTAAGGTTATAAAATGAATTTAAAGATTTAAAGAGATTTGCAAATATAGTTAAGCTTTTTAGTTAGTTGAGTAGTTATTGTTGCCATCTGTCAAAGTTGCAGACAACCAGAGGTAAATTAGAGAGAGGTAAATGCAGAAAACTACCATTTGAACTGAGATAAACCATTAGCGAAGTTATAAACCATCTTAGTACTCATGTCTCTGATTAATATTTATGGATGCTAAAAAATTAAACTAATGGATACCAAATATGGTTATTATGGGAAATAAAATCTGGTTTCAACACACTAACTTCTCACCTCGCGACCAGTGTCCCATTTCATTGCCAGTTTAACCTGGTGTTAAGGTGATATAAGAAGACGCCTTTCTTCTCTGGTTTATTTATATTCATCGTAAAGAGTATATTAGCTGGAGAGGAAATGCTGGAGACAACGCTAACCTACTCTTAAGAGCAACAGACTTGGGGTAAAACTACTTGAAATTCCTCCTGAAGTATAAGGAATTATACTATATTCCGCTTTCTCCTTAGGCTGACACAGTGTTTGGTGTCTTCGTCATTAATTTCAGGAACTATAAAAAATATCTCCTTCTTATTAAATAGAAGCAATTTTATTTCTTATCATGTAATTGGTGGAAGGAGAGTCGGATGATGATAAGAAGACAGTAATTTGTGACAGTTAAATCAAATAGATAGAATGCTGAAGTTATAACAGTACTTAATTTCCTTTTCAATCTTTATTTCCCAGTGAGTAAATACCTAAAGAAATGCGTCAAGAATACGAAATTTTCTATAAAAATCTATGCCATTAACGACCGACGGATGTATTAGTTTTAAGCAGCCATAATATGAGAGCAGTAGATTATCATATCGAATAAATTTTTTCCAGGTGAAAGAGCATTTGTTAAATAATTATACTGCGCACATTATGGCGTTCCCTGCGTCTCTCACTGTTGAATTTACAGGTATATGTATATATATATATATATATATATATATATATATATATATATAATATACGAGGGTCATCCGGAAAGTAGTACCCGTTCGTGAAATAAAGACACAAAAGTAAATATTAACAAACATAAAAAATTTTATTTGAAAGAGGATACTTTAAACTACTTCTCAACATAATCTCCAAGCAAATTAAGGCATTTGTCATAACGTGTGACAAGTTTCTGTATTCCTGCTGCATAGTCCTTCGCCGCCAGCTCATTGAGATACGCGAGGGACCCATCTTGCACAAATTTTTGCATAATGCAGATGGTGTTTAACAATTTCATGAACAATTGTTCGAGAAACATTGGGAAAATGCTCACAGATGTCATCAATTGTGACGCGCCGATCGTTCCTCACGAATTCGTCAACTGAGCTCACCAGTTGGTCTGTAATGACAGACGGTCTCTCCGAACGCTCATCGTCGTGTGTTCCCCCTCCCCATGTTGAAGTTGCGACACCACCGCCGAACAGACGACTCGTCCATTACATTGTCTCCATACACCTCCTTTAATTGGCGATGAATATCACATGGGCGAACGTTTCTTGCATTGAGGAATTTAATCACTGCCCTCACTTCACAACTGGCGGCGTTCTCAATTTTTTTAAACATTGTAAACAATCACAGAAACAACACAGGCAATGCTAGCGTCACGCAACTTGGCTCAGAGAAGGCAGACAAGCCACTGAAGCTATCTGACCTCGTTCAGCGGCTACTCGCGTCGTCAGCACTTCATGCGGCACGAACGGGTACTACTTTCCGGATGACCCTCGTAATATAATAAATTGGACAGCAACAAACAAACAATATAGAAATACATAAAAAGATCACTCACACGTTATTTTTTAATCTTTTTATGTGTTTCTATATTGTTTGTTTGTTGCTGTCCAATTTATTATTCGGCACTTCCGTGTTACGTTGACGAAATCATCTCTGCATATATAACCATAAACACGGTAATCAACCCGACGGCGTGTGAAATTCACAAATCTGGGTATTGGGGCCAGTTACTTTCCCTGTGCCAATTAATGGTTTCCCAGGAAGATCTGGTACGCGAAAAATCACATGCTGCAGGTGCCCAGAGTACCTTGTCCGGGAATTGAACCCGGGACCCTCCGCTCAGTAGTCCAACGCTCTACTCCCTAGACTAACGCAACCCATAACTATATATATATATATATATATATATATATATATATATATATATAATACTATATATATATAATACTATATATATATAATACTATATATATATATATAATACTATATATATATATATATTGTGTATCGATTTAGCAACCAATAGAAAACATGATGAATCTTATTCAACTCCAAGAACTTGCGATAAAGTAAAATTAAAAATTATGCGGACAAATTTGGGCAATGCCTATTATGTTAATCGAGCGCTGGTTTATCTGAAAGTTCATAATATTTTCTTACCTTTCCCTCTTATTTCCCATCCTTCATTTCCTATTTATCCTTTTCGAATGGTGTTTGACCAAAGATGTTTAATAGTACTCAGAACAAATTCTGTATAAAAACTATTGGGAAAAGTTTGGGAAAAATAGATTGATTTCAAATATTGTTGTTGTTAAAATCTTGATGACCTGACTTTTCACCTTGGATGATTGACTCCATAGTTGACTCCTGAGGTCATAGGTATAGTGCTGTGAATCTACGCGAAAAAGAGGAGAGATTGTTGAATCGATTCTTGAATAATATTATTCAAATTGAATACAAATGGAAAATGGTGACATAATAATTATTTATCGTAAACAGGTAAATATCCAATTACGTGTATTGTGGGAAACCGCTATATGAACTGATAATATGGGCGAACATACAGTCGTACCCTTGGTGAAGGAAATTCCTCCTAGTCCGAATCCGAACAGTATAACTACTAACCCCGGCTAAACGTCTAATCTTGATTACGAAATAGCAAAACGTAATAATTTGTTGACGCATTTGATTACTCCTTTCTGTTCGCTGTTTCCTTTTTTGACTCCATCCCTTCCCTTTGGCTCTCTTTGCCTAATGTACTATGTTCTGCTCCTTTGAAGACAAGGATGGGATTCGTGTGCTTTTTGGTTTACTGTTTCTTAACGCTGGTATTTCCGAGATTCCACTGGATGATTGGTTAAACCAATGTTATTCCGATCCAGCTCTGGTGTCACTTGGGTTAAAGCACTTCAAGGGCAGTAATCCATCGGTTGGATTTTATTGCATAACTGTCAAACTGCACCATTCGTAAAGATTATTCCATTGCTGACGTCTGGTTTCACTCAAGCATGACTTCTTCCAGTTGGCCTTCTTGAGTTCGCCAAATCATTCATCTATCAGTAATAAAGCAAATGACCTCAGCTGTCTCTCGTCTCCCCCAATAATCACAACTCCCACCTTACCTTTCGGGCGGCTTGCAACGCCCCTTATAGGATGCAGAAAGTTCGAAGCGTGTAGATGTAGATCATTTTAAGCGCCCCTGTCGCCGAACATTCCGTTCTCCTCAGAGCTCGTGGCAGATGGATCGGGGCGGGAGGAAGGTGGATGCGCACGGAATGGGGGTGGAGGGAATGTGGGGGGTTGTTCGGGCGGGATGCGAAGAGGGGGCGCGCGGAGGGAGGGGATCCGCGGGAGGCGGAGACGCTATCGCGCGGCTACGGGGGTGGAGGAGTGCTGCAACCCTCTCTCTGCCCCTCCACACTCCTTACCCACGCCTGTCCGCCCGGGAATCTCCTGAGTGCATCTCCGGGACAGGTAGAACCCTCGGATTCCCTCCCACTCCCCCTCTCCCACATCTTTAAAACCCCCCTCCGCCTTTTCCTCTCGGGGAGGAATCCTTGCTCCACGCGTAGCCAGAGTATTTTCTTCCTGAACGCACTTACACCCGCCGCCGAGGGAAATATTTTTTTCCCTTCCCGAGGCTCAGATAAAATTGGCGTGTGTATTTGCTCAAAGATTCTGCCGTCACATGGCGGCATTTCAATGAATATTTGGGGATGACGAAAAGTGAATCTCGAGCAAACTGATAAAGATTGATCTATTGGGGTCTTTGCTGAACACCTGGCAGGAGGTGTATTTAATGGCAATGGTTACGATATGGAAGGGAGCGTCCGGGTGACGCGGATGCTTGGGAAGATGGAGATAGACCGGATGCTCAGGGAATGACACGTAGTTGGGCGGAGAATGAGACAAATGAGTCGTATAGGAAGGAGGGCAGGTAAAGATGACCTTAATTTGCTGTGGGAAGGAAGTCGCTCGTGTGATGAAGTGCGAGGAATTGGAGTGAGGAGCTATAAATGTGAGAATCTCTATTTAATAGCTTGCTTTCACGAAAACCAAAGGTTGGAGTTGATTAAAAGAGTGGAAATTTAGGTTCGAATGAAGTATAAATGTTATACTTGCAGATAAAATAGGTCCTTTTGAAACTTTGTGCATGGACATCTATCTGAAGATGATACTTTAGCAATAAAACCCGGGTTGTGTGAAATTATTTTCTTTCTGGAGCCATTATAAAAGTTCGCTTGAATCATTTAACAATAAAAATTTTAAAAGTTGTGAGGCTGTTCCTCGAGGGGAAGAAACATAATTGCATATTTTGTAAAGCTTTCATTTTGTAAAATAAAATAACCTTAAAAACTTTGGGCGTTCCTGTCAAATGAAAATATTTATCTCTGATAGCAGAAAAGCTGAATAATTTTCAGAAATTAGAAACAATACGTTGCTTCAGTAATGCTTGTGCACATCATTCGAATTTAAGATCTCACGATTGTTCACATTTTTCCTTTGCAGTAGTAGAAATTACTACAAATGCCCTAATCTAATTATCACACAACATCCACTCGGCACTCTCCAGCACCCCGATGATATATGATTCAGCAAATTTCACCCGATGCATACATCTGCGAATATATAAGAACCGATAAAATGAGGCTGTGATTGTATGTAAACTCGTAAAGAAATGGGTTGGAATATATTAAGGGAAATATTGATGATATATCGGAAAATAAAATACTTTGTTCTCAATGCAACAATTTCAGAGGGTAAAAATCATTCGCCTTGACTGGGACTCGAACCCAGATCCCTCAATATCCGGTCGAGTGCTTTAGCCACTTAAGCTACCGAGGCGTCCTCTTAAACTCTGAAATTTTGGGGCTTTTAAAGGAACTAGATGAACTAGGAACATTGAAATGCACATTAGCAGATGACTCCGTTAAAAGTTACTGTTGCGGCATCTCCCGCAGTTTCTTTGGCATTTGTCAAAGTATTAACACCATAAGTGTTTAAAGTTGGCTTTAACCTCGTGGACAGTGACGCCTCGCGCACGACTACGAATGCATGTGACATTGTATGTACGGTATTTCGTCACAACATGTAGTTCCTTTAAAAGCCCCAAAATTTCAGAGTTTAAGAGGACGCCTCGGTAGCTTAAGTGGCTAAAACGCTCGACTGGATATTGAGGGATCTGGGTTCGAGTCCCAGTCAAGGCGAATGATTTTTACACTCTGAAATTGTTGCATTGAAATGCACATAGCGGATGACTCCGTTAAAAGTTACTGTTGCGGCATCTCCCACAGTTTCTTTGGAATTTGTACTTTGTTCTCCTTCGTATTATGCCCGACCTAGGTTTCGACTTACGAAGTCATCAATAAAATATATGTGGAAGAACAAAGTATTTTCTTTTCCGAAATGAATCGCTCCCACAAAGGGACGCCTCAAATAATTCTATTGATGATATCGTAAAATTTACGAATTATGTTTGAAAATGTAAGCTTGGTTCGTTATCTTATCGCTAGATTTCATTGTGCGATTTCAGCACAACTTTGACCGAAAAACGAAGCAATTTACAGCATAAAATGCAATATAAATAACATAAGATGGGTAATGGGTGGTTTTTCATAAAAGTGAACTTTTAAATGAGGTCAAACATCCAAAGCTCCTGGAGCTCCTGTGGCAGTATCATGGGCAACGAAAATTATTTCCTTCATACTTTGACCAAAGTTTGATTAAATGCTACTTGTTGCATGAAATAGATCATCCCCTGCATCGATCTTAATATATGCTCAAATATATCATCTCATCTTCACACTAACTGCAACTTTATCATTAATATTCAGTTCAGGGTAGGATCTCCCACTGGCAGCTATGTTATTGTCAATGAAAAAATGAGAAATAATGAGTCTTAAGTACAATGTCTTCACCAAAATATTAGCCTGAAAGCGACCGCGGGGGTGTTTAAGACCTTTGACCATAACTGAACTCCTATTTGTTGATATTACCAATGGGTAACATTTTATTTTCTGGAATTTCGAATTTTCGCCGTGAATTTATCTGCTGTTGCAGTAACGAATTGTGTGAGCGAAAAAAGATTTCTTATTGCAAAAGTCAATTACTCTTAACCCTTCGTTGTAACCTTGACTAACAATGTAATGTGGGACTCAATTTTTCCCTGTGCCCACATTAACCTATGCTATCAATACTTATCTAGTAACGTTAGATTTAATTTCCAGTCTTCCGTTGGTTCACAGTCGAGGATATACTATAAAAATGTGAAGCTTTCTATCGGTTCATAACAGTTTTAAACGAAGCAAAGAATGTCAAATTTTAGACCCGTATTCAAGATGAGCACACTTGAGTGACTGAGAGATGTCCTTTTCACTATTCCTTATGACAAGTTATTGAGCTCAACTCCGCAGATATTCGCATTTTACCCATTTTAGTTCCAATTTCAGCGTTACTCTCAGGTCTTTTGGTTCTCTATGCATATGCTTACCCAACCAAGTTTATGGTCGACAGCAATGTATTATCGCCTATTTATTTCAAATTTTCCCGGGAAACTCACTCTTCACGACAAACTCAAATATTATCGTCAAGAAGCTTGGAATATGCCTTAAAGTTCTTTTTATTTGTTGGAATATAGAATAAAGATATGGATCAAAATATTTTTTCATGTTTTTATAGCGAGGCAGAATAAATACCTGTCCTGATTGAGATCTATAGCCCTTCAATAATGGAATACAGATTCATTAGTGTTGATTGATTTTTACTTCTCTTGGCCGTACTGACTAAATTGAAAGAGTTGTCGTGAGGTATGACTCTCGTTGTTTACTCACCTAACTGCAAGTACCAATCTACTTCGTGTTCTTATTTATTTTCAAATGATTTAATGACGAAACTGTATAAATTAAATTTTGTACAGGGCAAAGGATATTTCACAACCTTTTCAAGAACTTTTAAGAAAACACATCGAGGCTGCTTTCCGGTGTTGCAAGAATGATTCGTAAAAAAATATCTTAGACTTTAAAAAAAAAAGGTCATATTTCGCTCCGTCACCCTTTTTTCATCTTGGAAAGTACTTAGTCCTACTCTAGAAACCTCATTCGCATCTAATGATATTTATCGCAAAATTGCCTCCTCTACTACACCTACAAGATTTATTCCCACTTCCACGTGCCATTAGCCAGGAGCAACTTCTTTTTTTTCGTCGTTTCCAGGATGATAATCATTATTCACTTCCCATAGAATATTATCGGTCCACTGTACTCTTCTTATGGCTATTAGCAGTTGCAACATTTCATGCACAAAAAATTACATGCAGTTGAATCCAATAACCCCGAAAAATTATATTAAATTAACTAAAAGATCAATTTATAGCCTAATAACAGGTTTGTTTTATTATTTAACCAATGAAAGGGTGAACTTAACACGCTTACCTACGCAGATGAAATAAGGCTATCGAAATATCTTCATTAGGTGGAGTGATATTGAGAGGTTCGGCAATAATGTAGAGGCACAAAAATGAATCTCAGTAAAATACATTTCATATAGTTCTTAAATTTGAATCGAATTGAATTTTTATAATATTTATTTTTCTCGTCGCTTGAGAAGTTTTTCTGCTACCGAATATACGTGTGTTTGTTCAATTCGCATTTATTCTAACGGGGCTTGCCTAAGGACGGATACATATCCATTCATCTACCATATAGTATGATTGCCAGAGTATCTAAAATATACGACAGGGAAAGCTATGCCGTTAGTTTTCCCGCCGCTTGGATTCCAGAATCCATCATTAAGTTTTTACGAAAATTGCGCAACGAGCTTGCCCATAAAAACACAATGTACTTTGTTGCTGCGAATGAGAATTTTAACGCGAGTGGCGCGCTTAGCTCAAATCCTAAGACTTTCACTCCCGAGTCCCAATTCGCTCCGTGTGGAAATGGCGATCCGCAAATCATTGGATAGGGAGAACGGCAGCACGTTCGGGGGGAGGGGTGGTAGGGGAATGGAGCTCTCATCTCATCGGTCCTGGGAAGGGAAAAAAAAGAAGCTTCTTCACAAGGCTCTTCGGCGTTGAGTGGCTTGGGTGAGGAACTTTTTGGCACTTGGAACCGATCTTAGCGCGTATTTTATTTTTTATCATTCTCCGCTGAGGCTCACAGGGGAGAGGCGGGTACCGTATATTTCCATTCTGAAGCTACTTCGAGCCGGCTGTAATAAAATCCCTCGAGAGATAACTGCGTCATTGCGCCAGAAAGAAGAAATCGCCCGTTACCAACCCTTTTTAGATCCTTTCTAAATATATAAAAATAAAAAAAAGAAGTCCTTCCCGAAGCCCTTCTCCTTCGTCGATGGCCCTCTCCGCTGCACTCTTTTCCCACCACAATACATCGCGCCCCTCCCTCTTCTAATCGCTCTATCTCTCACCCCTCCCCACCCCACCCAGCGACCCCATCCCAACTTCCCTCCTAACTTCCCCAGCCCTTCATTCCCTCAACGAACGAGCGTTAGCTGAGTTAGTGACCGTTGGCTTCGCGGTGGGGTAAATGGACGACGCGTCGTATATCACGGTCGACCTATCGCGCCTAAAGATCTCGATTATCGACCCCTCGACTTTCACACCTCTCTATTCCCGCAACCATCAAATTCCCACTCCTCCTCTTCTCCTCCGCCCTCTCTCTTTACCACCTCACTTCTCCCTCCCAAACTCTCTCTCTCACACACACACAAGCTTCTTCCTCTTCCAGCGCCGCACATCGCCCCTTCTTCATCGAAACATTGTATAGTATCACCTGCCCACTCGAATTATTCAGACGCCGTCTCCTCCCTACATTATCGTCTCCCGCGGTGACTCAGAAATTAAAGAGGGGCGCACTGCGCTTTATTACGAATCCATCTTCTTTATTACGGTTCCGCCGTGTTCAGGGGTCGGTTCCCATTGTCCAAAGGCAACCGCGTGGACGCAGGAAAGCTGAGTAAAATTTTGGTGTTTTATGGCCGCTGTTGTCGCCCCATAGGATCTGACCCGGGGTCAAAGCAAGCTTGTTTTGGTGATGTCTCTCCCAACACATATATTCATCGCCTCAGCGGTAATTACATCCACCATTGCATTGATAGTTTTTTTTATTTTGAACATTTCTAGCGATGGCACCCTCAAGGTGGCAGTTGTACCATGTTCATTGAATATTTATGCCACCCTGTGCCTTTTGTTATTCTTTCGAGAGAAATGTTTTGGTGTTATAATACAGTAATCAACCCTTTTTGAGTTAATTGATGTGTTATCACATTTAAGGGATTGTCGTCTTATGGAATTCCATAGAGTCAAACATTGCACACTTCTTTATTTTTGCGTTGCGTGAATTTCTCTGAAACCCTCCGAAATCAAATAACCCACGTTTGTGTGAATGTTTCAATGCATTCTAGATTTTAAAATAGTATTATCTGGCTCCTGTGTGAATAACTTGATCTAATTTCATAATATCGGACGGTGGGCTAATTCGAATTGGGTATCGTCTTTTGCTGTCACAATATCGTAGAAGGGAAGAAATATTAGTCACACGGCTTCGAATAGGTTGCTCGCTCTTCTCTCACCTGTACTTTCTCTTTACGTTGACTGAGGAGCCACCGATGTTTTCATGATCACGACCCTTCTTTAACCGTAGGAAATACAAAAACTGTAGAAAATACTGAGAAAAACCTAGATCGAAAGGCATGCTAGGCAACCGTATAATTGTACTTGCGTGGCGACTCCAACAGGTAGTTAATTTTTCATCTTCCCTGAAAGAGAATATTCTTCCGAAGAGTTTCAAGAATGCATTTGAGAGTTTCACCTATGATTCTATTTTTTTTAAACATTATCATTTTTTAGGAATATTGCCTGCATGTTTGAAAAAATGCTATGGACAATTCAAGAATAGTAAAATTAAGTCTTTAATATCTTGAAGTTGAGCAACAAATTTACTCGGCAGTATATGCACTCATTAAAAAATACCAACCAAACTAGCTACGAATTATAAATAGCAATGCGGTATAAGGCTGTATGCGGCACCCAATTTTCAATCGATTTACTGACCTTCCAAGTTCCCTGCCACTATCTTTACAGCCTTTTCACTGTCAGCTTTATTATAAACTGGTCTTCACTTTAAAAATCAATCCAATCCTCCCCGAGTGATTTTCATCAAAACAGTCATCAAATACGCTTGCGCAATGAGGAGCAACTTGTTGTTTTTTTATTTGCTCCAACATTATTTTTTTCTACCTCGCGCTCATAAAAAACGATTTCTGGTCCAGACCGATGTTTTCATTTAATCATCAAAATGGAAGTGCTTCAAACTTTATTACAAACTCTTCTCCGATTTTATTGCTAGTTCGTCGTGTTTGAAATGGTTCCTTTGTCCGTCGTCGGGCACTAGTTTGGGAGTGGGAGAAACTATGGTTATTCGGTGACACGGCGACAGCTTCAAAAATAATTTTTTTCGTGAATTAATAGAAGTATCAAATCCTGCCTCAAAATCTCTCGTACGGCGAGTAATAGTTTAAGCACTTGTCGCTCTCTCTTACAATTCGTCATCCATGAGCTGCGGTAATTCTCAATTCCTCAGAATGGCAATGGTCTTTTACTTTAGGCATGGAATTGAAAAGATTCCCTCATGTAAGGTGACATTTTTCTTTTTTAGGCGAGTCATAAATCCTTGTTCATGGTTTCATCCGATAAACAAGAAATTACTCGAACGCATTCACACTTCGCAAGAGATCCCATATGCTTAGTTCTTCCTACCCTCTCTGTGATTATACCGAGCTGAGCTGCGCCCGTCTTTAACGTTGACCTCGCCTGACATCAGGGTGTGAAATCTTTCACGGCAATGGGTGGAGCCAGCAGAATGGGAAAAGGGCAGACTTGTGAAATGCTAATGGTTTATATTGCGTTGCATAGTGAGTTATGATCCAAATGTTTACACTGCCTGCCGGATTCTAGTAAGAGATTAATTCTAATCTCAGTAATTTCAACCTATGCGTTTCAATATTAATCTCGGCTCAGATCCACTTCAACACTTAGGAGGAGGAGCCTTCTGGTAGTATTTCAGTGAATTTTTTTCCTGCGATAAATTTTCTAATTTTAAAAATATATTAAATGAATGCCAGTATGTTCCACGTCCGGGGCATTTGTTTTTGTCGTGACCGTTGAGAGGAGACTGTTGCTTTGCTGCACCTAAAAAAGCATATCCAGCGTGGGAATTCGTTCAAAGAAACTCCTGGTAACAACTGCTGAAGAAGGATTCTCCCATCTTGCCATAACGCTTTAATTGGAATCTGCGTCGAGATCCTGGAAGTCAAAAGACATTAAAATTTAATCGTTTAATCTTTCATTCGTGAAACCTTCACCTTAGTTTCATGACTCCACAGGGTTTTTTCGGATAGCCGTGCAATATGTTTAACATTTGGTCATAATTCTTTCCGTTACATGAAATACTTTGCATGTGTATGGCTTTAAATTTTTTTTTACTATTGTGGTAGTCTGAGGATGTTTTATGATTTATACAAGGTGGGTTGACGACCCTATCTTCATCCGCGCTCTAGCAACAGTGACGTACTACAGGGAGTCCACGACCGCCGACGTCCGACACTGAAATGAGCTCCGCGCATCCTTGACTAATTCTCCGCCTGTGGCGTTCTTTTTGCGGGAATGCCGGGAATGATTCGAGACATAACAAAAAGCATGAAGTGTGTGCAAATTACACGGCGGGTTTTCCTTTCAACCTTTCACGCTTGACCAAAGACGGCAGGCGGCTCTTGGCCCGTATAACAATATCAAGCGCAAATGACTAGAATCATTACCGCAGTGTGTCACGTGGATAATTACCTCTAGAAGTTGTAATGATATCTGTGAGATCATGTCTCAATTTATTAGTAACTTTGAAACGAGTCATAGGATCCTCACGTTTGTTTTCAGTTGAAAATGTTTATGGAGACACCAAAGCAGCTGCGACAATTATCTAATTTTTTTTCGCAAGTTTTTTTCGTAATCGGTATGCGAGCAAATTACTTCAATTTAGTATACTCCGTTATAGTAGATTTGGGGGGGAGTAATTTCTCAATAAATCTTTTATGCGCTATGCTTCCATTTTAATGACAAAAATCGAGTCGAAACTCTTTTCCTTTTTTAGTGATATGCATTTTGACCGCATCTTCAAGTATGTGTACGCTAGTGATCGTGGCTCGCATTTAGTCGTGTGGTTTAATGGTATAATTCTATCGCGGTGACTCGGAAGCTGCAGACTAAATTTACTAGGCGTTTAGAATGTGTTTATAAATAAGAAAATATTCTTGAGAACCTTTTTTTTATTCAAAGGTCTCTCATTTTCTTATTCTTTTGCTAGTTAATAAAATAAGTGGGTCTCAGTTAACCGCGTCCTTATGCTGATAACTGCAGCTTTATGACTGTAGCTACGAGTCTAATTGAATATCAGTATCAGATCACTGTCAGTGGTAAATTAATACCGTTCTCTATATCTATATACATTTGCTTTCATAGTTCCGATCTTGTCATCACTAAGATACCATAATTTTGGGAGGACTGCTACCTTTTCCCATTAAAAAATTTAGATTTCAGACGAAGTATAGTTGTCTGGGGTATTACCCCTTAGTGATTTAAACGGGAGACTAATTTTTCTTCGGAATTTTTCACTCAAAAGTGTTTCATCGCATTTTTTATTAAAGACGTCCGTCAGGCGTATGGGGTGGGGAGCGTTCTCGCCTGTTAGCCTGGTTGTGGTTTCGATTTCCGGCTAAGGTATGGTTGTCGTGGCACCTCTGGTGATTCGTTCCCTGGGACTGCTGATAACAAACCAAGGGTGGCTTATGGAGATCCCAGGGGTTCGTGTACTGCTATAGGCGTCTAGAGAGCAAAAAGAACTCTGCGAAAGAGAACTGCTGAGTAGCTGCTTCTCTAAATTGTGATACAATGGTCTTTAATTGTCTTACTCACCCAGTAGCACTGCAAAGTGTTAAACTAATTTTTACCACGTCCTCATTGGAATGAGTGCTGACATACCGACCAATGTGATACTTATTTTCATTCCATCGGACGGCAGCTGTCATAACCACTGGAATTTTGATGCCATTTTGTCAACAGCAGCCTTATGTTAAGTCATTTTACCCTTATAACATGTTGGTGAGATAATTTTAACCTATCATTACACATAGATGCCAGAACCACCGATCCCATCGTTCATTCCCGCGGACTTCAGACGTTATTAACGGAGGAAATGCAGCAGCTATTGCGCAGGCAACTTCTTTATCTCTATCTATCCGCAGTATCTAGTGACTCTAGTAGCTAGCTTGGTAAGTTATATTTTATAGTGAATTCTTATTCCCTCTGGAATCCTTATTCCCAAAACTTCCGCGAGAGTTAGCGGATCGCAGTAGACTACAAAATCTAAGCTACCCGTTCGGTCGTATCGAGGACGTTAGGGTGGAAGAAATTTCATCGGAATTGAGTTACTTGCATGCTTCCTCGATCTCCTTAAAAAAAACCTGGTGAAGTACGCGCGAACTAAATGTGTGAGAGCGGAACATTGATGGTTCAGTTATTCTCCCAAGGTCATAATGGAGAAGTTATTTTTTTTCCTTTGAGAGAGATTTGCGACCTCGAGTACTCTTTTACAGATTATATTTTCCTCTTAAGGTTTTATGTTAGATCTCATGAATGTAACCGTAGATTCTATTGAAGCACGAATCATCAGCGAGGTAAGATTACGCCTTTTTTAATTCTCGGGAGAAAAGGGAATCATAATTTCAAAAAGATATCCTTCAGATGCAAAGAGCATAAGGTTGGCTTGAAACACGACTACTTCCCTACCGTAAGATGGTTATTATGACGCATATCTCATAAAAACGCTCAAGAGTTGAAGACATCTGCCTCGCATTTAACCATTTACTTTCTTCTTAGCGGTTGCAATGAGGAATTAACCTTGTGTAAGCCCTAACTCTTAGATTTATCCACTTGTATTCTTGTATTCAGGCTCTGGGGTACGGAGGGTGGAGGTCGTTGGACATGAATTACTAATAATGAAAGAATGGATTCGATGAAGCTAATGTTATGAAATCGATTCCGACCTAACAAGTAAATTTACTCTTTCGAAGTTTTGAGCTCAAGTTTGCCGATGCGAATCCTGTTATTTTCATTAGAGTATAAATCTTTTGATTAATCGAATAATATCATTATTTATCTATTTTTGCGCAACATCTGTGATTTTTTTAAAGACGAAAGGTGAGTATTTTCTTCTTGCGGTTGTTGGAATGCAAATAGGCAAGATTGTAACGTCCTCCCCTCTCATGTCTTCCGCATCAGTTCGTACCCTCCCAGCTACGCTTATCGTGTTGGAGCGGTTACAAAATTTTTCAGATGGCAATTTAACTCGATTATATTCTCTCTGATCGGTGACGTATTTTCACCGTGCGTAGTGCGTTTGAGACACCTTTATTGGTGTAAGAACATTTTACTCCATTAAGAATTCAAAGTGACCCATCAGAGAAGAGACAGCTACGCTTTGTAACGAAAAGAAGTTGAAAAATAGTGAGGAAGTTTCCATGTACAAGTGCCTAAGTCAATGCATTAATACAATGTATTTATCCGTCGGAAACTTCCCGAATGCTCTCCGACTTCTGAGATAAGCATTTGTTCCTCATAAAAGGTGTTTGTCTAATGGTGCGCGAGACCAATGTTATTTAGAGGGCTGTTTAGGCATCATGGTAATTCTTCCGGGATGTCTCCCAAACGAGTTCTTTCCTCTTATTCAACGAAAAATCTTTCGGATCCCACATTCAATGGGCAACTTTCATATTGCTGAGCAAGCACGGAAAAGTTGGTGTGAGGAAAGACCCTCTAAGGGAGCTTATCTATAGAAGAGCCACCGTTATGCACTGCGATAGAGAGCAGTGTAAAATATTTATATATAACATTAGTTCATTTTTCAATCCTAATTATCTTCGTTCGCGGTTTGATGTAATTGTTTGTTAACCTAATGAACGAAAAGAAAAAAATCCCGGGCTCAGTTAGGTCAATTCTACCCTGGCTCCAAACGGTACACCCATAGATCGTAGGGATACAAACCCTAAGGTAGTGAGCACTGCTATAACTACGATCATTGAGGCTCCGGTATAAGGTGAAGTGGTAGCCCCATCAAAGAAATAAATAAAGTAATAGACATTTTATTTTTTCTGTATAACATGCCATTCATTTTGAGTCATTACTATTGAGATAACATAAGACAGTATTAACTCAAGATATTGAAACTCTAATTTATTTTAAAATGTTAGTTAGCCTAATAACATGGGTATGAAACTCTTTCATTCCGGTAACTTAACTGGATTCCCATTCTTGCACTCTTAATTTCATTCTAGGAACAAGAAATTCGCCTTTAAGGGTTTTGGCCTTTCATTTTGTTGTTGAAAATTAATGTATCGTCCTCCTCCGTGCACAGTTTTTTTTTACATGCAGCGGAGCTATATTATTCAGCCCTCTCGGCGCCATCGGATTTTGAAGGTGTTTCATTATCAACTAAGGCTTTAAAAATAATCATTCTCCCGGTACTGCAGCCTACCGTGGATCTCAAATGACACAGACAGTGAACGCATCTGGAAATCTTCCCAATAGTGTCACATTTTTCCATCAAGATCATTTCAGTCAGTTTCCTATCGTCCTCATTTTTGTCAATTTCGTCATTAAATGACTCTTTAGCGGAGAACAACGAAGATGAAAATAAATGGAAGATATCAACAGGAAAAACCTTTTTTTAAGATCCTACAAATTTAACTTTGCACCTGACTGTCAAATTCAGAGAAAAGTCGTAGTTTATATCGCCTCTACTTGTTTGGCGGTGCCTTTACAGAGAAAATCAATGACTGAAGCCGTTTGACTACTCGTTAAGAATTTATTCCTGCCTTAACAATCTTCCTAATGCGTTTATTCATTTCATCTATCCTTAGTCCGAAAACAGCTCAATTTGGCCTTTTATATTGGACTATTAACAGTGATAACAATGGAACGATTACGGACACCTAAGCTCTAGGTGGAGAAAAACGCACCCAGTAATCAAACCCGCGACCCTTGGTTTGTCAGACAAGGACGTCACCCCGCCGCCACCGGAGCCTGCCGGGGTTTCATTTCAATATGCCAATTTCATGAGAAATTACATGAACTAAAAATGGGGGTGCGGAATATTTTAAACAATAATTGGCCTCCGTATTAAAATGCACTCACCCATCCATTTGAGGCAATTGGATGACCGAAGGCAGTGAATGTTGCAACTCGCGTACTTTTCGAAACCAAAATATTAAATACTGACTAACTAAATACTAACTAATTAAAATTTTAACTCCTAAGTGATAATTTTGTATTAGTTCCCATATTGCTTTTGCATTAAACCTCATTAAATCTCCCAGGAGAGCTTATCTCAAGCAATCAGCTCGTACTTGTTGGAAACTATGAATAAAATTTTGTTATATCGTAAAGTTAAGAGATAAACTTACAAATTATTATTATTTTTTGGTAAATATGCATGTTTATTGCAAAATAGGATAATCAGCCTCTTTCAATTTCCTCCCTTTTCCGGTAACTATATCTTTTACTCTCCCCTCGATTTTTAGTTTCAATGACTAGTTTATCTCATGCGGGAAATCTGCTCGTACATACGAACACCTTGCGCAGGCGCCAAGTTGTGTAATAAAATTAATACAAAGTGAATTGTTGTGGATTCTCTATTAATAAATTATAAACCTGTATCTACAGACTCATCCGAGGACTAATCTTTAACAAATGCAGTTAAAAGTTCGTGGTTTAGAATCCAATTTCGACTATAATGTGGTTTTTTGGAAACAATTATTTCCTTGCGCAAGGTGATTGTGGTGTTAACTGACTCAGCATTCTGAGTACTTGTGTATCAAATTGCTGTTAACAGCATTGTCTTTGAAATACTTCATCCAAAAATGTAGATACTCGTTTGTTAATATTAAGCTATCTTTGATTCCGATATTTTTTCCTCAGGTTTCATTAAGGTTATTAATTGCACTTTCCTCTGCCCGAGACAAAAAAAATGCCAACAGTTATCCCTACTATGTCTCGGAGCAATTGCAGTCAATTCAAGGTTTTGTATCTTGTACGTAGAATGAATCTGATATCAATGGTTTAATTGCAAAGGGAGGTGATTTATCATCGTTCCTCAACCTCTCGGACGCAGTAGTTATTAGCAGTCGTATGCAAGTGTTTTGCACCTCCTGGGTGATACACACTCCATTAAAATTCGTCGGAATATTCTCCAATCGATTAGTTCCGCCATGCGAGGAAATATGTTGCACGACAGCGTTTTTTAGAGTGACGATTGCTTGAAGAGCGAATGGGTAGATAACATGGATGGAGAGGAAATAAAAGTAGATATTTCGCAAACATGAAGTATAAATCAGATCCAAAAAACAAAAGGAAAATGACCTGCGTATGACTCTTAAACGAGTTTCAGAGATATTCGCAGAAATAGGACCCCCTGACTCGAGGACAAAAAAGAAATATACACAGGAAACCGCGTAATGATTAAACTCAAGAAATATGAATATACTATATGAAGCTGGAACTTAGTTCAAAATTTAATCTTGCCCTCGCTTCGGATGGTCAAGAATTTGAGTTACCGCTTTGTTTTTCTACAGGTATTACAGCAAGCTCGGTGTTTCGCATTTGAATGGGTTTTCTGTCCGCTGATCCATACCTTTGGAATACACGTGCGCGTGAAAAAGTGGAAAAAACATCATCTTTCATTCCCTTCCCAGCATACCTTGCACCTCCCTCACCAGACTCCATGTTTCCCGTCCGAGACCTTCCAGTCTGGCCTTAAGATGGCCTCAGAGAATGCCGGAAACTCAACAAATTTTCTAAAATGTGTGTGTCCTTTTATGTGTTTTTTTATTTTTGTGTTCTTTTGTGCCGTCCAAATGCTATATATATAAATGTACATACATATATGTATGGGTCGCGGTACTCCAGGGGGTAGAGCGTTGTACTGGACCGGAGGGCCTGAGTTCGATTCCTGGGCAAGGCACTATGGGCATCTGCAGCTCCACCCAAACTATGTGATTTTTCGGGTGCCAGATCTTCCTGGGAAACCATAACCGGCACAGGGAAAGGAACTGGCCCCCCTACCTTGATGCGTGAATTTCACACGCCGTCGGGCTTAGTGCTGGGTTAACATCACCTACCAGACCGACCTTCGGATTGATTACGAATCTCCGAAGGTTACGCATATTTGATTTTCGATTTTTTCGTGAAGGTTATGTTAGCACTTACGTCTCGCACCTATGCCAAAAATGTCGGCCATTTCGAATGCTCTGTTAATTGTTGGCAGCTGTTTTGCTTTGGCTTCCAAAAAAATGATCAAAGAATCTGTATTAAATGCCTTTTGAAAAACGAAATTAAGTGCGCGGACGCATTCCGAATGTTGACTGTGGCATATTAGGAAGCTACCTTGGACCGAAGCAACGTTTATCGATGGTACAAAGTGTTCTCAGAGGGCCGAGAAGATGTGAACAACGAACAGCGTGCCGGACGCCCGAGAACGTCAGCAACAGGCGAAAACATTGATGAAGTGAAGAAAATAGAATTGGCCAACCGTCGAATAGCCATTAGAGAAGTTGCTGAGGACCTAAGCATATCGACTGCCATTCGATTTTTACCAATGATTTGGGCATGACACGGGCTGCCGCGAAATTCATACCAAATTTGCTCAATTTCGACCAAAAACAGCAACGCATTAACATTGCTAATGAGGTGCTGGTCTCTGTCCGCGACGACCCAAATTTGCTCCAGAGGGTCATAAGTGGTGACAAATCATGGGTTTATGGTTATGACGTGCTCAATCACCCCAATGGAAGCCGCAGCACGAGCCAAGACCGAAAAAAGCGCGCCAAGTTCGGTCGAATGTGAAAGTTTGGCTTACATTTTTATTCGATTGCGGGGCTCAAGTGCACCACGAGTTCTTTCTACAGAGTAGAACGGTAAATAAGGAATATTACCTGCAAGCTATGCGCAATTTGTGCGAAGCAATCCGCCATAAACGCCCGAATTTGTGGAAGAACAAAAATTGGCTTTTGCACCATGACAACGCCCCTGCTCACACATCGTTATTTGTACGTGAATTTTTGGCCAAAAATAACACACTGATGCCACCGTGTTCCCCAGATCTGGCCCCCAGTGAATTTTTCTTGTTCCCGAAACTGAGGAGGACCATGAAATGACAGCGCTACGCTACGATTGACGAGATACAGACTGCATCGAAGGATGAGCTGAACAATATCACAAAAATGAGTTTTTGAAGTACTTCGAGGATTGGAAAAAAAGTCGGCACAAGTGTATAATATCTAATGAGGATTACTTTGAAGGAGACAAAATAGATATTCATGAATAATTAAATAATTGTTGAAAAAACATAAAAGTCGCGATACTTTTTGAACAGACCTCGTATATGTCATCATCTTGGACATTCGTTCGTTCACTCTTGAACGACACCCCTGACGTGCAACACTTAATCCGTGCACAGCACAAATTTCCCTTTGAATGTCAGTAGCTTTAAAGGTTTTTGGGCATAAAAATCTTATCACAAAACGGATTTCACATTTGGTGAGATTTCCAATTATATTGTTCATTATAACCCGCTTCTACAAACAATCGTCAAGCGGCGCGGCTTTCCAAACACTGTAGCTAGAGGCGTACTGATCTATTGCGTGTGTCACTACCGCAACAATTCGGCTCTCGCCACTACTTCGCACGCTACCCCCAAACGGAGGATTCTTTCTGGACAGCCCTCGTACACGCACACTTATGTATGTATATATGCACATAAATATGTACCTATAATGTAAAAGTGAACGTGAATAAAAGTATGCATAATTTATAAACTTCAAAATGAAATTCAAGCTTAAATATGTCGCTCACTTTGTTGATTGACAAATTAACAAAAAGACTAACAGCAAGAAATCAGTAAGAATCAGTAGTTACATATCCCGTTGGTTAAGATTATATTAAAGAAATGGTATACCAATTATATGGATGGATAATCGTGAAATATAAAAGATTAAAGTATAAATTGAATGATACGCGAATTCTACAGCATTAGTTTGGAATCGGTATAATTTCATACGTACTTTAGATATATTTATGTACAACGGAGTTTTATGTTTGGCGGTCGGACTTTAATACCCTCTCTTTATCCATTGCGCATCAACCATAAAACAGAACCGCCGGGGTCCGGCAAGGGAAGGGGTCGTCCGCGATTCGCTTGAGGGTCCCACACGCACGCACGCACGCGCGGGAGATCTTTGCATCGAACGGAATTCCGCGAAGACGCGCGGGTTCCCACCCTCCCTTGCCCACTTAACCGCGAATGGCGGGTGCTTGATTGCTTTATTGCGGCTCTCTCGGGTGCTCGGCCTTCTTATAAGGCGGCGACCGAGACCCTCACCTCCCGGCGATCTCGTGTTCGCGGCCTCGGAACGGTCGGCAGGGCGGCGTTTCCAGTCCAAGAGGGCGGGCGGTCCGTGTTCTTTCAGGTGCCGTGGTCGAAATCTGTTCTCGACAGCGATTCGTCTCTTTGATTTATTCACCGGAGGTGAAGGCTCCTCTCGGCTCTGCCTTTAATTGACCACCGACGACGAAGGCGGCGGCGACGCTATCGGAATCGTAAGGAGAGAGATAGGAGGAGAAATATGTGCCGCGCGGAGCAGACGGAATGAATGTCTCCCGTCAGCAATCAGAGAATTGCAATGGGACTGAAATGTTTACTTTTTCTTGAATAAAAAAGGACTTCTAGTTGGTTTTAAGTAACAAATGGCCCCTTTCAATTGCTTTGCTACGGTTTCTTCCCATTCTCATCGTTCGTCTGTCTTCAGCTATCTTCGTTCGATAATGATGACCAGCCCACTTATTCGGGAATTCTGATTTATTTTCCAATGGTAACACTCCTTTGTTTCTCATGCCTAACAATGAGCTGTATGTATTTTATTCAAAGAAATAACTCGCTTTGTTATGGTATTGCTCTTTTAATAGATTAAATTATTAATGCCATCTGCTGTTTTGTTGTTATCGAGAAAGACACGTGTTGTTGTCATATTTACAATTTTGTTTCTTATAACCTATTATATTTGATTGGATCACACTTTGTTGTCGTCATTAACGATAATTGCGATCCTTTTTGAGAGGGGATTATGTTGACCTAAAAATATGTGAATAATTTTGAGAAATACATCCCATTTAACCCTACATCTTCTAAAAATATGTGGAGGATTCATAATTCACAACTGATACCTTTACCGTCTTTTAATTTAATAAATCATGTGAAAAAATGTGTATCAGAATGGAATTAATCTTAAAACAATAGTAAAAAAAACATATATGAGAGTAACCACACGGTTTATTGCTTCTCTTTTACTCCAAAGTTTCAGTATTGACTATTCATACGAAAATATTTTCTATAATATGCTTTTAAAATATTGTTTAAGGATTATTGGTATTCGTCCAGTCATTTGAATCGCATTCAACTTTTATATCTATATATACAACTTCAACACACGTCATATATAAGATAATTTATAGATAACGTGTGTTGCTATTATCACAAAGATTCCATGTAACTTAATATAGAGCTTGTCATTTATCATCACTTTCATGAATTCCATAAATATTAATGTTGACTTTAATGGATATGTCAAACTAACATTTTGCATTAAACTAGTCAACATTTAGAGTCAATAGTTAAAAGAGCTTTAATTGAAGAACTGGGTCACAGGTTTGTCCTGTCGCATATTATTTATTTATTGAATAATTTACCCTTCTTGAATTTGGAAAATTTTAAACATAACCATTGTTAAATAACCATATGTGCCTAACCTGTTCCTGCTCTTTCCTCGTTTGGCTAACATTCTCCCCTCTATTACAGTCGTCAACATCCCACTACCGATCCATACGCCCTTCATCCATTTTTCCTGCCTACATAGGATTTCTCCCAACAAACCCCTCTATTCGCCCACCATACCAAGTACTTCCTCATTTTTTTTCTTCTCGATCCATTTCACCTTCCCCATTCTTCTCCACATCCAAAATTCAGAAACCTCCAATCTATGTCTATCCTCCTGTTTCAGTGACCACGTTTCCGTGCCGTACATAAGTTACGCTCTATATCATAGTATTTACGAGTATTTTTAACATCCTTTCTCAAAGTCCCTCCCCCTTTTGATAGCGTCTTTGCCTAGCGCATTCTTCTCCTTAGGTCCGTACTACTTTGACCGTGTTGGTCCAAAACACTTCCGAGATACGTAAACTGTTCTACCTGCTCTAGTTTTTGCCGTCCTATTGTAATGTTCAGCTTAGCCTTTCCAATTCACTCAGCAATGCTTGCAATCCCTTGGCTGACTGACAAACTAAAGCTTGGTTATCCGCGAACCTAACTGATTTTACGAATTCCCCGCCCACTTTCATCCCTACCTCCAGTTCTTCCCATACCTCTTTAATCATTTCCTCCTCGCATACGTTGAACAGCAACGGTGATAATGGGCAACCTGCCTTACACCTCTTCCTAACAATGCCCATCCGGACTCCCCTTTCCCCACTCGCACCTGAGCAGTCTGATTCATGTACATGTTGCGGATTAGCCTCCAGTCCCTCCAATCTATGATGAACGTATATGAAGTTAGCACTAGCGAACAAAAACCAAAACACAGAAACACAGGAAAAGGATCTCATACGTTTTCGAATTTTGGGAAGTACAAGCCACCTTTCTCAAGGAAGAGAAGGAAGGCACTGAGGAAAAGGTTATAACAGAAGGGGCTGGAGACGCTGGATAGATGGTGAAGGGGGGTTAAGGTTTGCGAGGGAAGAGTTGGTAGGAAAATTTTCCGAAGTATGGGAATAATATGGAAGGTGTTGGGAGCGGATGGGGGATGAAAATATGTGAAGATATGGGTAATTAATGTCTAATATTAATACCTGGGTAGTTCCAGGAAATGAGGAGCCAGATAAACTTCTGCTCTACTGTTTTGGGTTTGAGTGCAGAATCAGAGGGTGGGAGTAATGCAAATACATGTAAACTATAGTATTTATCGAAGGGAGTGTTGTTATCGGAGGCATGCTTTGGGATTGAGAGCATTCTAATCAGGGAAGAACTGCGTAAAGCCGGTGGTTATTGATTCTAATATTGAGGGGTATGGTACACTGTCCAATGTAAAAGGCAGGGCATATTTGGCACTTAAGAAGATAAACGACATTGCTGGAAGTACATGAGGAGTAGGAAAATTGAAGGGATAGAGTTAAAAATCGGTTGGTAGAGGGATGGGGTTCGGGTTTTGAAATGGGGCATGTTTTGCATCTAGGTTTATTTCAGGGCGTGGGAGTGGTTTTGGGACGGGGGGGGGGGATTTAAGGAGTGGATTGGTTCATTTTAGGAGACCTGATAAGTTGACGGGCCATTGGGAAATAACAGTGGGGCATTAGGGAAAAGGTTGGTGGTGGAATTATGGTTTTTGAGGATAGATTGGAGGTATTTTATATTTAATCTCCGAGGCTCTAGGCCAGGGATGTGTGTGGTGTAAATTGAAAGAGGGTGGGTTTCATCGGTGAAGGTAGGTTTGGGAGTGTAAGCATGACTTCGTATTCTCTTGTTTAAGAGGGATTCAGGATGACCTCGTTGCAGGGGGGAATCGTGTAGATTTGAGAGGAAATTATCAAGGGAGTCGGGGTGATTACAGATTCTGTCGACTTAGGGACGGGGAATAAGGAATGGAGAATTTGGCGCGATATGATTGGTAAATGTTATGATGTAAGTATTATTCTTTGTTGGTCGGTTTTATTTTTACAAAAGTGTGGAATTTGTTTTCTATTAATGGTACGTTTTACATCTAGAATGGTGATTTGGGAGGAGGAAACGGTAGAATTGAAGGAGACAGAGGACGAAGCATCGAGATCGGAAATGAACGTTCTCAGGGAATCAGTACCAGGTGCCCGGAGAAGGAAAATATCATCGATACATCTGAGCCTCAATAGAGGTTTCAGGGGTTGTTTTATCAGGAATTTTTTCTCTACGAGACCAAGAAAGCGGTTTACATAGGAAGAGCTTAACTTGCTGCCCATGGCACAACCCTTTTTGTTCCTCCTACTCCATATCCACCTCCATCCCGCCAGATGAGGAGATGGACTCACGCAGACTACGTGGTTAACCTTTCGTCCAAACCTCTTGGCCCGAAACTTACTTCTCTTTTGAACAAGGGCCTTTCATTCACCCCCACCCCCAGAGTAAACCACGAGATAATCCTCGCGGTCGTATTGCATTTTTGCGGGAATATCCAATGGAAGGTATTTTGGAATTCGCAACCGTTACCCCAACAAACATCCAGGCCCCTTCACAACGCCCTATGTAAATTCAAGCAAGTTTCTGCCCAACAACTCAATCCCCTCGCCTAAAATCATCTAGTGGAAATTTTAATAAGCCTTCTCCTGTCCAGAATTTCCACCCTGTCTTTCCTCAAGTCCCTAAATCGTCAACCCAACATTTCTCCCATCAAGTACTCAGAATTAAGAAGAATAATTAACAATCCAAATATTGTCTTCGTTATGTTTAAAAATTTTTAACGTAAAGAATCTATGGAATAAACATTTCAAATTCTTAAGTTCAACTTTATCCCGGACACAATTTCAGAATTCAAGGCATTTTAAAACGTCATCAAGACGCGAAAATATTTTTTTTCAACTGAATTTGTAGAAGATGTCACAGCTGGGGTAAAACCGGTCCTTATGAGCTTTCAATAACATTTTCACGCGGAATTCGAAGAGAGAGGTATTTTTTTTAATCCAGCCTGCAGTAATTAATGAGTGGTTTGAAACAGCTATACCCGACCAGATCGATTTATTTTTATTGTAAGAGGGAAGTTTCTCAGAAAAGGTCGCTCCGCCCCTTTTTAAGTGTCCGCCAAAAGACCTGTCGAGGTCACCGTCCGCAGGAGCTGAATCCCCTCCCCAACCGACCCACTCACCTCAGTCACCGCCGGCACGCTTCTGCAGCATTAAGCAGTCAGCGCAGAAGACGCGGCGAAAGTCGTTAAAACAATTATAATGTTCGTGTCAACGAGTGTATTCGAAAATGAGTGACGGACAGAGGGAATGGAAAATCAGCCTCCCGACCGACTCAAACTTTCTTTAATACTCGTCCTTTTTCCTTCCCCTTCTCCTGCCGTGGTCCAAAAATATCCCCGGGACAGTGGCGAAGGGAAAGGGCGACCTGGAGGGTCATCCGATCCTGCCGTTTCGAACGTCTGTAAGAAAGGCATCAACCGAACTTTTATTTCTCTCTTTCATCCTCCCTAAATCCGAAACACATGTTTCTGTCACTGCTTATCAGATTGAAGGCTATACTTAAAATAATAATCCCTCAAAAACCGTGGAAAAAGGTGCCGCTATCAACACGAAGAAGTGACTCACATTCCCGGTGCAATGGATTTTGGAGACTGGGCTGATCGGTAAATGTTTTTGTGCCGAGGGCACTTGCGCCTTTGAAGTTGAATTAAATTTTTGTAATTCGAGATTCATGTCAATTTCAAATTGAAATGAATAATGTATGGAAAGGTTAAATTTTGGCATTCATGCTTCTTTCAAGCGCTAGTGTAAACTGATGTGTGTCGATATTCTTAATTTCCCCATACTACCTTGATCAAAAATTTCCCGGAATTTATTCAGAAAATTAAAAATACAAGTTTATTCATCTAAATCTATATTGTCCCCTTCAAAGTAATCCCCATCGACTGCAACACACTTATGCCAGCGCTTGATCCAATCCTCGAAACATTTTTTATATTCGGTTTTCGGTATGTCCATCAGTGCTTCCTGCGATTTTTCCATTACTTCCTCTCGGCTGCTAAAACGCGTTCCCCGTAATGGTTTTTTAACTCGATTGAACAGAAAGAAGTCACAGGGAGTCAAATCAGGTGAATTCGGTGGCTGTTGGATGGTATTTGTTGCATTTTTCGTCAAAAAATTACGAATAATGATAGCACTGTGCGACGGTGCGTTATCATGGTGCAAAATCCACGAGTTTTCTGCCCACATTTCTGGTCTCTTTCGGCGAATTGCTTCACGCAAACGTCTCATAACGCCCAAATAATACTCTTTGTTTACTGTCTGGCCTTCTGGCAAAAATTCATGATGCACTACACCGTTGTAATCCATGAAAACCGTCAGCATTGCCTTCTTTTTTGACTGAAAACGACGTGGATTTTTTGGTCTCGGCTCATTTGGTGAACGCCATTCACTTGCCTGATGTCTGGATTGCGTGTCGTACTCATAAACCCACGTCTCGTCTCCAGTAATGATCCTTTTGATGAATGTGGCATCGGATTCAGCCTCGCAAATCATGTCTTATGCGACCTCAACACGGTCTCTTTTTTGCATGAAATTGAGGTCTTTTGGCACCAACTTTGCTGCTACACGACGGAAACCCAAATCATTAACCACAATGTCTTGGGCGGATCCATAGGCAATGTTCAAGTCCTCCGCTATTTCTCTGATGGTTAATTTGCGGTTATTGACCAACATTTCTTTTACTTTATCAATTTTTTCACCGACTTTCGATGTCGATGGTCTGCCACTGCGTTCATCATCTTCGATTGACTCACGACCACTTCTGAACCGCTCGTGCCACTGGTAAACGACCGTTTTTTTTAGAGAATCGTTGCCGAAACACTTTTCCAACATTTCCAACGTCCGTGCGCCACTAAATCCGTTTTTACGCAAAATTTAATACAAGTTCGTTGTTGCAAATTTAAATCCATTTCTGAAATTGTAAAAAATCGCCAACACACACAGAGATAGATGTACTCTTGGCTACGTAACTTTTGCAAATGTCAAGTTATGACACTAAGATTTAAAGGGAATATCAACAACAGATGTACCAATTTAACAAAAAAAACAGAACTCAAATCGGAACGATGGGAGCGCCCCACGGTGGTTATTCCGGGAACTTTTTGATCAAGGTAGTATTTCCTCTGTACCTAATAGATATTTCATAATTATTAAATGACGAGGAAACTCAAACACTATGTTATTAATACAGAGTAACATTGGTTATAGTTTTAAAGAACGATCATAAATGAACGTGAACGTCTAGATAGTTAGTATTTGGGATATGATTCAAATTTGTCAATTTAGAAGAATAGCATAAGTGTCTTTTTTGCAAATATAGACGACAAGTTTTGCTATGGCTGTGCAAAAAGAAAGCAGTGCAACATTTCTTGTGACTTATTATTAGCAGCAATCCGCTGCTTTAAGGTATGTGGATCAATGTGCCCAGGTACCAGAAGTTCTAAGCCCTGACTAACACGTTACATGATATCTTTCAATTCTATAGTGCTTGCTGCAGTAACTGGCTCTATAGGTCTGCACACTTTCTACTTCCCTTAGTACCTCTTAAAATGCCTATTCTTTTCCTCCTTCTGAATCGCTTTCCCAGCGTTTTCCGCTCTTTCCTATAGCATTCCACACCCTCACATTGTCTCCTTTATTCACATGTACTGCCTTCGAATTTCTCCCAATGTCCGTCTCTCTTCCCACACCATGTCTAGAACTTCATCGTTGGTTTTTCTTTCCATCCATTTTGTTTTTTCCATCCTTCTCCAATGAATAAGTGATGAAAAACAAAACTAAAGGAGTAGACGAGAGAAAGTTTTAATGGGGCTTGCTGATAAATGGATAAAGAATTTAATCCAATTTTCCTCGGTAGAAAATTAATGCAAAACGCAGACTAAATTTACATCGTACGCATTCATATGTTTAGCTGTGATCCACTATTTTTGAGACACGAGGGTGATTTAATAAAAAACTCTCAAAACTGGATATAAATAAGAAAAATCGAAGTAACTTCCTCAAACATATTTCACTTTTCTACATAGGCACTTGTCCTGATCACTGAACGAGTCCTATAGATAGAGATAGCTGGGAGCAAAGAATTATTTCGTTCAATTCCAAGAAACAGCAGGAGATGCCGTGGCAGTAACTTTTATCGAAGTCATCCGGTAAATGCGCATTGAAATGCAACAATTTCAGTGTGTAAAAATCATTCACATTGACCGGGATTCAAACCCGAATCCCTCGATGTCCGGCCGAGTGCTTTAGCCAGTTAAGCTATTGAGGCATGTAGGGTTGTCTATTGTTTGCTGTCGCAGCCAACGAGTGGCTTCTCTAGCCTACGGCATCATCCTTTTCAAAACATCGGCCACCTAAATGAAGTTTTAGGGGCCCAAAAATGAAAATCACCGGGGTCCGAGCCGGAACACTATGGTGGATGTTCCAACCGTTCCCGATAAAATGTTCTTAACGGCTCCAACGTTTTTCTTGCTGCCGTTTGCGACTTATTTATTGACTTAACCTCGTATTTAAACAAATGATGAGTAAGTTTGAATCGGTAACGAAACTATGTACTTATTTCAATCAATATTAGCGTTGCCAATAATTTTCGTTGAAACTTTATATTCCTCAGGGACTTATCAAGACATAATGAATCCATGATTTGGCGTTATTTAATGTTCGAGGGAGAAAGAGTGGCACCGCTCATATCTCTCAGTATGTGTTGGACGAAGTCCGTATTATGTCATCGTTTACTTCTATCCCCACTGGTGATAAATTTCGTAAAGCAGCTCCGCCTCCACGTTTAGAGATTTTTTCCCGAGGATGATGAGATAAAACAGGAATTTTCAGGAAGGGATGTCAGCATAAATGGCATGGTTTGCTCATGGCAATGGCAATCTTGCTAAGTCTTAATGCAGATACTCATTAGTAGATATAATCCTTTGTCCATCATTTCGAAACATAGTGGAAACGTAAATGAAACGGATAATTGCCAATAATTTTGAACGCGTACGCTAATGGGGTGCCTTTTCACGCCTGCTTTACACAAAAGTGCTGCCAATTATAAGCGAAATGTGTAACGGGCAGGAGACGAGAGAGTTCCTCTGTGACGTGCGAGGTCTAATTTATGCTAACCACGTCTATTTTATTTCCCACCGCACGCAGTGGGTGGCGTTCCATTAGCAATTTATCCGGACCCTGCCCTATTCCGTTCCCTTCAGGCGCTACATGAACTATGGAGCCCGCTAGGAGCCCCGCGCTTTGCTGTCGAGGGGGCAACAGATCTCGGGAGATCCGGCCTGCGGCGGACGTAGGAGCGGTCCCGGCCGCTGTTGCCGCCTCAGGGAGGAATTCCCGCCACTCTCCCCCACCCGCTCCCCACCCTCCACGGGATTAATCCGCGCTCCTTCCCTCATTCCCCCTTTTACGAAATTCGATTCGCGTACTTATGGATAGGTGTGGAGAGAGCGTGAAATTATTAAAGCGAGTCCGCTCGTGATGAGCGGACGAATCAGAGGGGTCGGAGGGAGTGTAAGGGTGATGGAAGGGGGAGAGGGAGGTGTTGTGGGTGGTGTAATGGAGGGGGTGGATTGGAGAAAGGGGGACGGCCGAAAAGTCGCGGCTCGAAATAAATCTCGGAATGGAGGGTAAATTGCGACATTGGACATTTTTTCGCAATTGGGTGTGCGGGTGAAGCTTTGGCTCTTTCTCCCTCCCCCAACCTTCTTTTTCTACCTCTCCCTACCCCTTTCCCCCCTCCGGAACCCTCCACCCTCACTTTGGATACGTTCCGCAGTCCCACGAGAACCGGCGGCAAATCCGTGAAGTTCGTGTAACACTTCTTTTATGGTGCGCTCGCTCGCTCCTACCCGCTTTCGCCTATCAGGTTGATCAGAGTTAGCTAGTCCAGCTTGATTTCTTGCTATCACATCATGCCATTTTCCTTCCGCTAGCAGGCTCAATTTGCCGTTCTAGCAAACTGCATTTTCTTAGCCAGTCGCGAGGTGATTCGCTTTTCTCCTACGGAATGATAACTATATACGTATTCGAATTCTTACGCCATGACTGACTCTTTCTCTCATTTCTGGAAATCTTCACGGCATTAAATTCACTATCGCGAATTCACCATATCCTGATCTATTGCCATTGATTATTGCGCGTGATTAAAGAAGAATTCTGTCGATTTTCATATTCCCATTTTATCAAAATGCTTCATAATCTTGATTCTAGCCCCGACAAGGCAACACTCTTGCCTGTAATTTTCTCAACAACATTTTTAAAAAGGTCGGAAATCGTTCCGTGAATGTTTTCCGTATGCTAGTTAGCCCATAAGTTTCTTTTAGGGTAACGCACTGTCTGTTAAATGATAAAAGTGTAGGTACTGAGTTAAACGGGCTCAATCATTTAAAGAAAGCGTATCGCGAGCTCCCAGGGCCGCAGACAAAACCACGAATCATTCCCGTCGGGATCCTTTCGACGTATCTTTCCCGTTCCGCAGTCACGTCCAAGTCGTTTCGTACATCTGAATCGTCCGAGGGAACCCAACAAGAGCACCACGGACACTTTTGACATGAGGCTCGTGAAAAAAAGGCGTGGCCTAGTTCCTTCCTGGTTCTTAAAGTGAAAAGGGAAAGCAAGCGATAAAATGTCTTGAGAACGAAGGGAACTGAAATTTGGAGGAGAAATATATATATATATATATATATATATATATATATGCATTAAAATCCGCCACGAGTGATTTAGTGCCGCTATAATTTTACCATGGAAAGATTACGTGGGAGAGTTAGGTGAAATTTCCTCGTCGCTTGAAATGAAATCGTTTCCTTTTAGGGCCTCTGAATGTAATCTTCGCAGCTTTCTTTGTTTTTTTGCCTGGAATTTGAAAGTGAAAAATTCAGACTCCTCATCCATTTTGGATTCATCCGGTAGTTATCATTGTTGATGTATCTAATAACTAATTTCATGGGGGGAACCTTATAATGATGGTAAATATTGGCCTTGATACATGATAACGGTTTCGCAAGCGTGATCACGGCAAATTGTTTTTCTTTCGGCAAAAGAAAGATGCAAAAATTTTATAGGAGGATTTTTTATGATAAAAAATCTACATATTCATTTGAGCTGTATCTTCATATTGAGCATCAACTGATTCCTTTGACTGAAACATTGGCATTGGGTGTATACGACGATAATATACGAGTGCTCGTATATTATGGTCATACGTGACTCTGTATTAATATATCTTCGGAATAGAGTAAATAAGAATGGATTAATCGGGTATCAGGTATATAATGCGACCTGATATTTTGCGTAAAAGTGATTCGCGATATGAATTGTGTGAAATGAATAATTGTATGAAATGTATGAAATAATTGTATGAAATGAATAACCCATGGCATTTGACAGAAATGCACACGTTATAATTAATTATCGGTTTTAATCGCACTATATAAGGGCACACATTGAGTATTGTAGGCGGTCCTTATTCCTTTGCGATCTCAACATTTAATTACTACTCGGTCTACCGTTTAGGGTAGGTTTTGGATGGTCACAAACTTAACACCTCAGCATTTCTTAGCCTCTCCCAAGACGTAACCTGACCCCACATTACAATATACCCGTCTTGAATCCGCGTATATTCTTACTCCCCTCGTTCTGATCAAAATGCCTATCCTTTTCCGCCCCTTGCCTTACCTGCCTAACATTCTCCCATCGGTATCACAGTATTCAACATTCCATCGCCCATCAAAATGCTTCGTATTCACCTGTCCTTTCCCCTCGGGATTTCTCCCAGCAATCCTTTCTCCTCACCAACCCTCCCTTATACTTCTTCATTTTTTTTCCTTTCTATGTTACTTTTTACATCTTTTTCCACACCCACACCCCTTAGGCCACCAAATCTACGCCTATCATCCTTACTTCAAATATTAATTTTCCACGCTGTACCAAACCACTCTCCATATCAAATGTTTCACTAATCTTTTCTTACCATACTTATTTAAGTCCCTGTCGTGAAATCCCTCCATCTTGTGCGTAGTAATTAATAGTGTGAAATATTTCCTTTCGGCAAAGTATTAATATTTAGCTTACATTACACGACTTTAGATTTCGCCAGTTTCCTATATCTCTGGAGCTGTAGGAATTTAACTTGATCAGTACACAGGTATAGGTTCTAATCTTCCAGAAATAAGCTAGGATTATTATTTACAAGATAAGAAATATATAACCTATCATAATTATTCTACCTTGAGTAAGACGTATTACGGGAGGCACCTAGTTTCTTCTTTCGTAATGTATGCTTACGCAGTCCTTATCTGTTTTTTATGCAATTAAAGAGTTAGGAATTGATCGGATATTGTGTGTAGCGGTAATATTCCCTGAAATGTTCGTCCCCTTTCTAGGCGTCTCCTAATTAACTTCATATGCCGGTGTAATATCATTAATTTTCCATTATCCAACGATTACGGTCAACTAATTTTCAAAGATGAATCTTCGAATGCCCATAGCTTTCTGAGTTACCGATGCTTGCACTACCCATTCATTGAACACTAGTGAAAACGAATTGATTGAAGAGGCCTGAGGTATGCGTGCATTCATGTCGCCAGAGTTAACTGTATCGATTAAGAAAAAATAACAATTTTGTTGTCTTTTCATGCCACATTTCACACAATTTTGGTTTTCCTTCAATTTTAATGCCCGTTGTTGGAACAAATATCTATTTTTAAACACTGAGCAGTTAAACATTCGCCTAGGTCCAAGGTCTTACAGCTCGGCGGAACTAATTGATGCGAAGATTAAATCCCGAAATATTCCTAAAAATTCCGTAATTTTCGAGGTTGCTGAGGCCCCAGTCGGGGTGAGGTACGTGAACCTGATGAGCTGAGGAAAGGGGGGAAGGGTGAAGGAGGGCCTTCATGGAGCCATCTCTGTCTGCCTTAGGGACCGTTTGCCTCTCCTGGATGATGTCATTTCTTTACGCATCGTTGGCCGACGCCATCTCGTCCTGTGTTCACGCCTCGATACATATCATCACAAATGCGACTACAGCACACCGCTCGGGGCAAATTTTGGATCCCGATATTTGGGTCAGGAGACACGGGCACCTCTTATCGGGCCATTTCCTTCGACCGCATGCGGTAGCAGGACATGGACGAAACGCCTGAAGTCGAATTAGGGATTGGGTCATAATTAGATATTTAGGGATGGAAGCGTAACGTGACGTAATATAAAAAGGAAGAAAAAAAAGTGCGCTCAGTTTGTCTACTTTTGTTGGTACTGATGTGGTTCGTGATTATTCTGGGTACTTTGGTAAGCTTGCGCCACTGAAATCTTAGGACAATAATTTTATTTCTTGTTACTTTTTAAACTTTAACCATGATCGAAATGTTAAGATTTTCTTTAAGATCCTTCACAGATACCGGCCATCTGTCCATTTTAAATCAACTTGTCGATAAAATTACAAACTGTGTCTTTATATTGTTCAGCAATGAACTGAAAACTCCGTTGAAAATTTCGCCAATTTAGGAGCCGGTCATTCTTGTGTGAAAAAAACGCTCAATGATGAATTACAGCGACTAAGAGCCACAAAATATACCACCCCTGAAAAATGGCAATAAAACTACTTACGTGTATGATGCTTTTTTCTCCCAAAAACTGTGTATATTCTATAATGGCTTATCATTGAAAAAAATAAAACAAATTTTGGCCGCTAAATTATCGTCAATAGTTTGTTTTCTTTAACACTATTCAATTAAACTGAACAAAGGAAATATCATATTCAGAATAGCTTGGTCAGGATCTGAAGAGGACGAAGTAGAATCGAAACCATGGTCGGAATGCATCATTATTAGTGGAACAGGGTTTTTTTTTAATAAAAACTATCATGCTATCCTTCCACAACACCACGTTTACGTAATGTCCAAAATGAATCTGGTTTGGGTATCCTGGATCCTTAAATATTTCATTCAATCAAACTTTTTAATGGCGAATTCACAAAAATTGGATCATGCAGAAATTGCAATCGTTAGTTACAAATTTCATTATTAAATTCACTTCGGTGCTCCAATTTTTTATTCTTATATCATGTATCATCCCATAGCTGTTGAAATTCATATTAGGTATCTCATCAAAGGACATATGTATATGATGAAGAGAATCTGTCATAATTATCTCTAAATGACATTTAGTAGTGTTATGTAGTTTAATTATTTTTTATTTGGCTTTATCGTATCTTGCTTGTACTCTTGAGCCCATTCGGAAATATATGCTCAATTTTTAGAATATATTAATTATCTTCTTCTAGCATTTTTGCATGGATGGCGCGACTTGGATAATGGACTTGGGTAATGAAAACGCGGGGCTTAGAGGTATATCCATTTTAAGTCCTTGTAGTGAGCGAGAATATGGCATAAAATTGCTTTTTTTGCAAAGAGGAAGTGATGAAAATTAACACAATATACTCAGTTATAGGTTTTCACTTATGTTATTTTACATAATTTCAAGACAAAGTAGTGGTAAACGGAATAACGAGGAAATAATATTCTTCGTGCGCATTCATTACAATATTTTTTATTTGCATCATATTATTTATACTCGTGACTCTAGTAATACGATCTTCATCATAAATGATATGCAAAGAATAAAGACAATCAATATAACGTACAATTACAGACAATATTTATCATATACCCAAGAGATATTATTTGAAAGATTTATAAATAATTAAATGGCTTCCCGGAGAGAGAACTTTGGGAATAGATAAGGTATCATTCGGGAAGCAGAATGAACACATATTCAGATATTTTTCAATTTGTTGGTACAGCTATAGGTTATTAGACACTCAGCACCTTAGAGGTAAATCTGATCAATTAAATAAAAGCGATTTGTAAAATTAATTTTATCATTTACCTTAGAACAGAAGATAAACATTTTCCTATTTGAAGTGATGAAGAGAATATGAGAATATCAATGGCCTGATGTGACAATGTTTCGAAAACCTGTACTGCGTCACATTTTATTGAAGAGGTTAATAAATATAGTTATCATTTAATCAAAAAGAATTTATGAAAAAGCTTTACATAAATACTGCCCATTTGTTAATAAAAACTTCTTATTTTTGGAATTCAGTCTTAAGGTGCCTTAGGGGCACCGGAGAATTGCATTCTACGTATTAAGAGGAAATTTATTTCATGCAAATTAGTGATTGTGGGTCAAGACACCACGGAGAATCCCGTCTTGCGGCTACGAAATCTCTCCCCAGGCGGCTATTTCAAACAAAACCTGACACTGAGTACTTGCTTAATGCACCGTGGCATGTTAGTTTTTTGTCTTTTCAGAATGCATCCCAATTTTTTACAGCATGTCTTAGTATTAAGATTTATGAAAGTCCTAGTCCTAGATTAATCAAAGCAAGACTAATGTAAGTCCTAGTATTAAGAGTAGAATTTCAGTATCCATCCCTGTGCCATATGAAAGCAGATATCCAGAAGTCGTCCGAAATTTCTTTCAGTTTATTTCTTAAACCCGGGGGTATCACGTGCTAATCGCAGAAAGCCTGAAGTGGGATGACACAAAAATTGTCGGTAGTGTTGGCGCTATACAGACTCTTCAGAATACCGTGAAACTTTTTTCTTCGGTGCATGCTCCAATGCAATGAAATAGATAAAAATCCATGATTATAGATCGCATGTGTACATGTAATATAATTCGCACTTAAAGAATTCGGCTTGGAATGCATTGAGCATATGTGTTTTCAAGTTGACTGCCGCTGCCTTACAATTATTCGCCCGCAACAAATTACACCGTTCCACAAAACAGGCTTTTTGCTGGGCAAATCTCTACTTAAGGAGGTAAAAAATGGGTATCCATTTTTTACCCAAGTAATCCCAACCCTAGAATATATCTTTTGCTTATTCCCGTTATCCTAGCCAATGTAAAACTCATTAAAGAGGATTAAAACTCATTCTTTATTGAACCGGATTATTTCCACGACTAAACGACTAAGACGCATGCCATCCGGCCTCTCCAGTCAAAGTTATGGCTTTTCAAAACAGGTGAAAATGGGTGATGAGAATGAATACTTTTGCTGAAAATTTCGAAGGCTTGATTTGTTTTTTTTTCTTCCTTAACAAACGGATTTCTGGGTTTCACATTATTTTTATGGTGGGCACTATGCTTGCCTCCATTTCATAATCCACTTAAGCACTTGAATGCTTGAGTGAGTTTGATGATACCATTAAAATGGTTTTATCCTCGACACCACTTGCAATCGCTTTTATATCAAAAATATCTTTTCAGAACTGTAAGCAAAAATATTTCTCTGGAATTTCTGTCACCTCCATTCTTCTTGGATTCCGTCGGTCATCAATTTTTGATGTAACAATTTCATGTGATAGCCGTTGTAGATAAGCATTATCATGAGCACTAGCTATTAATATTCCCATTAATTAATTAAAATCTCATTTGGGGAATGATTCCGCCTTCCCCCTCTCTCCTGTGTTTGTCCTTTATATGTGTTCCTATCCGTTTTCCTTATATCTATTTCCATGTGAATGAATATTTGTTCGCCGTATGGCGGGTTTTCGTGTTTGAATGTGTATTTGGCCAATGTGGCTCATCTCTTTCTTCTGTCTATCCGTGCCATGAAACGCACTGTTCCTTTCCTGCAGGATGTTGTATGAATTCTAACCCACTGCCCTTTCCTCTTTTGTGTGGTCTACTATATTTCTCCTTTGGTGGGTGGAACAGCCCCCTGGAGCCATGTCTTGGCCAAATAATCGGGGCACTAGGTGACATATAAGAACCACGGATCTCAGTGTAAATTACGTTTTCTCAATAGCTCAAGCGGTAAGAGCATCCACCCGGCAAGTGGAAAGATCCAGTCCTCGAGTCCCGGTCAAGCAAATATTTTTATTTACTCTTGTGATCCGTTCGATTCCGCCTTCCCCACCTTTCCTGAGTTCATCCTTCATATGTGTTCCTATCCGTTTTCCTTATATCTATTTCCATGTGAATGAATATTTGTTCGCCGTATGGCGGGATTTCATGTTTGCATGTGTTTGTGTGTATATATATGGGCCATCCGCTGAAAAACATTCTCTACATAGCATTCATTGCTTGCGTTGAAACAATTATTCTCTCCCTTCATTTAAACCTGATCAAATCAATATTTTTCTCTTCCTTGGGGAAAAGTCTAGCTTAAAAACAATCCCGCTTCACACCCATTTCTAATTCCATACCTGATAAAATAATATTGTTCCAGCGCAACCTTAGTAACCGTAGTACCTAATACTATACTTAAAATCAAGTAAACCACGTTACTTAAGGACTACGATTTTGGAAAGACTCCAGGAATTACTACTGCACATTGAAATTCAAGAAGGCGTAGATATAGTGTTGGATTTAGAGGGATATTACCGGCCCGTCATAGCAGGCTCTGAACGTATAACTAACAAAACACTACGTATTCTGAGGGATATTCAGTTTTTAAAGAAAATTAATTTTAGGTGGCCCGTAATATTCTTGAAAAACCTATTCTGACAGCCCTTACAGTTTGCAGGTGACATAAAAAATGATACTTTTTTGAGTAAGCTTTTTAATAATGCAGCAAAGGCCTTCGAAGATAAGAATTTTTATTGAAATGCCACCGAAATTAAAATCAACGGAGAAAAAGAGGACAGAAACCATTGATGAGATAAAAGGTCGCCTAGGAATCAAGATAGGGTTTAATGCGGACGACATAATCAAATTAAAGTGCCGTGTGATTGCACGCAATAAACTTCAATTGTACAGCCAGCTGAATGGATTGCAGGACCGATCGTTTGATTTGAGAGTGGAACAGCAATGACAAGGTATGCCCGCCGAGAACAAGGACCGGCGGATTTAAAAACCATTTTTCTGTAATTCATTTCCATACATTTAGTGCCAATGATATAAATGCAATGTTGGTTCTTGAATTTCAAATTGCATGTTGTTAGAAACAAGGGATCAAACTTCGACATTCATTATTCAATCTAAATTGAATTCAGATTGAAATTGAGGAATACTTTTGAGTTTTGATTGTAATATTGTCATCTAGTTTCTAAAAACAGTATTGAGGAATAGATTTATGGAAGAAAAATCCGTTTGAAAGATTAAAAGTTACTTCATAAGGCTTATCAAGTAAATCAGCCTATCTACGATTATGAAAAATTTTTTCACAAATAACCCGGAGTCTATGGTCAAATCCATAAAAAATAAAATCCATCTCGCTGCTACTTCTACATTATGTAACATTTGATGGCATTATTAGTCCTTAATGCTACTTGTAAATGATTCTGAAATGAGGGTGGAATCGATTTAAATGTTTATCTTAATTCAAACCCGTTTTGAAGGGTAGTAAATTGGAAACATTGTTCTTCTTTGAGTTCCAGTTACTCATTTGTACACCTGGGGAGTCGAAGTTTCAAATACTATTCCAGCTGGCGGCGGGAAAACTCACTTGGTTGTTTAGAAATCCGACGTACTCCTAGATCTGTGTGTGGCTGGCAGCCACACACAGTCCTAGAAACGATGTTAATTAAGAAGAATTAATGGCAGACCGTGGAGTGGAAGTAACGACCCAATCTATTTCATGACGCATCAGAACACGGTAAAATCATTCCAGAGAGAGGGAGAGAGAGCTAGTCCCCTTGGTGGTCGTTTCCTCTGGAAATCCTTAAAAGAAACGTGGTTATGTGTGCTGCTCGGGGGGGGGGACGTGGGAGAGAGAGGTGAAGAGGACAGTTCCTTAGAATAACTACCTCGGGAATGCATTAAAAAGAATGGAAGGCCGAGACGGAACCGTAAACAATGAAATGAGTGAGGAGATTGAGAACACACACACACGCACGTGCACACTGGAACGCACACCCAAGCCTACTCACGGAAGACACTGATTGGCGCCACGAGCACCTTTTTTTGAAACAAGATAGGGCGGCTGGACACAAGATACACCGCCAGAGAGGAGTGGGCTCGATACATTATTCACGAAGTGGTAAATAAAGTGCTTCCATAGGCAGCGGCCATTTTATGAGCCTTGACGAAGGGAAAATGACGACCCTCCCGATCTCTTCTCTTTTAGCGTTGGCTGTCCGCTTGCCCTCCCCCCCACCCTCACCAATCCTCATTCCTCCCCCGCTCTTCCCACTTCGCCTTCCCGTCCCCCTCTCCGTTCCCTCCTCCCTTACGCCCCCGCTCTGCACCCAGGGCGTCAAAACGCCGTCGCTCTCCTTCTCATTCCTCTTCAAGCCACCCCTTCGCCCAACCCCGCCCACCTTCCTCCCAAACTTGCACGCTCTCCGAAGCATGAGGGGCCTCCTCCCCCCAATCATCCCCCGCATTCCCCACCGTTAAGCGTTTACCCACCCACGAGAGGATTCTCCACGGACGCGTCTCTCGGGATGTTGAAGGAAAATCTTATCTATTTTTTTTAGTCGTTCGAAAAAATAAATAAAACACGGGCATACTTCCGATTGGCTCTCTCGTGGCGGCGCTTCTGGACAAGCTGACGTCCACGGAGGACATTGGTCGGAGGTATAGAACCTTCGGGGGACGGAGGAAGGGAAACATATGCGGTTTTCTCGAAAAATAAAAATGAAATGAAAAGAGGTTTCGACCGCGAAATCCCACCCGAATGCGAAATTTTTAATCAATTGGAGAGGACACCATCTGCATTTGGAGTTTCACGCGGGAGAAAACCGCATGCCATGAGATTAGTTCGAAACTTGTTCCCTGGCAGTTTGACTTTCCTTTTTCGGTGAAAGTCAGTCCAGATTTCACTCATTTTGGTGACATGTCAATTCTATGTACTCGTCAGTCAAAATTGAAAGACAATATTATTCCGCACTGTCTCTCTCAGATAATTATTGTGCTTCAATGGAAAGTAAATGTCTTGTAGTCTTACTATTTATTATTTTAGTGTGATAATGAGCGTATTTATGAATAGCTTTTTAAGTAGCTACCATTTTCGGAAATCAACAATAGAATATATTCAATATAATGTTGTTGCAGTAAGGTAAACGTCCTAGTTATTAATTATCATGAGCTCTCATGCGATCATTATAGCATGTGCTTTTTCCCCTTGGGCATTGTGCTAGTCGTACATTCTCCATCTATATATATAAAGGAGAGTGTTTGTTTGTATGTATGTAATTTGTTTACTTTTTTGCTGTCATAGAAACAGCATTTTTCCAACTATACCAGCAGGATACTTTTGCAAGAACACTATTGTATTCAGAATTACCGAGATATTATACGTGGAATACATCAAGGAAAGTCTTTTGTAGAAGAAAAATGGGCAACTTTGATCCTGAGAATAATATTTATTCATGTGACACATTGGGTCGAGTCTACACAGTCCATCCTAACAACGCCGAATGTTATTTTTTAAGAATGCTACAACATACCATTAGAAGACCTCGCTCATTTGCAGAATTAAGAACGGTAAACGGAGAAAACAGTGAGACATTCAGAGAAGCTTGCCAGAATTTAGGGTTGCTAGAAGGAGATCAACACTGGGATGACTCATTGCGAGAGGCCAGTTTGATTTCTCTTCCAGGACAAATCCGAATTTTGTTTGCCATCATAATAACCTCCTGTAATCCATCTAACCCAAAAGCAATATGGGAAAAATATAAAGAGTCAATGAGTGAGGATATACTGGCTAAAGTTCGAAGTGAAAATCCTACATTGGATATTACGTTTAACTCCGACATTTTTAATAAAACTTTGATTATTTTGGAGGAAAAGTGTATCACCAAGGTTAACAAGACTTTAGTGGAACTCGGTCTTTTTGCACCTGTACAAGATCAACAGGGTGTATTTTATCCAGATTATAGACGTGAAACTAGCTACAATGTCTTAGACTTAGAAGCATACATCGCGGATAAAAAGCCACTTCTTAATGAAGATCAGAAATTCGCGTACGAAACAATAATGGATCAAGTAGATAAACAAGAAGGAGGTATCATTTTTCTTGATGCTGCTGGTGGCACGGGAAAAACATTTTTAATTAATTTAGTTCTCGCTGAAATCAGGGTTCATGGAGAAATTGCTCTAGCCGTTGCATCTTCAGGTATTGCAGCGACATTAATGGAAGGAGGAAGAACAGCCCACTCTGCCCTTAAGTTGCCATTTAATATTTCCCGACAAGAAAATCCCACATGTCATATAAATAAAACAAGCGGCCAGGCACAAGTTCTTATAGAATGTAAATTGATAGTATGGGATGAGTGTACGATGGCTCATAAAAAATCTCTTGAGGCCCTCAACGCAATACTTCAAGATCTTAGAGGAAACTGCAGTTTAATAGGAGGAGCTCTGGTACTCCTGTGTGGAGACTTCCGTCAAACTCTGCCTGTCATTCCAAAATCGACTCCAGCCGATGAAATTTATGCCCATTAAAAACATTCTGTTCTATGGAATCATGTCCAAGAAATTAGCCTTAAACAAAACATGCGAATCCTCTTAAGAGATGGGAATGCTCAAAATTTTGCAAATAAACTTTTGGAGATTGGAGAAGATAGATTAGTTATTGAAGCATCTGGTATGATAAAATTGTCATCAGATTTATGTGTATCGGTGAAAACTGTCCGCGATATGATACAAGCAGTCTATCCTAACGTTAATAAAAATTATAAAAATTTAGAATGGTTGCGAGAAAGAGCCATTCTTGCTCCTAAGAACGATGATGTTAATGAAATTAACAAGGAGATACTAGCCATGCTGCCAGGAGACGTGATTGAATATAAATCGGTCGGTAGTGGATGCTGACGAAGTCGTTAATTATCCAACGGAATTCCTAAATTCACTTGATCCAGCTGGATTGCCACAACATCGCCTTATACTTAAAGTAGGATCTCCAATCATTTTATTGCAAAATTTAGATTCACCAAAACTCTGCAGTGGGACACAATTGTGTGTGACAAAATTAACGAAAAATATAATCCAGGCAGTCATTTTAACTGGAAAAGGGAAAGGTGAAATAATTTTTATTCCACGGATACCTCTAATCCCAACTGCTCTTCCCTTCAACTTTAAAAGATTACAGTTTCCAGTCCAGCTAGCTTTTTCAATTACCATTGATAAATCACAGGGACAGTCTTTAAAGTTTTGTGGTGTTGATCTAAGATCGCCATGTTTTAGCCACGGGCAACTTTATGTTGCTTGCTCCAGAGTAGGTTCGCCTAAAAATTTATATATTCTTTCTCCTGGATATGAAATAAAAAATGTAGTTTATAAACAGGTGTTAAATAAAAAAGATTCTTAAATTTGTATGAAGTAGTGTATTATTGTACTTTGTAATTTGTTGTTTTTATTTATGTAGTATATTTATATTATTGTTTCTCCCTAACCCGTGCAAAGCCGGGTATTCAGCTAGTTTAAAATAAATTATAAGGTAATAGTGAACAGTACGCCGACTAAATGATGTGCGAGATGGCCAACCTCGGAGAAAATAGTTTAATGCTAATTATATTTGAAGAGCTAGAAATTAAAATAAAATGCAACAAAAATTTTCTGTTGGAGAAGATATTTCTCAAATTATTCACTGCAAAATCTTCACAAAAATTACAACTTTATAATGTCAAATTTATAACTTCAATTTACTAGTAAAAAAGTAACATCATGTAAAACAATGGATTAAATAAAATACAAAAGATTTATCAGGGGCGTTTATGTTACAGCATTATACCTGTAGGTCCCAGTTAGCTACTCTTGGCTTACCAGCTGGCATCTTTTTTACTTACCTGTATCAATAGCTGGCCTTTCAAACATAGATCGTTATTTCAAAAACCGTTCCTTAGTCCTTCTTTAAACTTCCCCATAAACTTAAGATTTTTTTAAACTATCTCTCAAATAGTTCAAAACATTTGAGACGAGAGTACTTAAATGCCTAGTTAATTTATAATTTATTAGTTATGTAATTATAATCTATGAATTAGCCGGCCTCGGCAGCGGGGGGGTAACGTCCTCGTCTGCCAATCCAAGGGTTGCGGGTTCGATTCCCGCCGGCGTGGGTTTTTTTCCCCCTAAGGCTTGGGTGTTTGTAATCGTCTCCATTGTTTTCACTGTTAATAGCCCGTTGTGAAGGCCAAAAAGTGCTGTTTTCGGACTAAGGCTGAATGAATTTATTTATTCAACAAAGCAGTCAGAAGCGGCACAAAGGTTATTACATTGCCTGAAATAAATAAATAGCTATCAATTGAATCATAATTTATTTGTATGATGTAATTGCATTTACATAGAACTCTTATACAACTATGCTGATTTATTGGCTTGCAATGGAAACTGCAGTGGAGCTCATTTAGACAACGCGGCGCGCTCAACACAAGCCATACATTTTGCCAAAGATTTTTCATACATTCGTAAAATATCGTGGAAATGTTAGACGCGGGCGCACTATCTTTGATCAAAGAGCTTTCCTCGTGTGGAAGTCCTCAGGGTAAACACCTTATCTTCCTTCCCCTCTCACACACGCTTTTAATATCATGCCTTAATTAAGACGATCATCTACCCATTGATCCATCCATCTCACCTCTCCACTTTCACTTCTTTCTCTCTCTCTCTACTCGTCCCTTCTCCCTCACCCTCCCGTGTCGCCGTCTCTCTTATCCTCTTCTCTCCCCATCCTCCCCATCCATCCCTCCCTCATCTCTTTACGATCACATCTCCGTAAATCTTTCAGCTCGGCGATCCCCAAGACGTCAAGAACGAGTCGCCCGGCCACTTCTCCTCACTGCCGCTCTCCCACTCCCCCTCTCCCTCTCCTCTTCCACTCAACTCCACGCCTTCCCCTTCCCACGATCTCGGCTCATTTCAAATTCCATCCTGCGTTTGTAATTTTCTCTCTGCCGGCCGTAAAAATGGAACCATTTCCTCCGCCCCTCTCACCTCCTCTCCTCTTTCTCTCGCCTTTTCACCTCGCCCTCTCTCTCTTTCCCTTCTCATTCCTCAATCTACTCTCACGCGGCTTCTAACGTCTCTCCGCATCGAACTCGCCCCCCCCCCATTCCGGCCGCCCTCTCCTCACACGTCTCCCGCACTTTGTTCTCCGCTCCCAAGACGAGTCAATCCCCTCCCGAGTGAATGAATTGTGTGCTCGCCCTCTCGCTCCACTTTCAAAGGGTATGGAGAGGCTCAGGTTCCTTCCATTGTGTCCTCTTTTTTTTTGTTCCGGAAAAAAAATGTTTTTGGGCCACATCAGTATCAAAGGGTTGGAGTTCAGGGAGCCGGTTGCATAACTCTTCGGGGATGATGAGTCCCGTCTGAGTTAAAGAAACTGGTGCCATTTCAAATGAGATTAAAAGCTTTTATCCCTTCGTAAAACTTGCGGAGTGAGGTTTTGAGTGAAGTTCTCGGAAGAAGTTGACTTAATAATGGGAGGAGGCTAAAAGAAAAACAATAGGTTTTGGTCTCAGTCCACTTTTCTTTTTCATTTTCAAGCACCCTTTCTGCTTGTACCTATAGCTATGATACAGAGTCGTTTTAATGTACTTCACTTAATGCATATTGAATGAGTCAAAGGGTTGGGTGCCATATAAATTACAAATTTTAAAAACTTACCGGAGGGTTTCATGGCTGAGTCTGTGATTCATTTTAACCGGAATAACATATTGAATGAGGACGAGTGGAACGACCGCGTTCTTGGGTATTTTTTCTTGCCCATCTTTGGCGATTGAAATTAGGGATTAACCTATTCCCGTAGTTTTTCCAACCGATCAGTTCATTTTTCGCGAAAACTTAAGCACTGACGCAGGATTTAATATCGTTAAAACTTCTGAGCGGTGACGGCCATAGGTGATTGCGATATGATGATTAAAACAGGGCCTGCTTTATGTTTTCAAGGATTCAATTTGAATTTATGTTTTATCCATTCATTCATGTGTGAAATCTAAATTGATGAAGCGTATTTTTTTCTCTCTGCGATTTTTGTTATTCCAAAATATGAGTTTAACCATATTAGGTTTTCGTTCAAATCGCAATCTTATCTCACTGATTCAACAGGACAGGTTTTAATTTACCAAAGAAACAAAATTAGGAAAGCTAGTGGTTGTTCTGAATGTTTTTCTCAAACTGGGTGGTTAATTTGAGTGAAAACTCTAAAATAATGACGCACTGAATATCCATCGTTAAACCTTCTCAAGGAGATAAGGAATAAGGGAGCATATTTGCACTCTTGAAAATAATGTCAGCTTTAAGATTTCAAGTATTTAATTAGAAATTCTACGTTCACACCTCTCAATTAAACCCAAGAAGTCCACCAACGGCACCTATTTATTTTCTTTGAAGACATTTTTATTTCAAAATGGGTTTTGATTTCGATCTCACGGAGTTCCCCAAATCAGTTTTTGACCGAAATCACAATCCGATGCAAGGCAGGTTTTTACCTTTGAAAGAAATGAATTAAGATAAGGAGGTGAATAGTTTGATTGCTTGCTATAAAAATTTCACACGAGACGAGCGACGTTGTTGACTTTTAAGAACTCAGTTATTCAAAGAGATCTTAGAGCAGAGCGCAGCATCACCTACTCCGGTGTGTCCCAGCGAAGCGGTGCCGCAAGAGCGATCCCTGGGTGCATGAATCGGCGGGACAGGGCCTGGGAAGGTGGGATAGTAGACCTGCTTCTTGAGATGCGGATGAGATGATTAAAATGAATACTTTCGACGCCTCACCCCAAACACAAAGGGAGCCAGAGACTGGTTTATTAAAAGAAAGAAGTAATCCTACAAGTGTAATGCGGAATTATTCAAATATAATCCTCTCTCGCAAATATGGAGGGGTGATAAATCTCTGGCATGGCGAAACAATGAGACCCTTCCCGGCCTCCGCGTTGCCTTGACTCTGGTTTTCACTTACCGCCCGCGAGAGGATCTGGACCCGTGCCCATCCTCCGGGAACGAGGTTGATTTACAAGGGGATCCACCGTTGCCCCCGCCGTAGAGGAGAGTAATTAGGTTTTTATTGGAATTTTGGAGTAGAACTTAGTATTTGAATATGCAAACCCTACTGACTTTGCGGAAACATTACCGTGTGGAATGAGGGAATCGTGAATCCATCAGTAAGCTACTCCTCGGAACACTAGGCTTTACGTTGTATGGGAGCCATTCTTTTGACACGTTGTTGTGTGGAAAATTAGGGTCTGTTTCAAAAGGAATGTCCTGGCATGGTTTTTTTAGATGAAAATGGAACTATCGATATATTTATATTTAGTTGTGCAAAATGACTATGTCATATTATCCAGTTTTACTTGCGAATACGTAGAGCCTTCTTGTTGAGCCGCAACAGCCATCAGGCGCCCACGACCACGAAATTCGAAAGACGGTGGGATCTCTTCGGGCCTAGTAAAATTTAAGGTTAAGACGAGTTCAATGAACGTTGTTTCTCAGCCAGAGTCTTCTTTTTACTCGTAGTAGTAGTAGTATGTAGGGCAGATGACCGACAGCTGAGGTCATTTGCGCCATAGGGGATGGACAGGAAAGGATGAAGGGTGGAGAGAAACCCGGCGTCGGCATTAGCCTACTCTTTACGAAAGGCGGCAAGGGGTCCGCAGCTTAACGTCCCTTCCGACGGACGGCGTACTCACTCATAGTGCCCTCCACAAAGCACCTCAAGTAGGGATCGAGATACCTCTGAAAAATATTCAACACCGCCGGGATTTAAACCCCGGGCCCTCTGGGTGGAAAGCCAGTACGTTAGCCCCCGCACCATCACGATCCCCTTTTTACTCGTCAACCCAAATAAAATGCGCTGCCTTCTCTCAAAATTAAAAGCTCCAGTGATGATATTCAGTCATTCCTAAAATATTCGTGCGAAAAATTATACCATTCGTGCAGTAAAGTCAGTAGAGCAAAGAGAAGAGTCAATAAAGTCAGGTTAGGTATTTTCTTGTACGAATATTGATAAAGTTCAAATACTTTTCCTCCTTGTTTCATATTTTAAATGATAATAGTTTTTTTATTAATACAGAACTCTTTTTAATTACTGAATAAATAATATGATTATAGGGGCAATTTCCTAAAGAGTTAAGGAAAAGTTAACCTGAACAATGATTGAATGTGTATTATTAAAATAGATAAAGAGGCGCTTCGCTCTGCGATAAAATCGTATATGAGACAAATATGAACTTACCTTAATTTGAATCTATGCAAAGAATGCTATGCGTTTATTGAAATGAGCGATGAATATTAAAAGAATTGACGGTATATTACCATACAATTGGATCAGCATGGACTCCCACTCCTCATTTTTCCACGATTTCAATTTAAAACTTAAACATCATGTTGCACGCAACATCGTTGGACAAGCAAACAATTGCCTATGCTGAAGCGAGAAATTATCTATTATTAAAGGCCGTCTTAGCTTATTTACATAGTCATTTATCCTCATCCGAATCACATTCTAATCATTTTTTAACGTAGCATAGTTTTTAAGTTACGGTGTGAAATAGCATAGTCATCAGTGTTGAGGCATTAAGATGTAAGTTTAAGTTAATTTTAAGCAATTTTTAAAACACAAAATGGTCTCTATTAACTATTAGGTCATAATTAGTCTGAACCTTCGTGTGGCTTACCAATTAAACCCGTAAATTCTTTCAAGGAAGGAAGAAAATATACGTATCTCATGCCACCGATCTGTATCCCAAAGTCATTTGAGCTGCTTCTTCACAGATGTTGACGGTTAAATTAATTTTCCACGCCGACTGGGCACTTCTTGGCTTAAATAATCACACCACATTCACGGATAAATCCCAAGATTAGGGATTCGTCGCCGTCAACCCTCGTTCCGGCGTACCAAATGAATTAGCCAATGACTCGGCTGTGGCGAGGAGACTCGATTATGGTATTGCAGTTGATCATAAAAATCCGAAGTGTCACAAGAAATCTTAATGGCGCTACAAACTCTTTATGCTTCAATGAAGGAGCTGATCAATGGGTCAGCAGAGGAGGAAGAGTGGTGACGCTGGGACAGCAGGAGATGGCGTGGAACGAGAGGGGAAAGATCCACGCACAACTAACATTCCTCCAAAGGCCTCGTTAAAGTTGATTGGCGCCATTAATGAGCGGGCGGATACTTCGGCCACGGTTTATCATCGACTATTCCACCCTAACCATCTGTCCTTCGATCGGGAATAAAACAAGAAAATAATATAAAAGAAAAACGACCAATGAGTATTGAATTCCACTACATACCTCCTTGCCAAACACCATTTGATTTATATTTTCCCGTAAAATATAATGAAGACAACAGCGATAAAATTTTATTTTCAATCCTTCAGAATAATGGCACTCAATTCAACACTTACGGGGACTGCGTGTGGCCATTTAAACTCCATAAACAGTCATCGCTCCCAAACAATCAATTCCTCATCCTATATTTACTTCGGAAGAAGGAGAATCGTTAACAGGAAGTCTTAGTAACTATGGTGAGCGTCATTTAAAACGCCTTCCTTCGTCTGAGCCTTTCTCAGTAGGAATGCCAACAATTCGAAAATGTATTACTCCCTCCACCCAAGTAACATGTAAACATCTCACTTATTATGGCTGCCACGAATAATTTGTGTAATCCGTGCACTACCACGTACACTATCACTTCGGGCAAAGTTTCACAATCAATCACTGGTTTGGTAGCATTAGATTTTTGTTTCAAATTGACCAACATTTATTTAATTACCAATTTTATACGAATATTAATATTATCGCAATTCCATAGTTTTCATTTGCTCCATTGTGCGTTTCTCCAAAAAAAATTTCCTTGGAATCACACGATTACTCATTAATTGAGAGAGTGAGGTTTGTATGTCTAACGCTTTGATATCTTAGCTAATCTGAATAAATGAAACTTTCATGGTTTTCATTGAAAAACGCATATCTGAATGAGACAACGCTCTCTCTTTTTAAAGTTCCCTCAACACCTTCTCCAGCTAAATCCTTTCCGGAAGTCATAACTTATCGGTCGCGATCTGGCAAGTTTTCCTCTTTCACAATCTAATATCGTGAATGATATATGGAGCATATTGGAGTGCTGTAATCATTTCAGATCACCGTTAAAAATAAGAATTTAAAATGGCCACTACATTTAAAAACTTGAAGGGTGAAATTCATTTTATCAATATCTTAGAAGTTCAGGAAATAGAGACTCAAGAGACTTTTATCAAAAATTACATTTGTATAAATCAAAATTTTTATGATGAATGAGTGATGACCAATGAGATATTTGGCAAAAAATGAAAATTTAGGAGCCAGTCCAACTTTAAGGTTCCATGATTGATGATTGATCAGGTCAGGAGTTGAGCAAGTGACCCTTATCCTTTCACTTTTAAGGAGAAATTGTTTGAGACAATACGGCCACTTTCGATCGTGGCACCGCAAAACCCTGGTGGCGGCCTACTAAGGCGATAATCTCGAAAGAGCCATTGAAGAATGAATAAGAAGGGAGGCATGAGAGAGGAGAGAGAGTAAGCAAGGCGGAGGCGGGGAATGTGGGAGGGTTGATGAGGTGGTGGGGATAAAGAGATTCGGTGAGCACCTGGCTTTCGTGCGGAATGAGGTCTGGTCTCGCATTAGTAATTATTGGCTCACCTCGAAGATTAGCCTTAAAAGGGTTGAAGATCAACGTTAAAGGTATGCTTAGACCTCTCATTTCGACCCGTTTTGGAGGTGTAATAAAGAACCGCGGTGGAAAAGAGAGAGAGAGAGAGGGGGTGAGGAGGGAGGCAACGCACGTAAGGAGCGAAGAATTTGGGTGGCGATGAGATTAAGTTTCAAGCGGCCGCCAGCGTTGGAAAATATATTCGGTGACGGGGAAAGACCCGTTTATTTTTTGGGGTGAGGCGCGTAAAGGTGAACTGTTATCCGGTGTCGGACTCCTTCAACTCCTTCTCCCTCCCTGCACCCACACCTTACTCTTCGCTCTCACCTTACCGTCGCCGAATCATTACTTTTGGAACTGCCTTCGCATTCTGTCGCAGTCGAAGCCAATGGAAATGGAATCTTTTAAAGCCACTCATATAACTCACCTGCTGCGACCAATGTGATATGACCCCACCCTTTCATTTCCGAAAATTATTCATCGACGTATACAAAAATGGTCAACTAGAAACAAGTCGCTTGAAAAATAAGTGGGTATACCTTCAAGCCGTAAATTTAGAGATTGTTGCTTTGCCGAGTTCATCATATTACAATTTTTTCGGTGTCTTTTTCACAGACCTTGGGACATTTACATGAACATAATTCGAACGTTTTGTTATGGTTAGAACTTTTAGTAATATGAATCCGTGACTCCGCTTTCAAATCTTTTTGAGTCATTGAACATGATTCATAATGAATATTTGGTATTCCTTCAAGAGTTTGCCGTTTATATATTGACTAAACTTATTTATAACTAGCGTATTTGAGATCTAAAATTCAAGGAAATGAAAAATTGTCAAAATCCTGTATTTTTTGTAAATTTAAATGTTTTCAGGAATTTTTCTCGGGTTTCCAACCGGGTCAGGTTTCGGAGTACCGACGTTTCGATGGCTGACTCTGCCATCGTCTTCAGGGTTGAAGTGCAGAGCATGGAAATTGCCGGGTATTTATACATGTTGCGTGGGTCAGGTGTGGCCTGATTGGTCGGATGAGTTTCTTCGGCCCGCTCCGGTCAATCGGCCTTGTTCCCGTGTGTTTCTCATCTTTTTTAGTATCGGCTTCCAAATATTACTTATCTGGAAGCCGGTGTCTCGGTTTAAGTTGTTTTTCTCCAGTCGGATCTCTATTCCTTCTTTTACCACGCGGTCCCAATAACCGTTGGCATGACATAGCCTCTTTGTGGCTTCAAAGTCGATTCTATGGTCATGGGTGATACTGTGTTCGTACCCATGACCATAGAATCGACTTTGAAGCCACAAAGAGGCTATGTCATGCCAACGGTTATTGGGACCGCGTGGTAAAAGAAGGAATAGAGATCCGACTGGAGAAAAACAACTTAAACCGAGACACCGGCTTCCAGATAAGTAATATTTGGAAGCCGATACTAAAAAAGATGAGAAACACACGGGAACAAGGCCGATTGACCGGAGCGGGCCGAAGAAACTCATCCGACCAATCAGGCCACACCTGACCCACGCAACATGTATAAATACCCGGCAATTTCCATGCTCTGCACTTCAACCCTGAAGACGATGGCAGAGTCAGCCATCGAAACGTCGGTACTCCGAAACCTGACCCGGTTGGAAACCCGAGAAAAATTCCTGAATACTATTCGCCGGGAAAGCCTGAGATCCTTCAATTTAAATGTTTCTCTTCAAATTAGGAGACCGGCTATAGCCCCATGTATTTGTTTATCTGAGGCAATGGTACTGAATTTTAATTACATATTTGCTATGTGAATGATAATGAGATCTAGGGGTAATAAAAAAAAGTAAATGAGTAGAACCTTATAATGCTGTGCGTCAATAATGATTCGCGGCAATGGTGGAAAATGGTGACGTCGGCTTTTATTTCGAGAATTTGTTCTTTTTGTCCAAAGAAATTTCATCGTGCTTTATTTTAGAGATCCATTTCATTGGAATGCGCCGTGAAAAAAAGAAATTCCAGCGAGATTGCAAACATTATAAATATTTCAATACAGTCAGATATATTTTGTAGAAGTGCATTGTGCATGTATCAGTTCCTTAATGAATCACTATCGGTCAATGAATTAGTAAACTATGACCTAAAATTATTTATTTTATGCCAAATTGGATTAGATAAATTCAAGCCACAATCTGAAATTTCCACGTTTTAATACCTGGTATCCAGATAAGCTCCAACCATCAAAAAATTAACAAAATACCCTTTGTTTCTGATGGTTTGGTCCCACAATTGGCATAAACACAAGAGATATTAACTTTCTGATAAAGTTGATTCATTGAAAAATGCTATCAGAATGTGGAATCGCATCTTCCGTCGAGTTTCTCGCCGACTTGCTTTTGCTGCAAATTATTTTTTTTATTAATAGAGCCATCCCAGCTCATTTACAGAGATTTATATCTCAGAATTCCTGTAATTATTTATTCGGTGTATTAGCCATAGAATATTTATGTAGTACAAATAATTCCCTCCACTAAGCTCTACGGTCACTCATGCATAGCTAAATTATCAGGGAAATTTACTACTCAGCCCCGTTCGATTAACAACTGTTCACTAGGAGTATATTTTTGAAATTCGAACGTTTTTTCACAAAGATATTTTTTAAGATAAATTTTAATGGTGGTTCTTCATAGCGAAATTTCTTATCACTACTTTATAGCAAATAGATCGCATTGAGATATTTAGGTTTATTTAATTAATATCTTCGCCTGGCTGCCTGGCACCAACGGTGGACAGTATTCACGATAAAAGTTGTTTGGTGAACTCCTTAGAAGAGGAAAGATACCCTGTGAATGAAATCCATAGCTTACTGATGCACACTTCGACTAAGCCTCGTGTATTAACCCCAGTTCCTAAATGCCTTCCCTATTCCCACATACGCGTTTTTCAGCGTAACTCTCACGCATGAAATTAGCCGCCTTTTGTCGTTTCCCGAGCTTTCCATACCATTGAAAAGAAAAGTGACCCAAGCCACCTGTCGAGTAAATGGCCGTAGGAACAGGCACACAGCGTAGATTTGTGAAATAGATTAATGAAAGTAAACTGTAAGTATCGGAAAAAATAAGATCCCGTTAAGATATATACCTATAGAATGTTTGGGAAAAGAAAGCACTGTGATTCGGTACATATCCTTACATAAGAAGTATTAAACACGACCTGTTAATGCTATTGTGGCCTGTTAACGTCCGCCGGGAAAACGATACTCTAAATCTTTCTTTGCCGCGTTCTCTTCCAATATAAATATCCCACAGTAGCTTAGTTAACCATTCGATTTAAAGCCATTTTTTTACTCCTGACCCCGGGATAATTCCTTTTGTTTCCAGCGTATGTATCTCGCCTGTCGCTTTGAGCTCAGTAGGTGTAATCTGGCTTCGAATCTACTTTTCTTAAGCGTTTCAATTTCTCAAGTCTCTCTATTTATGCTATCGGACTTGCCTGCCAATGCAGTTTTCAACGAAACTGGCTCCTCCATAAACTTTCACTCACATGGAAGTCGAATTTCTTAATCCGATGATGAATGCATCATCGGAGCAAATAAAGGATGCTACGGTTAAAATGTATATCTACTATGCCTATTGCTTTAAGGTCTACTTAATCAAACGTACCATTCGTACGCACTCAAAATCCTGTGTTGCAAAAAACAAAGAATTGCTGAGCCATAAAAACTTGCCTGGTTAATGAATGTGGCTTGGAAACTTCAAATTTTGAATGGATTATTGACTTTTTTTGCGGTCTTTTTATTTGAATTTTCCACGTAGCAGCTTGTTTTCTAAACCACTCTATCATTTTCAAAATTTACAGAGCATTAAATAGTAAATGCTCTTAATTCAAAAATAAATTGGTACCATACCAATTAATATTAGACATTAATTACCCCGATCTTCACATATTTTTTATTTCCCCTCCGCTTCCAACACCTTCCATGTTATTCCCACACTTCTAAAATCCCCTTCCCAACTCTAACCCTCGCAAACTTTTGCCCATCTTCCCCTTAGCCAACCAGCATTTCCAGCACCTTTTATCCCTCATTTGCTTCCTTCTTATCCTTGAGAAAGGTGGCTTGTACCACCGAATATTTGAAAACTAGTGAGCTTCTTTTCTTTTCTTTGTGTTTCTGTGTTTTTGCCCAATTTACAGAAGCATTCAGCCGTTGCTTTCCATTATTACTCTAAAGACTGGTACTACAAACACATTTCCCTGAGAGTGCTTTATGATATTTGCTTACTCTCCTTTCCCGAGTACCCTCCTTTTACTTCTCCTTTCGTATACATGTATGACTAAATAGCTAACGCGCCATCACTGGGAGTAAAAATTTATTTCTTCTAAAGATTATATTCATATGAAATACGACTTGTTGGAACGGAATCGTGTTATTATTCGCTGTGAAACGACCCCCTGGCCTCTTACCATCTAGCCAACCGATTAGGGGGAAGAAATTTCATAAAAAGTAATCACTTACACCTCTTTACTTTAGAGTGAATGAAAATATTCTTGTGATTTACGATTCTCTATGGATTCCTCTTTACCTGAAATGTATTCAGTATTTAAACAGAGGGCTGATAGTAATTAGAATATTTAATACGGGTAGAATGTCGTCACAATACATTTACTGATCTTAAGTCACCTAAAGCTAGGACACCGCTTTACAAATCCATATAGTGTATAAATTATGTATTCATAGAGCAAGCAGATTCCTCTTTGAAATTCGCATATTATTTACGGACGAATTCGAAGAAATCAGTGCAAATGCCAATAAATATTCAAAGAACCGTTGTGAATGCCGTGACAATCAATTCAAAAAGCCGTCCGCAGAGGTGCAGAAAAATGCAGAAACTTGTCTCAATGTGAAAATGATTCGCTTTAACCAAGATTCCTGGATTAGAGAAGGTTCCACACTTTGAAGCTTCTGCAATGCAGTGAAAAATAAAGCATAAATATGTAACAAAATTATACTTTCAGTAATGCATTTGGTTAAATACAACTTTATGCATACTTCCAGGATCTTCAATAAATAACTGCGAGAAATATCCAGAAAATATAGACCGAAGAGCGTATTGAGAGAGCGACTGCGTATAAAATCAATTTGAAAAAGACTACGTAATGGCTTCCGACTGTAATAAAAACGTACTGTGGCCCATATATGTGTACACCTTTGGATGAATGCCGGGGAATATTAACTCCTAGAAATGAGGAGTGTGTATTATATATCAGCTACTTTTGCGGGCGTGCAAAACGCACTAGGGCGGACTTGTCAGGTAGGCATTGATTCTAAAGCTTCGGAGATCAGGAACCTGGTGCACGTGAAAAAAATAAAAGCGTTGAGTTTTGGAGAGAGGTAATGAACAGGGTAGGTGAAAAAAAGAGAGGAGCTGATCTCCACCCAGGTTTCAACACATAACGGCGCAAATCTTGCTCTTCCATGTCCATTATTCGACGAATTTCGTGCACAATGTGACCGTGCGCTAAATTATTGCCACCTCGCGGGTCGACCGATGTTTGCTGGCGCACGGATGAAAGGAGGTGGAATGAGGGGGTGGGGAGCGGGTTGAGGGGTTGGGGCGATGATCCAATGATGAATGGTTCTCGCAAATGCGCTCCCCGTTTACCTCTCCCTCACCCCCTCCGCAGGCTCCCCTAGGAATTCCCCTTCCTCCTCCCGAGCCTTCCCCCTCCCATTTAACCCCGCTCGCCCTCCTCCCCCATTTAAACTGAAGTTGCACAGAGTTTTTTTTTTAATTTTTTGCCCATAAAAAATGTGGATCACGCGGATCTTATTCGGCGACCACGATTCTCGAGATACCTTGTCTCACCCTCGCCCGATTTTCGCTCCCATCAGTAACGACGATCGATTTTCGTTTATAGGGATCTCTCCCGATATCTCGGAGGGCAGCTGTTGCAGACCGGAGTGGAATGCGAAAAACCGTCACGCATACTCTCTCAAAGCTTCCGGGGGAATAAAACTTCCCTCTTGGGCCCCGTCGAATTTTATGAGCTCTTGACAAAATACCTTTGATGAACTTCGAGAAAATATTTTTCAGGAGCATTGTTAAGACCACAACATTCCCGGAAACCAACCTGAGATTTCCAGAATACTTGGTTAACAATGAAAGAAGGAACAGCATCTTCTCTCCGATCCAATATTACATAGTGTACTTCTATGTCTTCGTTGTAAGCAGTAAAAACATTTTTATGGCGTTGTGAAATGAAGCGCTTAAACCGTGTCTATCCGCGGCGGCTTCAAAAGAAGCTTACCCAAGCAGAAAATAATCCCTCGTATGCAAGCTATCGGGTTAGAATCTTTCATGCACGTGCCATTAAAGGTAGCGCATGGCGGTTACGGAGAATTATCTTAAATGCATCGTTTAACCGTACGATCAGATTCTATACGTGGCCCAGTGGAGGAGTAGAATGAGGCCCTGATCTAAATAAGAAGCATTTTCGATCATATTGTCCGTTTGTTGCCCTCATCAACAAGTATCTGTGCAGGCTGAATGTCACGTACATTTACTCGCCCGTGACTCACTAAAAGTAGGAGATCGACTGCGTGGAAACTTAATTTGGGATCCGGAGAAAGAGAGAGCCTGATTTACTTGAACAAAAGCCAGTTTTATGAAATTGGAAATTACTCGATATTCCCTCTAGTCTCCTCTTGTTTTTAATTTTCTTGTTACATTCGCCGCGTGTTCAGTGAAGAGTGAAGACAATTGTGCTGCTTTTTGCAAAAATCATGGCTATTTGCGCTATGTAATGTTATTAATCGGTAAATTTGATGAGATTCTCTCTTTTTTTGATTATACTAAAATTGTGACCTTCTTTATTTCGTCTAAATTCTATTTTCTCGTTAAAAATTGGCACACTTATAGCGTTTAGTAGAGCTGACAATTTCTAAATCATTAACCGTTGACGGTAGCATTTGATGTCATCACCATTAATATTTAGTCTCCATTTTATAAGTTACTATCATTTAAGCAAGAGTTACTATTGATGTTAATAATTCAATAAAACACTTGATAGAACAATATACATAGGAATGTTAAGGAGCCTTATGGGTATTTGTATGAAAACGTCTCCTTAAGCGACGGCTAGGTGAATGAATTTCAACGCATGCTTTATGATTTGAATATGACAATGCTTCAATAATATACAATTGACAATACTCCGGCCGCTCCCAGTGACACACAGTTGGATAATGTACAGTATTACTCCTACAAGACACGTTCGCCCTCTTCTCCAATTGTTTCATCAGCAGAACCTCAAGGACTACCCCAGTCTTCATCCTGCCAACCTTTACAACAACACCTTGTACCAGCCTGCCCTCTTTTACCCACCTTTTCCGAAGGAGATGAAAAGAAGAATGAGTAGGGATGCCACCGTCCCATGCCACCCTTGTGAATGTACGACAGCATCTTATTCACCGTGAACCACTTCACGTTCACTTCTGTATACAAAACCCGTAAGTGCCCCATCCCCCGGTAGTTGTCCCCTTTAATGTGTCCCCCTCTTTTCTGAAGTGTTTGCAATTTTCTTTCGTGAGTGTACGACCACTCTTGACAAAATCTTACAGACAGTCACCAACATTTACGTATTTATTTTCACTCCCATGCCTTCCCCTATGTTAACCCATTTATTTCATACTTAAATATGCATTTATTTGCTTCCATTTGAAATTTTCGATGCATGATAATGGACGTTATCCAGTGAATTCGCAACATAACCCGAAGATTCACAGAAAAGCCACGTGCATGCCATCTCATAAATCTTTTCTCATTTTCTTTTGCCTCCACTCCCATTACAGTTTTCCCACTCACGCTTCGCTATAATATCTTCCAATACCTTTTACCCCCTCATTTTCCGCTAAAAAACACTTATTTGTTATCTCACCGATTGTATGTACGTTCCTTTCCAAATACAGGTATGTGCACGTATTTTAAATGTAATCGTTATATATATTTCACTTCTGTTTTCAACTAAGATCAACGATCTCTTATACCATAGGATTTTGTAGCAACATAACCATGTAGTGCAACGTTATACTATGTCCTGCTTATGGACACTTGGTTGGCCATGCGAGATTTTACCAGGTTTTTCATACAACTTCAGGTGAGCATCGAACCACTCTTTTCCCATTTATAATCACGTGCTGTAATCATTCAAGGGCTGAAGCGTGCCATTAGACCTACTCTGATTTTGAAAATCTACCCTGAAATGGTACGTTTTCTATTACGGGCTTTCATGCACGTCCACCGTCTAAGTTATTAAGATTATTGTACATAGTATTTCTGCCTATGTATTTTACTTGGTATTTAAAATGAATTCTGTAATTAATTTCAAATTTTAAATTTTAATGCAAATTATATTGGCAGTACATACGATAACAATTCACTCATAATATCCAAATTCGTTATGATAGCATGGGATAGTTATTTAATAGGAGCCCTTAAACCTCAATCTATATTACATTTTTCATGCATCTCGATTTCATGGATGAAAATGTGTACTAGCTTCTGCCATAAACGTTCGTTAGAATCGATATTCAAGCGTCAGATGAAAGCTTGCAGGAACGTACATCCTCAGTGACCCCAAAAGAAACAAAATGAAATCAACCGAAGCCGTTTGTTCACATCCTTCACCTTTTCAAATTCCGGGGCGGGTACAGGGTGGGCGGGCGATCGCTTTATTCGGAGCTTCTCGACTGGCTCCCGAGGGAGGGGTCGCTGTCAGTTCGCTTGCCAAGAAACCACGGGTGAAGGGGAATGGTAGGGCATCCGCGGTAGTGTCAGCCACCGCCGCTGGCCACCGTCCAGATCACCGGCAATCGATGCGATCGCGGTCGCCCGACGGTGGGGCACCCGGCTCCCACAACTCGCCACAACAGCTCCGCCGAATCCTAATCTCCCGACACCCCGTCCCCTCCCGCCACCTCGATGAGTTCGATGTTGTGGCATATCAACCCCCACATTTCGATGTTGCCGGGTAGCAGGAAGCGTCGCTTACAGATATTGAGCGTCGATAGGAACCGTGAATCGCCATCACCGTTTCTCATTTCCCCGTCAAATCCGCGACCCAGTTACTCATTTTACAGTTTGATAGATTTTCTACTGTTTTATTTCGGCCTACCACTGATGAGGCAACAATTTTAAAGCTCTTTTGAGTTCCTTGTTTTCGAGAGACTTCAAAAGTTACTTCGTCTCGTTGGTCGTGATGCCAGAGGAGATACTGTGACTTGAAATGTAAAAGTATTAGGAACACCGCCGTAGATATTCGTGAATAATTGCACTTATATTCAAGACCAGTGTATTGGCCTATAAAAGACGATCAATACGATAGCGTAATTGTCCCCGCAATCGTACGTTTTATTAATTTGCGTATTCCAGTTGAAATTAATCTTTTTTAGTGCCAACGGGCAAGTGTTAGTAAAGATGTTATGGAAGAATGGCCGAAACGGGCGATAAATTATTTGGACAATAAAAACAAAAATCAACTCGAATTTTGGGTTTGAGGAGGCAATTATGCTGAATTGACAAGGGTCTTGTAGTAGTGTTGGTAAGGTTGTGCTATGTGGGGGAGGAACGGAAATTATCACTGAACTGATGTGTAGCCTGTGTCCAACCAAAACTTAGCTTAACCGGTAGATGGTCCGTGAGGGTAGCATTAATTCACTCATTCAGAGTTACGGAGTCAGTTCCTTCTCCTGTGCAACCTTCGATTTTGTATATGTTCCTGTCTTATCAGGACTTTTTGTCGATTTTTTTTTGACACCCGATGGATGTCAAAGATAGAACTTACGGGAATAAAATTTAAATGGACGAAGACAAACGGACGAGCGTGTCAGCCTTGTCTCTTAAATTTGGGCAAGGCTCGAGATCTACACCTGCCGCCACTTATTTTAATCCGAGGGTAGACTCCTGCCCAGAAGGGAATTTCGTTTTGGGTCTTGTGAGTGGAGAAGCAGCCTACACTGCGATTCATGCTCGTAGTGATAACGACGCAAACCGAAAGAAAAACATTATATTCTTCTCTGCACTAATTTCATTGCATAATACACTAAAATCGTGAGTGCTCACATCCAAAGAAAACATAATTGCTGGGTGTAAACTCATGGCATTGTTTTCTGACCATAACGAATACCAATTAGCTTTAATCCGCAGTATTCATTTTTCAATAAGCGCGACACCTTCCGCTACGGCATGGCATTATCTACTGAAGGGTAGTGGTTACGTGGTGAAAGGCGCCATTTCCATTTAAAGATAAATATTGCGGAAGAATCAGGAGCCCGTCTATCCATTGTGGGCGGATATATTCATATACGCAAGCCTCCACATTATCACTCTCTTCAATCGCGTCGTGTGTCAATGCCATCACGCATCAGAGCATTCTACGATTTGTAAAATTGCGCATGAAATCCTTCGCATATTCACCATAAATGCGGCGATAAAATGCAAATAAATATTGACAAATAGAAGTTAATGGTTATGCATACGTGTTGCATAAGTCAGGCTCTGGCCTTTCAGTTTTATTTATCGGCGCCGTCAGCCATGACAGCCACCAATATGGCTTTTGATATGTCTTTCTCTTAATTCATGTTGAATTCCTTTACTACACGAATAAGAGACGTAATGTCCTCGTAGGAATTGGATCACAGTGAAAATTACGCATAATCTTTCAAGTAATACCTGACACAATGGTTTTCAATTAGATACTGAATGGAAAGTCAGTGCAATTACTGCGAAAATCACGAATTCTCGATTGATATTCATTTCTGTACTGAGAATGAATAAAAAACAACGAAATGAAAGCTTCGGCAATTTATTTCATCGTCGATAGTAGGAAGTTGTTTCATTATTTTTGCGCGATGCGATTTTCTTTTAAGTGAAAATGATTGTAAGGATTATAAAATATTGGGTACTATTAAAACAGATTCTGTACTCAGCTATTGGTGATCTTTTAGATTTTCCCATCAATGTGTTGTATTCTCTGGAATATGTGTTTAGCAAGTATTAGCCCATGGACCAGCGTAGGGTCGCAGATAATTCCAATTCGCATTGAGTGTTTATCTTTGCAGTGAAATCATAAGTGCTGAAAAAATATATCAATGCTGTAGCATGTAATTTGAGACTTGCGCCATCTGGATGTCTTCATAGAAGTAAAAGAAATAATTTGTGATGAATTCGTAAATGAAATGGCACAATTGATTTAATAATAAATATGTATGGCTATCAGCGAGATGCTATTATTCTTAATTAATTTGAAAAAAAACACAGCAGAACTTTAGAGTATATTGTACCTGTACTTCATTAATTATATTCGATTAGAATGCCATTTGACCTGAATGAAACCAAAACGATTACACTTGTTATGTACTTAGTTGAATGCACAAGGATATAACCTCTCGTCAGCGCTCGTCGTCGTATACATGCATGTAGAAGTCGTAATAAAAGAAGAGCAAGAATTGGGCATCAAAGGAGTCAAGCAAGTAACCTGCAAGTAACTCAGGATTATAGTATGGTCATCAAAAAGGATAGAACTAAAATCCTCGTGTGTGAAAGAGATAGGATAGGATCAGTTATCACAATTCGAGGAGTGAAACTAGGGCAAGCTATCCTACATCTACCTGGGCAGCAGTATAACTCGGGATGGAAGAAGCTCGACGTACATCAAGTGAAGAATAGCTCTAAGAATATATTCCTGAAAACGAGGCAACTACTGTGGTCAAAGAACCTGAGGTTACAATAAACGAAGTATCTAGTCAAAACTTTCTTACGGAACTCTACGGGTCAGAGACATGGAGCTTTGAAAAATTGGACCAACGAAGAATGTAAGTCTTTGAAGCATGGTGTGTTGGAGGAAAATAATAAAGACTAAACGTACAGGCAAAGCGAGGAACGAGGAAGTACATAAAGAGTCAGAAGATAAAAAGATAATAAGAAGAGTTTTGAGGGAAAGAAAAACTAGATGGAATGGATAAACCTTGGAGCAGAATGGATTAGTTATAAACATAATAAAAGGGAAAATCACGCGTCGCAAACTAAGGGATGAGTACACAGGACAAATTAAGAAGGATGTAAAACAAAAAAAAGGTATCAGGAGGTGAGGGAACTAATTCCGAATAGAGAAAAATGGAGGGCTGCTATAACAGTTAACATGATTTAAGATTAAAGGAGAAGCGAAGTTGAATTGGATGAGTAATCATTGTTAATTTTTAATCACACAACGGGTCCTGCAATCTTTATTTCCTCCTAATCCTCGACTATTTCTTTTGTCACCGTGTATCCCTTCTCCATTTCTTATCCAAATCGTTTCTTGTTTTCGAATGCTATTCGTGAACTCTTTGTCCTCCTTTATTCGGTTGCACCAATAAGCACCATCTCATTTTCACTTTATCCTCCTCACTAAATTAAAGGGTCTGTCACTCCCTGTTTCAGAGGCGCCCAGTCTTTCTTGGTTAGATTATCCCATTGTTGGTATTATTCGTACTATACGAGTACAATGGTACACCACACACAAACTTACATTTATATAGATAGTGCCTCCTGCTTTACTAGTGGATTTCATTGAGAACATTATTGTCCCTTTATCATGAAATACACATCCTACGGGCTCTATCTAATTTGATTTACATCGAACAGATCATATCTGTTTGAAAACATTCACTTTGCCGAGTTTACATCCTCCATCTACATTTGAATTTGAAGAGATTATAAATGAGAATTAATATTTAGTTAATATTCACTCTGATTATATTATTATAGAACTTTCTCTTGGGATAAATGAAATGTATGTGTGACCGTTCGGTTCGTCATGATCAGTGCTATGCCATCTGGGAATAACAGATTTTTTTTCTTATTTCATTCACTTTGCATTCCCTGTGCTTTGCTCTGCATGTGCTTTCATTCAACATAGTGCCGTCCTATCCCTAATTCTTTCACTCTATTTATAATTTTTTCATGGCTTCATTCACAACTGATGGAATGAAGTGCTTTTAAAAGATTACATCTTCGTCTCTATCCTTGGTGAAGTAATTCTATTTCATTTTTCCACCGCCTCTCCTTCGTAATTGATATTCGTGCTTAGACAAGGCTAAATTAAATAATTATTAGTGGCTAAAATCAATAAATAATTTCTCGAGTCTTTGATCAATATATTTTGCTTCCTCTGAGATAAGGTGAGGTTCGATGTTCCTAGGTTTTAGTCAGCTGGAGGCCCAGAAACTTATCCTGCTAAACTTTGGGGCTAAAGAGGGATAGTAATGATCACTACTCTAGCATTCTTCAGTCCAGCATCTCTCTATGCTTTCCCTACGCATTTGTCCCTTCTCTCCCCCGTATTTTCTTCCCTTAAGTTATTACATCTGTTATGATCCTAACGATATCATTATATATCGATGGCCGACCAATCCGTTTGGTTCTTCTCTTTTCGAGTTCCATGCTCTCTTTTCCTTCGCTTCTCTTTAATGTACTTCTTCGTTTCTTATTTCATCTATTCATTTGATGTCCTGTATCTCCATCCAGAACCTGTTTTCCATGTTCTTCTCTGGTAATCTTTTCAAATAGTCATTGCCCTTTCCAATTCCGTATTCCAAACGAATGTTTCATCCAATGACTCCTCGATTCTAAGTTTGTCCTCTTTGAGCCAAGCGGTCGAAATGCCGTCTTAGCTTGAGCTGTTTTCCGCTTGGCATCCTGCATTTCGTTACTACCGAGGTAGCTGAAAGAATACACTTGTTCTAATTTCTCTCCCCTAAACGCGGCATCTGCCTGAATTTTTTTCTCGTCCGCGTACTAAGAATTTAGGTGTCTAAATTGCTTAATTGCGCTCAACAACTCTCGAGGATAAGTTTAAGAATATGTTATAAACTTCTCGATTGTCAAAGTTCAATTACTGTTGATTTTGGTTGGCATGGAAATTTTAATCATACGCTCACCCATTTGAAATGGAGGGTTGGTTGCCTCTTCTTTCTTTTCCGTCCTCCCGGATGCCCGCGCGGCCACCAACGAAGGGATAAGGACGGGACCATCCTCCGAGGCTGTCGATAATAGTGGGTCTTACGCGCAGTAGCCGTCGCTCTCATCTAGAAACTCAAGAATTATAGTTCTCTTAATGTCTCATTAATGGGCCCGCCTTTATCAGCTCTTTGCTAGCCATGCCGCTATATCGCCTAAAAGGGACGCGGCGTAGCTTTAAAAAGGAAGCCCTCGTGTTTTATGTTCACCCCTCCTTCCTTTCCATTCACTCTGTCCCTAAACTCGGACTGAGAATATTCCTCATTTAGGACTTCTTCAAAACAGCAGATGGTGATGCTCTGTTTTAATTCTGTACAAAGGAGCTATATCATTTTAATTAATATGGTGCCTTCAGTGACTTTCGGTTGACTTTTATTTGTTCAAACTCTCAGTTTTGATAGGTTCCTCTAACGTAAAATATTTATGAATTCAGAAGCTTTTGAGTTCATAATTATGTTCATAAAAAGTAACCAGCTGTTGTACAAATGAAAATGTAATTACACGATAAACCCTATGATATTAAATTTTCTACTACTCTCAGCTAAAATCTTTGATAACCTTTATGCTTTCCTGTGTTTATGTTCAAGTTTCAGAACGCTGAAAAGAGAACATAATTTTAAGAGAGAGTGTATGTTGTACTTTAGCCTGTCGGAATCATTTTAGGTCTATGAGGGTAGACCGTCCCGAGAATTCATTATTAATAATTTATTGACAATACGTGTAATAATATTACATAGTGCGTCAAGCTCAGTTTCATTATTCTGTGTATGAATTATAATTACATTTCAGTGAAATCAACGAATAATTTTAACTGAAGGGATTAATTTCCAAAAGTGTTTGAAAAAATAATGCTTTTGGGCCAGGAGGCAAAATTAAACCCAGTTATCTGATTGAAATACGGTAAAAGTGATTAAAGCGCGAAATATAATTCACAAAACACGTCGCTTCAAAAGGGAAGTTCGAAGAGGAATTCTTATAGTGACAGTGAAGGAATATATGAAGGGTTGTAAAAATCTTTTCGCTGGCGAAAATGGAACTGTACCGTCATGTATTGCATGCAAGTGGCACTGGCATATTCCGTTGGCTCAACTTTTGCTGAGCATTTCATACAAGGGTCCCTCCAATACGTAAATTTTGAAATCTATGGAGAATTTATTTTACCTGAAACTTTGGGGGTACTGCTTTTTCATTCTGACCCGGCAGTCCTTGAACCATCACACATAAACTCGTATGAAACAGATCCATCCGTCGGTATGTATGCTCGTCGGCTAACTCAGGTCGTATTAATGAAGGCTGGTTGATCCCATTCATAACGTGTAACGATGTGCAATCGGTATCCCTTAAATCAAAATTCTAGTGGTGGGTAAATCGGAGGAGGAAATCGAAGAGCAACTTTGATGGGGAGAGCCTCAGGGAACCAATCCCAGGATTAAAAACTTATGTTAATTATGACCCAATTTGAGGAAAGTAGGACAAACGCTTCGCGGCATTTTAAACGATTCGTTTTTCAGAATAGAATTTGACTAATGGGAAATGAAATATCACTTATCACTCATCTATTTCTGAGAACATTTTAGTAATTTATTCTGAAACAACTTTTGGACTTAAGAGATGATAGTATTATTTATAACTTTATAATTCTACGTCCTGAACCATGTTTGTCGTGGAATTTAGCAGCCTCTCAAGACTGATGGAACGGTCGTACTTTGGAATGATCGCACGTTGGCAACGCAATTTCTCAGCCGTGGTCTTTCATATGCGATTTTGGCTTCATTTTTAATCACCTGTAAGCTGAAATTAGTTTCTGATGAATTGTCAAATGCGATTATCACTGATTTTCATTGACCAAATTTCACCGAAGAGACTGAAGTCTAAAACCAAAATCGAATAGTGAAAATTTTGAATTTATTTTTTTCTGAATTGTCGAGGGAACCATACCATCACGTCATAATGTAGTTTTACCAAAAAAATATTATTCACGAAGCAAAGCCTTGAGGTTTGATGATTCTGTCACACATATTTGGTGTCGTTTAATGTAATTCATTAAGGTAGCGTCAAGATTAGCTTAAACATCCCCTCCTCATAAACAGGGGCTGAGAGTTTTGAGACTTATGTTATGAAAGGTAGTGGTACCGCGTGTATGGCTGTGCTAGAACTTGATGGCGGGGAAACGGTTAAGTTGATGATATCTATCTTAGTGTGTGACTGGTAGCAGCGTGGCAGAGCTGATAAAGTGGCTGCAAGGCCATAATCTTGGTGAATCTGGTTGTTTATGCCTCGGTAAGCGCCATTGGAAAGAGTTAAAATCCCCTAGCGTCTGCGAAAGTTAAAGGGTTACCGAGGCGTAAAACAGTTGGCACCGGTCTGTAAAAATTCCATGCGGCGACCTTGATAAATATTTCCATTTGCTCTCCCCGCGAGGTTCTGACAATGACATATGTTCCGCGGTGAATGAGTTGACAGTTTCTCACAAATCTTTCGATGCTAAATTTCAATTTATACCCATTAATGCCCACACAATGGGACAAGTTGTTTTTTGAGCCTGCCCAGTGTCGGGTATCGTGAGAACCACGGATCGGGTTGAGCACCGTCACGCTTGTTGTTGCTGTTGATGCTATCATCAATTATTTCTATTCCTGTCGGGGTCGAATGTATATCAACGCTTCGTCGCGTAATAATTTCCCGATGCTTATTCTGAGCATTTACCACGCTTCGAAAAGCCGTTAACGGATGCGCACGGAATCGGAATTGTGTATCGCATTAAGGGGAGTACAGAGGGACTGGGGTCGGTATTCCTCCTCCCCAGATCCGCCACCCTCCCCCCCTCTCTGACGCGGAGGGAGCCATAGCAACGCAAACAGACGACTCGAAGGAACGAGAGAATCGTATTTATATATATATATATATATATATATATATATATATATATATATATATATATATATATATATATATATATATATATATATTTTACGTTCCTACTCAGCACTGGCACAATGCTCCCTTAACTTAACTCGAGAAGAATAGAGATGAAATGTATGCGGGTCGTTATACAGTCCTCTGTCGGCGATGGAGTGAAAACGATTTTAATGTATTTTCCAGAGCGGTAATAAATAAAGAAATGAGAAAGGAGTCGACTGTCTTTTCCCCTCTATATCCATCAACCAGTCTAGGTCCCCGCACCCACACGCCTCCTTAAGCTCACCCGTCCGCGGCCTCCGACCCTCCTCTTCCCACCCCGTGTCTTCTACACACTCCAGAGATAGTCAACCAGAAATATGTATACTACCACCAAATGTTTCGTAATTTTTGTCCTCGAATACACATACTTTCTCTTACATCCTGACTCTAAATGCAGCACGATGGTCTTAAACCCTTTTAGCCATCATAACTTACTGGAATTCGGGCTTACGAAGGTCAACCTGGTACACTGCCTTTTAAGAGTTTCACTTGGAAGAACGTTATTGATGCTCAATACATAATTTAAGCATTATAGTGGAGTCCTGGCATTGATTTTGAGCGTATGCGCTATTATCCTTCTTCATGTAATTAGAGTTTTCGTCTTTTAGTGTTATTAACCTATTTATTTGCTGCTCTTCGTAGTATTTTCTCTCTTAACACGATATGTTTTGTGGCATTCTGAGTGTAAATTTTGTGGCTAAGAATTAAACTACGTATTGAACCAACAACAATAAATTTGAGGTAGAAGGAAAAGTAACATTTTATGGGATTTGTGGTATCTCTTGACTTAGTGCTGAAAATACTTTTAGGAATTTTTTTTATCTTTTGGAGTTGGATCTGTAATTGTGCTCTGAGTGGAGTTTTTTCTGATATGATGGATGGTTTTTTCCCGCTTATATTGCAACTAGTCCAAACAGCATATACCATCGTGGTATTTCCTCTTCTGGTTTGTTCACTAAGCTGCTCTCCGTCCAGTTATTGTAAGTAAGAAAAATTCATCCCTAGGTGAATTACATGTAAGTAAATTTGGATATTGATAGCAACGCCAAAATGCTTGAAATGGTGGTGGCACCTTAAATATATTTACTTAATACCTCTGGAGCAATATCAGTTTTCCAGTGGTTCTCACCGCGAGTTTTGCTACCATCGTCTACGGTTGATATTCGAAAGACGTCAAGACTGGATATCACCTGCCTGGTGACTCATCCGTCGGTGTGAGATAGTTACATTTGCACATGCGTTGCCGACGTATGAATGCGTATTTTTTTTCAGTTCGACTGTGGGCACGCATAAGACGTAGTGTCTCTTTCCATCCCCCGTAACTCCCTCGGGGATGGAAGTGAAACAGGAGTGGTTTGGCTCCATCTTATCTCATTTGAATAAACATATCAATCAATCATTGACTGACCTCAACTCCATCTTCAATTCACCTCTACCGCTCGGATTTTTTTCGAAGAGATCAACTCTCAGCTCCTTTGAGAGTGTGCATGATCTCATATCGACGATCCCTTGGGCCGCCAGTTGTAGCTAATGATTAATATCCCATTGCAAAACTGTGCTGCGACTTAACTGGGGTAAGTTGCTATCCTTAGAAAACAGGTACGCCTTTATATAATGCTTTACTGATAATTTCACATTGTTCGTCTTCAGATGCAAGTGTAATATTTAACAAAGAACGGCGATAATTCAATATTCTGTGATTTTTTTAAATATGTCTCTACCCAATTCATCATTCTATGTATTTTAACCGGCAGGCAGACTGGATTTACTCCGGCGAACGTCCTCCGTGAGTTCAACATTCAATCCCAATCTGCTTTGTGAGTGTCCCCATCACACCGTGTTGATATCATGCTCGCCATCATGTTTCCCTATTCCTTTTACGGAACTGTACAATTTCATAATTTCATTCCTCCTCCATGGCTGGAAAAAGGATTCGAAACATTTTACAATCCTCCGCACATATTATTCGCACATTTACTCCGCTGGTAGCAGTTCTGGCTCGGAGAGGAGGCGGTCCAGCTGCACGTCCAAGAAGGAATTGGAATATACCCCTCCCTCTAAATAATTTCGGGGCCTCAGGAAATACTAAGAATAATACGCTTAAAAATTGTGATGAGTTGTACCGTCAACATCGGTGCTGGGCATAGTTCTTAGTCTATTGAATGGCCTCACAACGGATATTTTCCGAGCATACGGGTCGCGTGCGGCTAATTGTTATAAACGTTGAAATAACGTAGTGTATTTGGATTATTTGATTACATTAGTGAATGAATGGTAAAACTGGTAGATACTTTTAACTAAACGTGTCAAAAAAGTTGAGCGTTTTATTATTTCAGTGCAAAAAAATGTAAGTGGTGGACGGCCGCTCGCGGTCCGCGCGCCATGGACCACGTATCTACGTACGAGTACATGATTCCCCAAAAACCGTCGACAAGGGCATTTGCTGGGGGAAGTTAGAACACCAGCCATGAAAAGAGAGAGAAAGAAATCTACAGATAAGAGATTAGTATTGCTTATAGTTCTCCTCTAATATTTTTTTGTGGTCGAAAATTTTGTGGGCAAAAAACGAACATATTAGCAATCTGCTCAAAACTCCATCACCCTGATCTCGTTTGACCTGGCGATACAGTGAGCTATTTGGAATAATTCCTCGATTTGGATAAATATAAAAGTTTATAAACGGTGGCGTTGTGGAAGCCGAGTGGGTAGAGCTTGCCGGAGGGTCCTAGTGCAAATCCGGTTAACATCATTAGACACCCCAAGCTTCATCCAAAATCATTGATTTCGAAGGTTTGGAGATAGAAATGAAAGTCCAATGGGAATTCATTGAAATCAGTTGAATATGGTGATGATCACACTTTTGGCAGCCTGTTAACCAAGCGGTTGCAATCATTAGAAAACATGGTGATGGGTATGTGGTGAGAATCAATGTTTGAAAAATAAAGATTTTAGAGGAAAAGGAACGTTAAGTTAAAAATTTAAAGAGTAGGGTAAAAACTAGAGTATATGGAATAGTTTATCCATCTCGGGAGTCTCTTGGTCATATTAATAGAGAAATCAAAAGAAGAAACATAATAGGCAAAGAAACTTTCACAAGGAGGGAATTGATGACAGGGACGTTGAGAAAGAACAGTGAAAACTTTGGTATGGAGCGTGGTTTTATACCGCGTGGAAACCTGGTCATTGATGTAAGATGGTAGGCGTCGATTAGAGGTTTTTAAAATATGGGTGTGGAGAAGGTCTCACTCACCAGCGTGTTGGATGTAAAAATGATTCAGATAATTATTGATACCATGGTCAAACGCTTTATCTAGCGCTGTGTCTTCCGAATCTCCACTTTAGTCAAAGCCTATGTCGTAATTTTCTTTATTTCTCATGGGTTTCAAATGAACCTTATACCTTTTCTTTATATTTGTTAGGTTTTTGGATACATATTTTTCGAGTTATGTCCCGAAAGCTCGCCGCTTGGTCACTAGCAGACTTTTATAAGTTGGTATTGTTTTGAGAACTTTATTAAAGAAATGCTGTCAAATGGATGCCGCTTTTTTTAAATGTTTGCTATTTTGCCGATCGTTTAAGGTTGATTGTGAAGTAGTCGGTTATTGTACAACTTGAAAAATCACTGGCTACAAACGGTGTTATTTTTGAGAGGATATTGTAATGAATCAGTTGTAATATTTATCCGTTTTCTTTCATTACTCAATGTGCCTAACGAAGGTGTAGGTATTTTAAATTTTGTGGATATATTTTCAAAAAATGTCACGGGTGCTTTTCATTTTTTTCACTTTATATTTTTATGAAGTTATTTTTTGTCTCCTGAAGCTCGTGGCTGTCTTTTTACGGTCAGGCTACGGAATTATTAAAGAGTTACCACGTTTTTGTGTTCGGTGTTAATGGAATAGGACTTCCATAGATTCAATCACGTGATAAGTGAATGAAGACTGGGAGGCGAAGGCTATTAATTGCTTTATTATGCTAATACAAATGCAGTCATTACAGAAAACGTTAATGTGTATTTAGGAATAGGAATATGTTTATGTCAGATGAGGGTTGTTATCATTTCTCAAGGATGCCCAATCCACTTTACCTCAAAGTTTATGCATACCTCTAGATGGAAAAGTTTCCCTGAGGACGAACTTGAATACTTGTAATTGCGGGATGAAGTCAAGTACAGAAATATTAGCATTTGCTTTATCGGTATTGAGAACATGAAATTGAGCGGATGGTGGGTGATTATGGTTAATTTTCCCTGTCGCTATTCCCATTTTGTTAATGGTCGGTGTGGATCCCCTTGGGTCTGGCGAGGGTTGGAGAACATGCCTTTGTAGGAGAAGGGAGATAAGCCTTATTCCGTGGCGACATAGATGGGTCTTGGTTCGCGCTAATAGACGCTGTGTCCGCTTGCCGCAGGGTGTTTCCCTCGGGAGGCTGGACGTGAAATATTTCCCCGAAGGTCGCTGGGCGTGAGTGGTTTCGATTATGTCGTCGGGGTTTAGACACGACCCAGGTGAAAACACCTGTTATGGTTGGCGGTGTGACTTTTACTGTAAATCTAGCATTTAGATAATTAATGAAGACCGCAGTACCATCCTCCACGCTGCGAGAAAATTATTTGAAGCATGAAACTCTTGAAAGTAATACATTACCTCTCGCTTGTATTTGGCTTGTCTCACAAAAACGCACAATACAGACAGGACAAAATACACTAAACTAAAACTTTAGTTTAAGATTGGTCTGTGTATCTCTCGTAAAAGGTACATCTAATCTCGATGGTACACAGTTGAGCCGCAGAGGTGATTCCACACGAGGCTGGTCACCCCTTTGGACTGATATTGAAGGGATGTTTTTTTCACCGATTAATACAATCAAAACACTCCTTCTGGGCCTGCCGCTGTTATGCATATGGCGTATCTTATGATGCCCGCCGTGCATAATAGTTAAAGCCCGACCCGCTAGGGCCCGTCGTCGGAATGAGTTCCAGTGGGATGAGCATCTTCTTGTCACAGTGGATCAAATCCTTAATGAAAGCAAGATACTTTAGAGTTCACATATGAGATTTATCAAATAATAGTTATGGCTACATTTAGCTGGAGTTGCAGTATATTTTATATTCGTCCGAAGAAATGATTTACAAATGTCTTAATGTACAACTGCTATAGGGGAGAGAGGATGTAAATTTTCTTTACGTCTCACTACGCAAAATACTTACTTGATACTTATCAAATTTCTGTCTTCCGAATGTTTTAGCCATGGCGTTTACCTACATGCACATATACCAAGGTACTCTTTGTAATAATTAGAATAATAAAAAACGCTAAAGTTTCATTTAAACCATTTGATACTGATTCATTTACCGTTTGATTAATTCTCCTCTCATTCTAGATCGTTTTTCTCGAATGAAATTGATGTCCCTATGTATTTTTGGTAATGATGTAATTGATTCTGTTTCCCTTCGCGTTACACTTTTGATTGCCTTTAGACCTTAAGGAAGAATGTTAAAGGCAAACAAAATGTAAATTTATCTTTTCAAGCTGAAGTGGGTTTGACACAAATAGTTTTCCAGACGCTCCTCAGTATTCAGGAAGAAATGATGCATTTACTTTTTCCGTCAGAAATTGAATTTCGCAAAATCACTGGCTGAGCTATCAGCTACGTAAAAAGAGGGCCTTAGTAATAGTAAACATTATGTATGCTCCCTCATGACACGTGATCGTAAAATTTTATTTGATCCCATTTCACTATTTGTAACATTAAACGTGTAACTTCCAATTGGTGCTCTCTACAGCTGCGACATTTTTTATTCATTGATAATATTCCCATTTTAGGCGAAATATATGTCGCTACTCATATTTGAAGGTGGGATGAAGGAAGTAAATGTGTGAAAATTGGGTGCGAAGATGGTATGCAAAATTCAGAGATGAGTGGAGAAAAATATGCGCGATAGAGCAGGTCAGCGGCCGGTGAACTGCTCCCAAGAGGTGTCAAAATAGTTATCAAAAAGCTCGTCGCTTCACAGTTTTGTGTGATATTCGTGAGTTTCTGACACATTTCTTCATTTATCGTGCTCTCAGCGCTTTTTTTTCTTTACACCCCACTTATGTTGAACCCGCATGTCTCTCGGGTGTTAATAGGTAAAGTTTAAGCCCCTTGTGTTTCTAGCATGAAGAAACCTTGAGTAAAAGTTTACAGAGATTTGGTAAATTTTACCTGGAATATTACTAAGCGTACAAAGTATCGACAAGTTCAGCGTTCCCTTGTGCTTGGCAGTCATATTTGAAATATTTTAAAATGTTTTTGCATTTGAATCTGAAAAATACTAGATCTATAGCTGTCGATTTCGACAATTCTAATGATTTTGCCACTTAAAACTGATCAGCCATCATTATAATATTTTTTCATCCAAGAAAATGATCCATTTGTAATATCTTGTCATGCCATGCATATTACTCCAATTGATTTTAATGTTACATGTCTACAGTAATTTGTATACAAAATGATTTACTATATATCTAGCCGAAGAGAACCGTAATTTTTAAAAGAAAATAAATTGTTCGTAAGGTATGTTAACGGTTCTTAGGGCCCCGCTATGTTAAAGAGGGGGTTCGAATGGGTGCGCTGTGTTCGGGGAACCAAAGAGGGGCGTTTTAATTTTATCATTTTATTTCATCATTGATATTTATCATTCTTGAGACTCTTATCTCTTAGAACCTTATCAATCTTAAGAATTCAGTCTGTAAACTGAATTGGTCATCAACATTACGGGTTTTTCAGAATTTCGCGAGTGGTCGGTTTGTAGCAGCTCTCATAACTATCCTGGCGAACTCTTCTTCCCTCATTCTCCACTCCCCTCGGACTAACATTCTCCTTTACTCGCTAATCGTGGTTTATCCTTGGTCTTCCTCTGTAATTCTTTCCCTCCTTCTCCCAGTTCCTTCCGTTATGGTCTTCCGTGAGCAATGAGCTGCCTGAGGATGTGTCCAATTAGTTTCCCACTCATTATTCTAATTATCCCCCATAAGATTTGCTCTTCAATCACTCTTCAATGCACTACTCTCGTTGATCTTGTCTTTCCATTTTATTTTCATCGTTCTTTCATTGCACCTTATTTTCATCGCCAATAATTTTCTTTTCTCTGATGTCCCTATCGTTCACGTCTCACTTCCGCGGAATATTATATTTAGCACCTGACCATTTATCTTTGGCATTAATTGGAGGGACGTCTTTTCAGCAGTGACGTTGTAAATTTATTACTATCTCCATCTTACTATGGTAGGAGAGATCATGTCAATAAATTTAGGGAGAATAAGTGTAGAACAGATAGATTTAAGATGTTATTTCTTCCAAGACCGATAAGGGATCAGAATAACATTGTCCGACCGTAGAAGGGTCACATTCGTGTCAAAAGTTGTCTAGTGTGTATGCCTTACCCCTTGCCACACACCCTAGCCGTGGCTTGCAAAGTACAGAAATAACTAACTAACTAACTAACCAGATTTGATAATTATATAATTTTGGACCACTGGCTTTGCGGTAATGACAAGATACATTTAGACAGCTGTTGATTGGTCGGATCTCACGTTGTTTCTGTCGCGGCATACAAAACGATTAATCATTATTAGTCCTTCAGTGCATTGATGGATTTATTACGGGTCTTCATTATTCCTGACACAATGAAATTTTCATCACTACCTGCTAGCTCTATTACTTAACCTCGTAGGGATGATCTCCGAACGGAGATCCGATTGGCGAGCCAGTTTTACCTCCTGTAAGTTTCGCCACGAAAAATACCATCACATTGTATTTTTTAATGCAGGCCTTCATCTGTCGGGGTGGTATTTTCCTTTGCTTTCCAGGTATTCGCCACTCATCTGACTAGATGATGACCTAGCTATCTTGATCATCGTCTTCTGATAAATCTCTCTGTCAGTATTAATGTGGTGTATTTCCGTTCTAAGAATCATTATTTTTTCTGGAAAAGAAAGAAAATTAGAAAAAATGAACGGGAACTAGGATTAGAACATCCCACCAAAAATCTCTATTAACTACCTCGCTGCCCATTGGCTTTTATTTTGGCTCCAATTATATTTGTAGATACGACCACCGGGATAAAATAAGAGGGGTAAAAGCCGTCGCTGACAGATTCAAGAACTTGTTCTTTCCTTGCATGATACACAACCATAAACAAATCGAATCCGAGAGTCCGTATGTATTAACGCAAAGACAAATATTGAATTAGTTATTCAATCACAGTAATTATTCCACGATAAATATAGGCATGTCTTTGCGCGAGTGTTTATGTGCACTATCATATATTAAAATTATTGAAATCGAACAGGGCCGAGGAGATGGATACATTCATTTTGATCTGCGTAAGGGTTTGGGAAAAATAGGGTGGAAGAGGTTTTATGGCGTAGTTCGTGGCATTTATGAGGGAAGAAGTTGCCCGGAAGAGATCGTGCATAAGTGTTAGTTTACATCCCACAAAAGGGAAAGGCAGCCGTATGTGAGGATTATAAAATAACTTTGGCTTTGCAAGCAGCTAAGGTAGTGGTGCTTAGGGTCTTTAATAAGAGGACGGAGAGGTGGGCAACTGATAACTCCATCCAAAATCTTTGATTTAAAAGAGTTGGGGATAAGAATGAAAGTCAGTGGAAAGTAATCCATAAAATCAGGTAAATTTGATGATGATTAAACTTTTTTTTAATCAGTCAGCCAAGGGGTTAACAGTCAAGCCCATTGCTAAAAGCCCATTAAAAAATCATGTGATAGGTATGGCATCTGAATCAATACAAGCAGTACAAAATATATGCGGTTTTCGAGAATACGCCAATCTAAGTTAAGCATTCAATAGGAGGGAAAAAACCAGAACAGGTGGAGTATTTAATCTATATCAGGTGTGCCATGGATAAAGACGGTCTAAGTACTAGAGAAATCAAAAGAAGAATTACATTAGGCAAAGAAGCTTTCACAAGGAGGGAATTAATGGCAGAGACGTTGAATAAGGATGCTAAGAAAAGAAAAATATTGATGCGGAATACTTTGATTGGCGATGGAATATCGCAAACTGTGATAGAGGGGAGGATGTTAGGTAAGGGAGGTAGGGGAAGGAAAAGGATGAGCTTCTAGACTTGAGTGAAGGGAGACTGAAAGTATTCGGAATTGTAGAGCAATTTAATGTGGTGTGATGTTATATCTTGTTATGCGGGGCTAAGAAGTTGAACGATGACGAGATAAACGGTAGACTACCAATATTGAAATTAAGAACTAATATGTCTGCATGTATGACTGGTGTATTAATACTCCTCACCGCACGCCCTTGCGTTGGCTTGCGTGGTGTATGCTAGGTTAAGGTTACCGTTGCCCCAATTGAGTAATTTAATTTAAACTTCAAGTAATCCTGCTAGTTTAACGTGAAACAAAAGACGTATTACGTACAGGCCAAACCAAGTAGTAGCGTATATACTCTTAAATACTAATTATTCTCTTGTGCACCAACTTTCATTTGTCATTAGAGTTTAATATACTTGCACGACAAAAAACTCGAGTCATAATTTTGTAAAATATTAATATAATTACTTTATCCGCTCCTCATGGTAAAACTTCTTTTTGTCGGTATTACATTTTAAACTAATCACCCATTATGTTTAGTTAAAATAGTTTTATAAGGAAAAAATTATTACCGTTATATCGATTAAATTAAATATAAATAAAGATAGAAGGTTGAAGTTACAATTGGGCAACGTATATGGTGACGTATAAAAATACTTCAGCCCTTTCATTAAAGTAGGGATTTAGTTTCTATGCTTGAGAAGGATTTAGCATATGATTTTGGAGCTTTATCAACCAGTTTACTGAATAATTCTCCCTTTCACGGATTTAGAATCTATAAAACAATACTTGTTCTCAATGCTGTAATTTTTTCTGTTATTAAACATTTTCACGAAAGATATCAACTTGAAAGTTGTCCATTTGAATAGTATGCATTGGTACTGTCAGGATGTAATGACGCTGCGTCAATTAATTGAAAATGAATGAAAATGGTGCAGTGTATCAAAGTGCTAAATCATCCAGCTCTCTCCTGCGATTGCAACACTCGCGCTCCGACGACGATGCGATTGAACTCTGAACTAATTCGGAAGCAAAGTTGAAGTCGGTTCATTAAAGTATGACTCATATAATGTTGATGTCATCCAATAAGAGTACTTAAAATTGAGTTTCAGAGTGTCATACATTTGCTCATTGCCAGTTTACTTTAGCTTTTGTATGAGTCCGTGACGAAAATAGACGTCAGTTAATTAATGTATTTTTTTATTTGTTTGAATTTTTCCCACGCCCAATTTATACCATAGCTCTACTTATTATCCTCTTCAGAAGGAGAGAAAGTCATTATTTTTATTGCTCCTTAGTTACACTTAGTTTAGTCCGCTTAGGTGATCATACACTTTTTTCTGGAGATATGTGTTTACGTGACACCTCACTTCAAACGGAACCGCTGTCGGACACATTAATATATTTGCCAATCTAATTTGGAGAGGGAAAGTTAAACTAAATGTCAGACAGAAGGTTTGTTAAAGAGCAGTTATATTAAATATTCAGTCTAAGCAAGTTAACACCTAATCCTCACTCTCGAGCCGCAGTGAATGTGTCAAAACTATTATTTTAAAATCAATTGAACGTTATAATTTATCTCATTGGTCATTACTCCGACCAGTGTCGCGGCAAATACTCTCAGGGCTCGAGCCACTGCTCTCTGGGATGTTACAGAGAGAAATTTGAGGAATAAGTTGCAAGGGGAACGAATATGTTCTATTCATACCAGAGCCAAACAATGACTCTCGAAGAGACATCATTTTTAAATTAAATTCTTCCTTCATGAGTTATTCTTGCCGTCAAATGGCATAGTTAGCTGATTATTTCTTTAAAGTATGTCGTATAGACATTTAATATGAATTTGGACATCGTGCTGAACAAACTTTAAACTTGTGATCAAACGGTTTGTTCCGCATACCCTCTGATCCTAGATTGATATTTTGCGGATATAGATTTATCAAGCATTTTGAACGCTGTATGCGTCCGGGAGATAACTATTTAATTACCATTAACCCATCACGCGTTTTCAAGCTTTATTTTAATTCCTCTGTGTCTCACAAACTTTTTATTGCATTAAGAACATCTGATAATGCTACTTTATCCTCAATAATATAGATATATCTCTGTAAAACACTGTTTAATCGGCAAATTAGCAAAGTTTTCTGTTAACCTTATTGTTGTGTCATTATCGCTAAGAGGCATAGGCCCAATGTCACTGGAATATTGATGAATATCTTGGGGAATATTTGATGTGACTTCGACTACTAGCGCTATCTATACAACTTCGTACAGCAACAGCTACCACTTCTAGATTTTTGAGTATCTTGCTATGAGACACTCTATCGAAAGCTTTTTCAGATTCTCAAAACGCCACGTCAACTTGAAAGTTATATTATCCTAGCCCAAAACATCATGAGCAATACCTTAGTGCCGTTGAAAACCTCAAGTGTAATGTATTTTTCTAAAATCTTGTAAGTAAATGGGTCCCACACCTGATTCCTCACATGTACACATTACATTTACTCACTTCTCATTACAATTTTTAACAAATCTGGCGATGTTCTCTTAAATTTTTCTAAATACCTAATGAATGTTTTCTCTCATGGATCCCAAATACTTGTATCTGCAAATATATACGTGTTCATGTACTTGCATGGATTCATATTAGTGGATTTATACCAAAACTTCCCAAACCACACGCCCTTGGGGGGGTTCTCAGGGTATTGAGTAGATGAAGGAAGCTTGACATACTATTTGGTATGAAAGCGAAGACAGGAACTAATACGAGAGATGTCAAAAGATAGTATCTTCTGATTTCACAAGTTTTTCACATCTAATCCCAAACGTCGACTAAAAAATTGGGAACTCTTATTTGCTGGTAATATCCATCCAAATAAATGTTTCAGTTCCGTAAGAAATCATCATGGATGGACAAAATTCTTTGCATTGCACTGATTTAAAAGGATATCCACAGAGAAGTCATGTTTATTGGTATCGAATCTATTCGCTTTCCACGCCCATTCTCAAAGAAAACACCACTTGGGCATGGCAACAAGGTGAAAAATGCGAGATGCTGATTCCTGGCCGATTGCCACGGAGGCGACCACTTTGGGTCTCGCGTTAGCAATGCGAAAGAATGACTATAAAAGGGTTCCTCCAGCCAAAGAAGAATTCTGAGAACGGTCAGAGAGCGACAAAAAACAAATGGAGAATAATGTAATCATCACGTCATCCCAACTGCGCGCTAGGACTCGCGATATCCCCGTTCTCCGTTTGCTCTGTGCGATTTGCGCATCCGGCCGTAGATCGGACCCCGAGATCTAGATTTCGTTTAATTCACTACCGAGGCCCTTATCTCTTTTCCTTCCCCAACGTTTTGCGATTTAGCGACGCTATTTCGTCGTAGGATAATGCCGTCTTCGGCAGTCGTTCATTCCCATCTTTATTGAAGCGTGAATTAAATCTCGCGGGAATGTTATCGAAGCGTTTAATATATGAAAAAAAAAACGTTTCCGAACGTTTGATCGGAAGATCGGAATTTTATTGATGAGAAGAGCATTATTCGCGGTGGAGCAAGTGCAAAAACTCAAAAGAGGTCGCGGGAAAAGTACCTTGTTGGAGGTTTCCTTAACGTGGGAATAGATTGCATCTCCCACGTGTACTTTAAAGGGGCAGTAGCTAACTGTGCGTGAAACTCGCGTGCTTCCAAATCTAATTTTTTTAACTGATAGCATCAATGCTGAATCCAAATCCACGTTTCGAATTCTCGTTACTACTGTTGCCTCGAGTAATCTTCTCTATGTAGTATTGCGACCAATGCAAGCAAAAACAATCATAGCGGTATGGTAACAAGGCTGCAACACAGCTTGAATAAAATAAGGTGCTTCTTTACTTTTCCAGGCTCTCAGTCTTTTTTTAAAACGTCGGGAAAGTTTAGAATATTGTCATTGATAACAGAGTTTATTTGCATGCTGATGGTAATGGCATAGCTCTCGCCTAAATCGAGGCCCATCACCTGATTGAGATCATATTACATCTCAGCTGATATCCTAATAAAATATGAAATAATATATCTCGCATTTCGCCCAATTATTATCGAAAGCGGAATAAATATGGGCGATATCTATGAATTGAGCATTACATAGCAAGTGCAAAGAATTTCATCGGTGTCGCAAATAACTTGTGAAAATATACATGTATTTGCATTTTACTTAAAGTTTGTCCCCCCCCAGTTAGCGAGCTTAAGTGTACTCTATCATTTTCTTACGAATTATTTTTATTAGGAAGTGACTTTCACATGAATTCCGAGGAGCTAAACTGTTCTCTGCGGGCTTGCAGGGCATTCGGATGAGCGCCAGTAGCAGAGTCGCGGGTTTATATGTTATGCTATTGGCTTGGCACCAAAGCAACCACCGAGAATGGATTCTCCAGAAGTGACTTCCCCCCCCCTACATTGAAAGCATAAAATATTTCCACGTCAGGGGAGAAAGGGGTTTGCTGAAGGGTTGTGTTGTACGGGAGGCGCGTGGAGCGGAGTCCACAATTATGCACGGACGTCTGCGTGTGCACGAGTACGTTGCTAGGTACAAGTTCTCGTTACGGTTGTCGTTCGGGGAGCGCAGAACCCGGGTCCCGAGGAATTATATGTGCAATCGTGTGTGATTCCACCAGGGAGGGGGGGCCTCCGGATTATGGCCACGGCATCTCATCTTTCATACGTGTACATAACCTGGGCTCCTCTATCACGCACGTAGGTACGAACCACACGCTTATCCGTCCGTGATAGCAGAATAGAAGTGAGACGAGAGAGCAAGGAGAAGAGTCACTTATCGCTGGGTCATAACTTGCGAATTTCTGGTCTCATAAGGGACGCCTATGAGCATAAAACCTCTCAGCTCTCCAAGCACGCACTTCTCAACGGCATAGAAATGGAGATATGTAAATGATGGCCTTTTGCGTTTCCTTTCGTTAATTGACTCTTGAAAATCGACTTCGCTGCCTTCCATCGTAAACCTACCCTGGATTTAAAATCCTCTTTCACATTTTCTAACTACTTGAAAAAGAGTTGACTTTTGTCGAGATGCACTCCGCATTTCGGTATCATGCATGTTCTTATAACTCCTATTATCTCTCTAAGGTTAAACAAAAACATTCAGAAATATATAAACTAGTTTAGTATCTTGCGGAGGAGGCTCAAAATATGCTCCAAGTTAGGACACCTTAGCATTATTATCAACTCTGGAAGAACAAAATACTATTATGAAAAGCACTTTGAAATATTAGCACACAAAGGGTACTTAAAGAAGAATGTTCTGCAAGATAAAGATCTGATTCGGTTTTTGTTGAATTTGGGTTTTTGATTTGACTAACATACATTTTTAGTGCTCACGATAGCAAATTACCGTAAACCCTATTCCTGATAGTTTTATCTCACATGGTGGTTTCTCAAGAATCGGTGCTCAATTTTGCTGATCAGCAAACAAAGATAACTTTATAATTCGAATTTTAATGTGTTTGAGTGACGATTTTCCATTGAAAATTATTTTAGTAGTGGAAGGTTGGACATCGAATAACTTTTAAAGAACTGTAATTTGTCAGGATAAAAATATAAACTTAAAGATAGGCTTTGGTACGGCCTACATGTTGAGTTTCATTTGCAGTGAGTGCTGGTATTTTGCCGTGTGCAGTACAATAAGTGTATCTATATTGTACACTTATGTACATGTATTGTATACATAAGTGAACCTCGATGTGACTCAAATGGAATCCCCTGGACCAATGAAAGCGCAGGAAATGAATGGATGGCACCGGTCTGAGGGACTCGAGTTTAGAGGAACCTCTTTGTGGGTCTGCTTTTGGGCTAATGCAAACACTAATGGCTGAAGTGGCACATTTACGACTTCCTCTTACTGGGTGCAGCGAAAGTGAAGTCGGATCTTCAAAGTATATCGGGAGCATAAATATTTTACGACTGTCCATATATCGGGGTCATAAACAGCGAGGATAAGGAACGTATTATCTCATCCTCGGAAGACAGTCAAGACTTAGACCGATCTAGGGAATTTCATGCAAAGCATCACATTTATTTGAAGAAAATCCATTATGATTATTTTTAATGGTATTTTTTCTTAGCTTTTGATTCACGCCACTGCTGGTCAGTGTGCTATCATTGCTGTTGAGTCATTTAAAGTCTGTTTTTAGGATGAAGACTATGAGGTTGCTTAGAATAGGGTTCTTGGGATAAAGAACGTTTAGGGACCTACGAGCCTCGTATTTTACGTAGCAAGTTGTAAAACTTCGGTCCGACAATTTTCCTGAAACGGGTTGTTCTATGTGCTTTATATATGTGTGCGTGTGTGTATTTGCATATGTGTGTGTGTCTATTTCAAGTAAAACGGATAGTAAAAAGAATCTATTTAATATTTGGAATGAATTACAAAACGGAAGAAACTCATATTTCACAAAATACAGAATTGTTAAGCATGAAACCAAGTAATAAAAAAGTAACCTCTTTAACAGTGTGCTCGCTTTGCAAGGGTTTTTTAGTCCAGCTTGAGAAAAGCCGATATCATTATGCCACTACGTACAGGTGGCTTAGAAGATATAATAATTTAAGAAGAGGGCTGTGCCTAATTTCAAGAAATTTTCCTCCGAGTGAGTACTATGAGGCTTATTCGTAGAAATTCCTATTCAAGCGAGAAATATACGTATCAAGTTAAAATAAATTCTCCTACGGCCTGAAATATTTCGTTATCATTTTGTCCCAATAGAGATAGCCGAAATTCAATGAAAGTCCATGCCGTCACACACCACAAAGGAAAAATATCCAAGCCAGGATGAAGACAGCAGGATTAAAGGTAGTTAATGAATACTTGTAGAGAGAATTAAATGATTTTCGAGCAATTGCAGGCTCTCATTATCTTTTATAACTAGGATTAGGTACTGCAATATAACCTCCATTCTTAATAAAACAAAGGTTATGCGATATTCTAGGAAGCAAAAGGGTAAGCTTAACATTAAAATAGGAGGGGAACAACTAGAGCACGTAGAACAGTTTACGTATCTCGGAAGTGTTTTGGACCAACACGGTCAAAGTATTAGGGACGTAAGGAGAAGAATTGCGCTAGGCAAAGAGGCTTTCACAAGGAGGGAGTTGATGACAGGGACTTTGAGTAAGGATATTAAGAAAAGACTCGGGAAAAGTTTGATATGGAGTGTAGCTATGTACGGCGCGGAAACGTGTTCATTGAAACAGGAGGATAGACGTAGTTACAGGCTTTTGAAATGTGGGTGTGGAGATGAATGGAGAAGGTGAAATGGACAGAGAAGAAAACAAATTAGGAAGTACTTGGTATGGTGGGCGAAGAGAGAGGTTTGTTGGGAGCAATCCTATGGAGACAGGAAAAGTGGATGAAGGGGGTGTTGACCGGCAGTGGGATGTTGAAGACTGTGATAGAGGGTAGAATGTTGGGCAAAAGAGGAAAGGGAAGGAACAGGATAGTGATGTTGGACGGGATGAAGAGAGGACGAAAGTACTCAGAGATGAAGAGGGGCCTAATGTAGACTAGGTTGCTGGATTGTGTTTTGCTAGGAGTCACAAAATATTTATTTGGTAGTTGTGTCCATCCAAAAACCTACCGTAACCGGTAGATTACCTAAAAAAAAACGGCCAACCTTGAAATAAAATAAGTGATACACAGGTATTAACCACTCGGGTACAATATGCAACGTTGTAATAGTTTCCTTTCAGAAACGAGAAAAACGTTTATAATAATAATGATAAAACGTCTTTATTGGGACGAGATTGAGACCAGACAGTCTTTTCTCTTACACAAAGTTTTGGTGGGAGAGGGGAAGAGAAACAGGCCGGCTAATGAAAAATGGGTAGACCGTTGCTGAAGAAAAAGTGGATTGGGCATTGTTTAAGAGGGAAGAGTTTGTCAGAGGTGGGCCTGGAGGGAGTGGTGGGGGCAGAAAGGAAGAGAGGAAGGAGGACGATAATGAGGATGGGCAATTTTAAAGTTGAAGGGTTTGGAAAGATGAAGAGGGCGGAATGGAAGCAGAGATGAATGGAGGTGACCGTGGCTTAGAAGACAGAAAACCAATGATGTAGGGGAAGGAATGGGAAATGAACTTATTATACGAAGGACCAGAAGGTGGGGTCTATAGCTTCTCGCTCCAACAACAATACGCTATTTTCTGTATGTGTCTCCTTAGCTTGTATTTTAGTATTTTTTACCGATTTTGTGAAGTGTGGTTCAAAAAATTTTAAACCGGCCTTCAGGGAAGTTGAAACCGTTTGGGTTCAACTTGGGATTTGCTAATTTTCAAAAAGAAATATCTCGATGTCCTTTAAAAGTTTATATTATATTGGCGTAAAGCGGCCTCCTTTATAATGTTTTAAAGAAATTTATATCCAATAGATCTGAGTTTCAAAGGTTAGGCTTACTTGTGTTCTCCCATTCTCCTTCTATTAGGTTTTAAAAAATTTTAAACCATGCAACAACCTGTGGAATCATATGTTGCCCAGGGAAATGTTATGGCCCCCTTACCTTGTTGCATGAATTTCACACGCTGCTAGGTTTACTACTTGGCGAGATCTATCCTCACTTACCCAACCAACATTTCTGTACGTTTCGTTTATTTTTTTCCACTCACGGAAACGTTCCATTCATGTGTAAAAACATTCGATGGATTCCGCCACCACACGCGACATGCTGTACTAATGTCTACTACTGTGATTTGTGCTAATTGTTGGAGACTTAGGATGACCACAAATCATGAACCGGCAGGAGTTTGTCGCTTGCGGACGATATGGCTGAGAAAGGTCGACGATCGCTCCCTTTTCCTCCCTCTCTTGCATACGCCGCACACAAGTTTTAGTTTGAAAGAGTGAACTCTGGGTGTTCGGAAGGGGAGAAAACATTTTGCAACCTCGGCATGCATCCTCGGTGGTAACCACCGAGAGACGGCGATGTCACGCCACGTCCAGGAGCCCATCTTCTCCTCCGTTTCGGCACCCGTGTCACTCCAAAACAAAGGCCCTTCAATATCTTCTTTCGCCACTCCACCTCTCCTTCTCGCTTTTTGTTTCGCGCGGGTGACTGACTAGGGGTGAAAGGGGGGAGGGAGGGGTTTGGAGCGGGAGAGAACCTGTCACGTCGATGCGGACGAGTGATAAGGTAACAGAAAGGAGCCTCCGTTGGAAACTTGCCGAATATTCACGCGAATTTCAGCTCGGGTCATAAAATTGAAAGTCTAATAAATTGTTGCCGACTTGGACACGGAGTGGGACACGCAAGTGCGAAACTTTTGCGTCGTCAACACTTAGGCTTGCGAACATGCTACCGAATCTCCGAACAACTCGAGAATTGGACGGAGGCTCGTGCTAAAGAGATAGAGGTCCTGATTGTGCAGGAGATGTGTTTATTTTGAGCCAAGCAACTCTTTTCGTGAGTTCTCTTTAGCATTTTGTATTTACGTCCTACTTCCAGACTTCACGTCAATGCCCTGTTGGTCAATCCAGAATTTGAAACTTAACATAAACACTCTAATAAAGGAAAAATATAGATAAAAGTATTAAGACTTTGTAATGCCCTATTTTTAGAGATGCATATGAAGCGAATGTATTCATAATTCAGGCAAGGGGTACTCCATTATTATTTTTTAACGTTTTCTACTATTGTTGCTGTTTCGTTCATTTTTTTGAGCTAGATGACATCTGCACTCATACTGCACCTGGAAAACGGTCAAAATATGACTTTATTCGTCACCTGATGGAGTTATCAATATCGTTAATTAATTGATTATAACATTGAAATATCCCAATTTCATCTAATCACGAATGGAATCAGACCATTCGCTAGCTTTACTTTTCCAAAAAAACTCAACGTAGGATAAGGATCATTTACCTATAGGTTATATAGTACATTTTATCCATCTTCATACTTTACAATTCACATAATCACACCGTTCGTTCGCGCACGATTCGGACAATTCTCGCTTGCCAAATTTGAACATGGCCGTTTCCACCAACGCTCATGGGCTGTGACCACGAATATATTTAGTTAATCTCTCTTCCTCCCCGATAAAATAAATGATTTGGTTGCCAAGTGGCCCAAGTCTCTTTCATCCCCTGGTGGGATTCTCCAGCCTCCTCTATGTGCCCTCTCCTTTCTTCAACCCTCTCAGAGTGGGCGTCGACTGATTAATTAGACCACCGACACACTCTCTCCGGACCCCTTTCCCCCACCAGTATCCGTTTTTTCCTCTTTCGCCAAACCACGCTTACTCCCTAACCTTACAAAAAAAGTAAGCATGCGATGTAGATCGTCCTTTGATGTCTGTCACAGATGAAACGGCTTTCTGTGTTTGCTCAGTGGTGATGTGCTGCAAATTCGCATGCTCGTTATAGTCTGCCTTCCGGAAAAGAATAAAGACGGAGTAAGAATTACCAGTGGAGTAAGGCGCTTGATCGCTTTGATATAAATTTTGCATGTGCTCTTTGAGTCGTTACCATATTATTTGTTAATTTCACTGGGACAATAATTGATGATTGTCAAATGATTGGTTGCAGAATAGTTGTTGCCAGATTCTTTCGAAAAAGATTTCGCTGAGAGAAGTAATCAATTGCAAAGTAGCCATTCGTTTTGATTTAAAGTGGCATGTCACTCGAGTTGCAGAAACTGTTTCTTGGAAGGATAATTAGAATTGTAAATTGATGCAGAATTAATATTGTTTGATCTTGCTCCTGATCACGTGAATATTTTCACTCAAAACGGTGTCTTGCGTCTGATGCCAACTTGTGAGTATAGCAATTAGAGATAAATGAGTAATTCGGACTTGCATGGCTATGTTTTCAGAAGTAACCATTTAATTTTTCAATGTGTGGGTAAATCATCCACTAGTGAAATGAGTATCTTACGGCAATCCAGCTGGTGCCAAAATTCTGCTTAGGCCCTCATATGCGCGCCATAAAGTAAATGCCAAGTGCAGATAAATATGAATTAACAGTCACTGGTTTGCAGCATTATATAATTATAAATTTCCGTAAAATAATAACTCATGAAACGAGGTCACTGTTAATAATGTCCATTTCGTTTTTTTTTCCTCCCATTTTCATCTCTGTATTTGGTCTGATTGTTATACTCCCCACGCTCGCTTACAAACTGTGACATTAAAGATCAAATATCAGTTTTGGCAAAGGTATGCTTTTGGCCGTATATATTTTATGGAATAACAAATCAACAGCGTGCATCTTGGCTTTTGTGTAATTTCCCTGTAAAGTTTCATCGTAATCTTAGAAGCTATTTCACCTGTCGGGAAAACATACTGTCTACATGATCTTTATGAAAAATTCGCAATGTATTTATTATGAATGTGCACTAGACATACATACGCTGAATATATGAATACAAAATTAGATGTACTGCCTGACGTTTTTAGACTTTTTAAGATATGGGCACTTTGTTACCTAATAATCACTATTTCCAATAAATAATATGTAACATACAGGTATCCACTATGATAGCGATGCGAAAACTTTCATAATCAAAAAACTACGCTCCTTCATGGAAAAAATGAAACGATTTTGAGCTCATATATATGGTTAACCGGTTTTATTTCTTCCGCTTCCAAAGTAAGCAGGGAGACGCGTACCAAATTTTGCATAAAATAAACAGTTTTATTCATGCAAAATGATTTAATCGACTTTTTTTGTCCTCGTCTAGATTTGGCAGTGATAACGATGTAATTGAGTGGTAATAATTTGGTTGAAACGTGCTCCGTCGACTTAAGTCCGTTAATATCGCAGTCCAAATCCAGAAAAACCGTGGCACGACTAATGAAGCAAGAGGGGGCAGGGTGGCTCCGAACCCGTCAACTTCCGAGGGTCACGCAGCGACGGAATTAATCACGTCTCACCTTTGGATCGCCATCTTCAGTTGAAACGGGAAACTTGCCTACGCTTCGGCGAGCGGAAAAATAAAACATGCCGCAAGTCGAATCACTGATTCCAATGGCCCATTACGCGAAAGGATAAAAGAGTTGGTTATCCAATTTTTATTTCCCTCTAGCGCACTGGGAAGAAGTCGGATGGGACACTAATGGCTCTCGGGGGTAATTTATGCGCAATAAAAAGGATGGACGTCGTCCGCACTTGAGTCGCACGCTACACTCAAAAGCATGCATGAGGACATGCATAAAGCACGGGCATTAGATAAAGTCGGCGCCGTGGGATGGCGCCTTTGTCGCCGAGGCGAAAAATCGGGCACCGCCCGGGCGCGGAGCCGCGCCGATAGATCTCCTCTCCACGCAGACACACCGAAGCGGAGTGGCTTTTTTTCAAAAAGCGGACCCCCCGACCTTCCCGTCACTCGAAGCCCCATTGGGGACCTGCCAAATAATCGGGGGATTGACAAAAGCGGCGCGGCGGCGGTGCCCTTGGTATGTGCCCGGCGAATCTCGCCCTTCGCCTCGACGCCCTTCTCCTCGCTCTCGGGAGTGGTCCTACCTCCCGAGGGGGTACAGGGCGAGGTCGGAGGGATGTTTTTATTTTTTGTTCATTTTTTACGAATCCTTTTAACGCCTCCTCACTACACTTCCCTCCCTCCCTCCCCACCTCCTTGCTTCTCAGTCTCTCCCAACCCTGCTGGCGCGCCGACCGGCGTCGCCAAAGAGGATAGCGGAGGCGTCGTGTGGCGTGGGCGTCTTCCGATTGGGCATTCCTTCGCAACGGGGCGAATCACGGCGATTAATATGAAGGCGTGGTCGGTCAGGCGACGTGGGGTGGACTTGCTGTTCTCCCTCGGGGAAAGAGAAGTCAAGTGGAGAAATATTAGGACGGTTCTTCGAGGAATGGGGCACTTTTCTTTCGATTGCGTCAGTATCCTAGACGCCACACGATGGTGCTTTTGCATGGATAAAATTTTTTACGCAAATGAGACATTTTCCTCATTTTTATGGTATTTGAAACGTCAGCTCATTTCCAAGGTTGGAAATGATTTTTATGGCTCACTGCTTGAACAGATGGTGAGTTTCGCTCGTCTGTATTTCAATCAGTGCGTCAGCGTAATGCATCTCTTCAGTTTTCCCGGTACGAGAGGAAGTTCAGTTCTCAAAGAAAGTATAGTCGAAGGGGTTAAGTAAATGATATTTTTACGCATTTCCTGATATGCTTATGTTTTCATATTGAATGAAAGAATGACTATATCTTCGGAATATCGTCCATAAATGCCATATGCTACTCCCGGAGCACTGCCAATACGACAGAGGACAGTTGATGGTCTCATTTTCTCTAGATTCAAGTTCTTTCTCAAATTATACTTTTGAATGCATTCGAGGATGTTCTTCGGTTATTCACCTTTTGTGAATATTTCAATGAAAATTGTTTACTGCCACAACATTTGTGTTAAGAACTACTATCATTCCTCATATTACTTTTGATCGCTTAGCGTTTAAGTCAAGTTTTGTTTGGATAAAGACTGATCATCGCTACATTTCGTAGCTTCGTCTAACTAGGCACATACAGACACCCTGAATTATGTTCTGGCTGCTCAATTCCGAATGTTTCTTATCTCCTTCCACTCTGTTCAACATGCTATCCTTTTTCTCCCTATCTCTCTTGAAGAACGTCCTATCCTCTGTCACAGTCTTCATTTCATCGTCAATCAAAATATTCTCCATCCAATTTTCTTGCTGCCCTTAAAATTCTCTCAACAATTCTTTCTCCTCCCCCACTTACTATTACTTATTCGCGTGTCTTCTTTTCCGCCCAAATTACCTTTTTCATCCTTCTCTACACCCAAATCTCAAAAATCTCCAATATACGCTTACCAAATAGCTCCAGCGACCACGTTTACTCGCCGTACAGAACTACGCTTTTTAAATAGTTTTCCTTCATTATTTCTCAGCATTCTTACTCAACTCCCCTGTCATCAAACATTCCCCCTCCTCGTAAAGGCTTCTTTGCCTAATGAAAGTATTTTTCTGGTTTCTCTACTACTTAGACCATCTTAGTCCAAAAAAACTTCCAAGGTACTTGTAAGTCAACTGTTCCACCTGCTCTAGTTTTTGCCCTTCTATTCTAAGGTGTAACTTAGCTTTCCTCTCCCTCGAAACCCGCATAATATTTGTTTTGCCAACATTGATTTCCTTCCAATACCTTTCATACTGAGTTCTAAAGCGATTAGCAATGATTGTTAATCCTCTGCTGATCGGCCAACTTTAAGCGTGATTCCTTATATATTTTGTCTAGTTTAATTTCTCACCGGATCCATTTGTTTCACATTGAACTCCCCATTTCTATTTGTCCTTAGGTAAAGTCAGTTTGGCTGTCCCTTTTAGTTACCCATCTTTGAAGTGGTTACTCTGAAGAGGTAGCTTCCCAGCGAAACTCAGAATAAGCCAAAGAGGTCCTAAAAAATTAGAAAAAGCGAGCTTAAAATAAACAATATAAATCAATTTGGTTCTATACAGGATCGATTCTTGGCTATTGTTCAAGTGTTTTTTCCTGAAATAGGTATATAAAGTCGGTGAATTCAACTCTTGCAGTTTTTGTATTCCATTATTACACTCACTGAATACTCTGCGTATATTCATAAAAAATAAGCGTTTCATGAAAATTTCTGTTTCAAATATCGCTCATTTCTTACTAGTTGTAATAGTATTTAGGGGAAGCGACCGACAGCTGAGGTCATTTGCGCCATAGGGGATGGACAGGAAAGGATGAAGGGTGGAGAGAAACCAGGCGTCGGCATTAGCCTACTCTTTACGAAAGGCGGCAAGGGGTCCGCAGGTTAACGTCCCATCCGACGGACGGCGTACTCACTCAAAGTGCCCTCCATAAAGCACCTCAAGTAGGGATCGAGATACCTCTGAAAAATATTCAACACCGCCGGGATTTGAACCCGGACCCTCTGGGTGGGAAGCCAGTACGTTAGCCCCCCGCACCATCTCGATCCTCCTCATTTCTTACGGCTAATTGTCTATTCGTTCCCCTGAAATTCTACATCTACATAATTCTACGTGGGAAAAGCTCAGAAATAATTTTTTTAGGTGAAGAGAGACTTAAATCGAGAACTCTCCAATAATCTTCTATACTATTGATGGATAAACAGATATTTTTCCACGCCTGTATTTAAAGATATCGTCGGCATAATTCCTTCAATGTCAGTTCTTTAACTATTTCCTATTCCTCACTGAGAAAAAAAGTCAACCCGATCTCATTGACGCCCTTTGATGGCCAAGGGCACATCGTAAACTGTTTCGGTGAGTAAGACTCACCATTACTGGTCAATTTACAAAAATTAATAAAAACAACATGGACTTCCTGTAACATGGCTGGTGTGTATGTGGTACTTATGTGAAGAAAGAAACTTACAATTACCCTCGGAGTAATAAGGAGATAAAGCAGTGATGACACCCGTCTAAAATAACCCCCTATAAATTGATAAAATATTAAATATCCTTATTTCAGAAAATATGGCTAAATTATTGTTGCTATCATTTTAACTTTTTGCCTTCCTGAGCAATTTAATCCTGGCAATCAGCATTGATTGTGAATACATTTTAGTGTTCTTCTGCTAAAATAAAAAACATTAGAATATGAAACAAAGGTTTTTTTCTGCTAATGTAGAACATATGTATACGCAACTCATGTTTTGCCACTTGAAAACTATCTGAGTAAAATTACGTTTCCTGTAAAAATATAATAAAAGATTCATGGATATCAATGGCAGTAAATATAAGATTGTCTATCCTTTGATTAACGGCTGTTCTATTGGCTCGTCTACTGGCTATGGATCTCGTTACTCTGGCGTGTATTCTAATGGATTCTCGTTGTAACGTGCAAGTTTCAAATTTGGATTTGACTCTTTTGTGATGAAAATAATATCTAATGTGTTTTGCTGTTACGATACCTTAAATTACTATTAAAATATTCATTAAAATATGAAAGAAAACCATTTCTAGCAGATAATTATTTGACATAAAAATTTTTGGATCTAATTAGATTGAAATGAAGTTGATCGAAAAAGTATCGTAAGCGAAATTATTGAACTGAGGAAATATTTCCTATGTTTAGTTAGTCTATAGTGATATAGACTTCGACCTTGAATCTTTTATAATTGCAATTGGCAATTTTTGTGGCAAAATTGAATAAAATTACCCGTTCAGTGCAGGAAAAATTAAACGCAGGGCCACATGCCTATCTCTAAAGAGAAAGCATGAGGTTTTCTTCTATATATTGTACGAGTAAATAGTCTCTTCTCGTAAATAGTTTTTGTGTAATGAGCGAATGCTTTTACCATTTATTTATCCCAGTCATGGCCAATCTCGGTATTGAAAGTACTTAAAAATCAAAGCGGTAAACGTGTACACATTAGCCTTCACACGCAAGGGAATTTATAGAGTAAGTTGGAAAATATCCCATCTACAATCAAATAAAATCTATGTGATAATAATTTATTTGAGTTATTAACAACGCAAATTCTGATTATATTCTAGTGTGGTTTAATTGCCTGAAAATACCTCTGTCGTCACTCTTGCGTCGTTTCATGGATTATTCAATCAGCTTCAACTGAAATGAAAGGAGGAGATTTACATAGTGCTATCGTGTACATCATTATAATCATCACTTACACGTATTTCATGGAGCTACCTGACAAAGGCACTAATACCGTTCACAAACTTTATAATTCAATTCGCGCTATCCCGTTTTGTTGTAATTCCAGTGGTGATCCTCTTTGCGTCAGGTATGCCCTTCGTCATAGTCCCTATTTTAAATGAAATTCGCTAATTGGCCGGAGCATGTAGTGGCTGTAATATATAAAGGATATCAATTTACACCACAATACGTTTTTCACTAAGCAGAGACAAATGTAATATTTGATTTCCAAACATATATCTTCTATTTAAATCCTTGCGAGTATGTTCGCATGCGGTTCGACGACCCGCTTTCTTGTTTCAGTGGGCTCACTGCTGAGAGAAATTTACTTGGGGTGATTTCATAGCAAAGACAGCGCGTGGTTAACGCTGAGTGAATGAGGGAGGAGGGCTGCGAGGGACCAGACCGTGTTTTACAGAGGTGAACAGCGGTCGACTGGAACCAAAGAGAGAAAAATTTTCTCTTTTCCGAGAATCATAAGCATTTCGTGAAAATTCCTCAGCCATGTCCTGTGCCTTTTCATGGAGCTGCTATATTCCGTTTTGAATTGAAGTTTTCTCTCTTCTGCCGCTATCGGAAAGAATCTGGAAAATATTATTTTGTAATGAATCAGTAAATCACAATTCAATCATGTTTAGCGAGCAAATGTGGAACTGGTGACACAGAACATAGGCTATCTTAAACATTTTACGAATCGGCAGTGTTTGCTATGCTAGTTTTCGTGGAGACAACTAATGGTAGCATTTAAATATGAATGTAAAAGTTATTATAAAAGTACGAATAAAGTTATTATATCTATAGGTGATTATCCTATCTATAGGTCGTTATTTGGCCGTTGTTTGCAAAACTACTACTGATAATAATGTTTTCACTACGTTGTTATTAGATATAACGCAGATAACCCGACAAAGACTTTTGCTTACATGTGTGGCAATAAATAATGCGCTCTCGGTGCTGTATCTCTCAATTTTATATTTATTTCTAGCTCGGGTAATTTTTCAGATCTATTAACTCACCAGAAATTATCAAATGAATGAAAGTACGTTTTTGCTTCCTTTTTTACGTCAGTTTGGTGGGAAGTACAATTAGGTCATATTCTGTTGTACAATGCATTGAAATACGCAACCTCATATGAGGCAGCCATTATGTGTCTGCGTGTAGGTGGGCAGGACCACAAAGATAAGATTAGAAAGATAGACTCAAATACAGATAGATACAAATATTCGTTCATTCCTCAAGCAATCAGGGATCATAATAGTAAAAAACCAAAGTCATAATAGAAATAGTAAAAACATCCGAATCATAAGCAATGGCAAGATTAAACGCTGTGTACACATCTTCTTCAATCATAGGTTCATGTGTGTTCAGGTGTGTAAGTTAGTTGCCAGCATATGTACTAGCGTATGTATTTGCATGTTTGTAAGTTAAAATGGATTTTGCATAAATATACATATCTGTGGCTGTGAATGCGCATACTTTAGATAATTTTGTATCCGGTTTTATTCTGTTTTACGGGTGTTGTCCTAAACCCCTTTGCCACACACCCTTACGGCGGCTTGTGGGGTGTTGTCGAGACATCATTACTAGATTTCCGCGCAGAACCTATTGAAAGAGACACGTTGAAATTGTATGCCTCTTATGCGAAAGAAACGATGGTTGTAAAATGTTCCTCATTTAAGTTAAAGCAAGTTATAAATGCGTATATGAAGCGATCATCCTTATAAATTTTAAATCCGTGTTCTGCCTGAGCCTTCCCCCCCCCCCCCCCACAAAAGTACGGCGTAAATTATTAGGATATCCATGATGAACCTAAACGTATAATTTATTTTCTCCGCATGACGCCGTTGATTTATTCCGGTGACCACTTCCCGGATTTTCCTTTTGAAGCGCCGCCACCACGCGGAATTTTTCCCGAAAGGGGGAATTATTAATTATACAAATAAGCACGCGTTCGAAGGGGGCCCGCCTTCACAATGACATCCGCCGGGAGGGGAAAGATCCTCTCGCGCGCCGAACCCCTTTCCCCACTCGCCCGACGTCACGAGATATATTAACAATCTCCCCAATTCGACGGGACCTCGCATTTAATTAAATTACCCCCCCCCCGGCCTAATATTTTGCGTGCGCGCATTGGGAGTTGTGGAGGACAGCGCGCGTGTGCATTGTTCCCTGGTAGAATGCGATATTGCGAAGCGGCAAAGAATATTATTCTCTATCTATCTCCACATTCCTCTCGCCATTCTTTCCCTCCCTTCCCATCATTCCATTCTTCCCGTCGTCGCCGTTGTTGTTGTGGCGTCGTCTCCGTTCCCGTTGCCAAGGCGACGACCGCGGTCGACTCCCGGAATCTCCTTTGTGCGTTCGTCTCTCTTCCCTGAACCCCCCCTCCACCCCCCTCGCCCTTTCTTCACCCTCCCTGTCCCCTCGCCCCTTTTGCAATTCCTAATCCACGGGAGTGAACACGAGAGCGCGTCTTTTTACCGTCCCGACGGGATCTTGCCAATGCGGAATAAGCGCCGGTGAGGAGGGGGCAAAGTGAAAGAGGTCTCTCCACGCCAGCCGCCGAGGGCTGAGAAAGGCGTCGGTGGAAGGTGGATAGGTATTTAGGTATTTCCCTGGCGGATCCCGATAATTCCGTCCAGCCAGCGCTATTCTTGGGGGGGGGGAGAAAGGGGAACAGGTCTGTGGAGAGGGTTGAGGGAAATTTGCTAAGGCTAAGAAAAGTGAGCCACCCTTCAACAACTCGCTGCACGGGACAAAAATGCACGCTTAAAGTGTTCATGGGATTGTTGTGTTAAACAAATGCGGATAATTCTCTCCCCTATTTCCGACCAATGGTTTATTTAAAGTCGATGGGTATCAAAATCACTTAAAATATTAGTAGTAACCATCAGGGAAGGCAATCGAAAGTGCTGAAATTGTTTTAAATCCTCATACCACTAGGGATAGGTGGGTAATTTGGTAGTTGCAGGAAGTTTCAGGGAATGGAGGAAAGGTGGAGAGAGGCTGGCCAATGGCATTATCTTTCTCTTAACGAAAGGTACCAAATAGTCCGAAGTTTAACGTTCCAACCGACGGACGGCGCACTCTACTCTAGAGTCCTCTTCGTCCAGCAAATAAAACAGATAAAAATGCTTCCACTGCCGGGATACAAACCCGGGTCTTCGAGGTAGTAAGCTAGTGCAATACCCATCGCACCAGCCCACCCCCTTGAATTATTCTAACTATGATATTTATTAAAAATCGATGGAGCAGACTCACTGGGTTGTTCGAAGGGAGCTGCCAAAGAGAAGGAAAATTTTTGAAGGAAATTTCTTGGGATTATGAAGTCGAGTTTTTTGAATGGAAAAAAACGTTTTTTTAAATTCTGTGAGTCATTAAATTACTTTTGAGTAAAAAAATGCTTCCGTAGATTTTCCGTAGTAGTAGTTTTATTAATAACATAGTTTTTTTTCAATTAAAATAGCATTCCATCTTAATAGCAATAATAATATTACCAGCCTCTTCTATATATTTGAACGTATCCATACATAACTTTGGGCATCACCGGAATCTACAGTATGTAATTTATATGTAGTATTTACATGTGAGCTCGTTTAGGCCAAGTTAATACAGAACCCAAGCATAATATTTTATCTACGAGACGGAAATATCACAGGGTTTTGAGCAATTCAGATGGAACCGTGTCTTCGAAACAAATGATAAAAAACCCTCCGACAAGAGAAAATTTGGAATGTAATGGAGTTCGATAATCCTCAGTTACCCACGTAAATAATCAACAAACTATTTATCAGTATCTTTTTCCCGTTAAATGTCAAAATCTGACAAATGCTGCTTCGTAGTTTCGGTAATTTTATTAATTATTGAAAACTATTTCTTTCGTCATTTAGGCAATGTGGTCATCAGATAAATGTCGCCGTAGCCCGAGACGTTCGTGAAGGTCAGTTGTCATCGCTGTGGCAGTTTTTCATGCCTTAGTTTTCTCCAATATTAAGATGCTACACAGGGACCGTAGAGGGCGATTTGAGCGCACATCAGTCTCCTTGAGAAACAAGCTTGCAAAGAGGTTTTAGAAGCGCAATAGTGTATTTCAGCAAGATATTTTTATAGAAAATAAGAAAATCTAGCTTATGTTAAAACCAAAATGAGAATTTTATGAAATACCAATCCTCCTAGATTTTCATTCAATAGTAGCAACTCTAGCGTAAATGGAAATAAGGAACTAAGAAAAACCTCAACCATTCAGCGACTATATGGGACTCCGACCAGGGCTTCGGCAATGGCGTGCATTTAATAGATAATGCACTATTACCCGCTGAAAGGTTATTTCTCACATCTCAGGTTACTCTTTCTTGCAACATCGTCTTCAACCTAAGGACCCATCAAGTCCACCTAAAATGAAATGTGCACGTTAAGCCTTCTTCGTGGGAAAATCAGAGACTCGTTAGATCATATTCACATGAAAGAAGTTGGATCTAGCGTTGGGTTACATTCCCTACCTGTGTCCTTGGGGGAGGAGACCGTTATGTGTTGCATGGCCGTGTGGTAGTGGAGTTTCGCCTTCTAGCTTTTCAAATTCTAACACCCCCCGCCACTCGCCCTTGCGGCAGCTTGCGGGGTAATTTGTAGATGTAGATGAGGTCAAGCGGTTCTTCCACGGCTCCACTCTTAATCATACTTCGGTTCGCAATGTACTCCTCAAATGAATACCTCTCGTTTTTTCCTGGCAGATATTCACTTTATGTCCCGGCGTTAACCCTAGATGGAGAATGTTACGGCAGCATAAGATTCGTTGGCAGCGGGAGAATGTGTTCTGCAGGTGGCCTGCGGAAATCTCTGTCAGTTCATAGGGAGCGCGGAAAACCATTTCGTCCCGACATTAGAGACCCCATTGTTCGTAAGCCGAGACGAAAGTGCGTAACACGCGCGTCTCCCATTGTTGCGGACCTAATTTGAACGTAATAACAGCGCAGATCCTTAAAAGAAAAGGCTGGAAGGAGTCTCCAACTTTTCTGTTTTTCTGGAGGAAGGTGAAAAAAACGGAATTGGATGGGACGGAGGGAAGAGTAGAGGAATGCCCTCTATGATGAAGGTAGATTTAGATCCAGTCGTAAACGTCGTTTTACATTCTCCCAACGGAATATACTACGTGATTAGTTATTAGGGCATGCCAAATAAAGTTGACATAAATGAAGTGGCAACGCTATGAAGGTACGAGAAGATGTATTTCAAGGTAATAATGCGCCTAACCCTTTGATTGCGTTGTAATTGCATTCTTCATCGTCAATATAGGACGCCGGTATTACAACATTTACGTGTAACTCTTCCATCTCAAAGCATATTCACTTTTTTTACGATCGATATCTTATTTTGATTGTCAATAAGTTATTTTCGGAAGTATTGAACCAGATCCTGTATTTTGAATATCCACTATGGAGAAAAGTTGAATCGTTTAATATTTTTTCTTTCTCCCGATAACTTTGACGCCGAAAAATTGCACGTGTCTGCGGTCTCAGATTCAAAAATTAACTTCGGAGTATTGCAGCGACAATATAGGCCTTGAATTTCAGTGTTAAATTTGTAGTTTAACTCGAATGTTGAATTTCTCATTGAGAAGAGCTTTCGTAAGCAGCAAAGTCATCGACAATTACCTAAGTCAGAGGGTTGATACAAGAAAGGGCCTAGAAAGGTGAGCGTAAAATCACACAACGTATTAAGCTTCCATTGAGGTGATTACAATGTTTGATTTTTTTAACACAGACTTGAGAAAATTTTGAAGGATAGTTTAGATAAGCATAAAATAATATACCTTACCCACGTGGGCGGGAATTACCTACTCACCACCCTTTATCTGAAGTTTCTGCATGCTTTCTCATCCCTTGCTGCTCGGACAGAACAAACCTCCGATATGCGTTAGGTTCTCACTTCAGCGTAATGCTGTTGCTGTAGTGGGGACCAAAGCGATTTGTGTGTGCAGCGCACTCAGCCTTGGGCGAACGGCATAGCGGGGAATACAGGAGAAAGCTCGTGGTGACGGGTAAGAGCGGAGGTGTTGTTTAGAGAGGGTTGAGTCGGAGAGCTCGGAGAGGGATATGGAGGGCTTCGGGACTGTTGGAGACGGGAGGAGGTGTGGGGGGGCGGGCAAAGAATCCTGCTTAGAAGGGTGGATGGGAACAGAGCGAAATGAATGAAGGGAGCGGTGGCAGCCCCCTCTTTTTTAAAATTGCTGTTATTAGGTTCACATACACACACAGACCTACTCCATGCCTCTTTCACTCTCCCTGTTTCTTCTTCATCTTTCTTTCACTCTTGGAAACACTCGTCCTAACAATGGCGCCCTGCAGGGACACGAGGGCATAACGGTAGAGGGATGTTTTGGGAAGGAGGGTTGGCTTTTGAGTTCTCCTGGGTGGATGAGTGAGGGCAGAAAAATCGGAAGGGGGGACGGAGAGTGGACGAAGAATGGCCAGAGGCGGGGGAGTTTGGAAAAAATAACGGGGAGGGGGTGGGGTTAGTGTTGGAAGGCGGAGAGGCGAGGAATGGACATTTCGGTTGGAAAGAGCACCACGGTACAAAGGAGTTTTCGCCGCTAAGCAAAATGTATAGCACTGTCTCCTTTGAGAGCTAACATATTGCGTACACACATTTTTACTTTTCACCCCTTGAACAGATGATGGTGGTCCTCGAGGGAGGAAGAGAGGAAGATAAAACTCCAGGATATTTACGGAAACGTAGAAGAATCATTCCCATACACAAAGAAGGGTATCATCGTTACGAAAGGTGTTATGTTCCTTCCTAATTCCAGAGATCAGCGGAGCAACCAACGATTGAGACGGCTCTCAAAAAAGCGATGAAATCTTGTATAATTATTCTTTCTGAGGTACAGGAATTAAATCGTCCCTCGCAGTTTCATTTGCGTAGAGAGAGGTGCTTTAATTATTCATGTTTATAAATGTGACGTAATCTATTCAATAGAGCTATTAAAATATAAAACTGCAGTATTTAAAATGTGAAATTCAATAAGACCTATTTTTGCTCGAAGAAGTGATTAACATAACCTTGAGTTTTAAATCACTCATTCAGTTATGCAATTAAGTAATATGTCTTTAGTAAAAGATAAACATTGTCTTTAATAATATGAACGTTCTCGTTCTCTCTACTTAAGCTATGGCCGAATCCATTCGACGCTCATACTCCAGTTACATATTTTGTAATGTTAGTCGACAATTTTGGTTAGACGCACGTGGCCTGCGATTTTGGATGCACGAACGTGACACCTTTCGTAGTAACAAACCCTAAAATTCCGCACATTTTCTGTCTCCCTTTATTCTGTCCCACATGCCTATCCCTCCCCCTCTATTATTTTGCTAACTTAATATTCTCCCTTCCGTCCTAGTCTTTCAAATGCCTTCGCAAATTAAAAATCCCCGAAACCACTTTTCTTTTCTCATTTGGATGTATCCTAACGAATGTTTCTCCTCTTTTAACATTCCTTGGTTTTTATACTTAACGTTTGTTTTCCTTTCTATCTATTTTCCCCCTGCTTATTCACTTCCACTCGGCAAAAACCAACGATCTACGCTTATCATCTTGCTTCAACAACCAAGTCTCATCGTCGCACAATAACATGCTCCGTATCAAAGTTTTCACTATTATCTTCGTAGCATCCTCACTCAAGGTTCATTTTATCAACTACTCCTCTTTGAAAAATCTTTTCTTTCCTGTCGCAATTCTTCTTCTGTGTCCCAACAATTTTCACCATCTTCACACTTTTCACTTCCTAAATTGAAGATATTTTCGACCTGCTCTATAATGTCATGAAAAAGTAAGAAAAACTAAGAGAGAATTGTTATTTAGCTTCAGTTAGGACACATTTTGAATGTACGGCAAGTATCTGAGATTCCATTGAAGAAAATGTTTATTAGGAAATAAAGCAGGTAACGTTAAGAGAAAATCCGCTAGACTTGTTAACAATTGCATCGAGACGGGAGTACTTAAGCGCCAAGGGTGTGTTCGAGGTATCAGTTTTGTAGTATTTTGAATCTCAATAGAGCAGACTTTTAGAATTTCGATTACCAATACCTAGACTTTTACAAGGCGCAGAGGAGCTGAGTTTTCCTATGACATAGAGGAATTATAATGGCACCGATTTGCGTTGGTATATTCGACTACTGGAATAAAATAAAAGAGATTAGGCACCGTCAAAGCACTCGTTTTTACCTCGCACCGTACGCAATCAAAAATCCAACCCTAATGCCCGAACATTTAAATTGGCTTGAACACGAGTATGTGATGAAGTGGTCAACCGCAACAATTATTGCGTGATATACATAGGATGTAGGTTTACAATAGTGGCATATGGGCTAAAATGTATTCAATTGTATGAATGATCTAATATTTCTGTATTAATGGCTTATGCCCTAACACCTCTCGTCCTTGTGGCGGCTTGCGGGCTACTGCTTATTTGTAGTTTTCCCCTTGATAAATAATATTCATCTATATCCACAAGAATATCCAGCGATCCACCAAAAACATGTATGGTAGGGAGTGCCAGCACCAGGTGGAAGGGAAAGGGATGAGGGAGAGGAAGGCAGTTTAAGAAGTGTGTGAAAGGGGAAGGAATATCTCTTTAAACCCCTTAAAAGGACGTGTATGGTGGTACGCATGTACATGGATTCAGGAAGTCATTAAATATTTTTTTGATCCCCTAGTCTCAATGGCACCCATCGAACATACCCTACAATGATTTATGCTAATATTACTAGTTTAAGAATAAGACAAAGATACAGAGATCCCCATTTAGGACATCTGTGATACGTCATGTTTTTCAGTGTAGTAACCATTTACTATTAAATTATAATAGCAAACAATTAAAGGAACTGTGAGGACAGAGAATTTAGAATTCATCAATCATGTTTTAACAAATTCTGTCCCAAAAGCAGTACGACTTATTTTTTTAAGGATAGACGCATTAATATTCGCATGGTAGATAGGTATTCGCATGGTTTCTGATGAACTTGGAATTCTTAAAAGTGATGTGCATTGACTTGTGACCAAAAACATGGGCATGAGAAAGGCGTGTGCGAAGTTGGTGCAGTAAGTGCTCCTGGACGAACAAAAGGAAACCCGCACGCGGATCTGCCAAGAGCTTCTCAACCATCTGAGTGAGGATTCAATTTTGATAGATATTGCCCCACCAGACTTTTTCCTCTTCCCCCAACTCAAAATCGTACTGAAAGGACGTCACCACGGCTCGGTGGAAGCGTTATGACAAGTCGTGACGAGGGAGATTATTAGCATTCCGGGCGCCGCCTTTCAGAAGGCGTTCGAGGCGTGGAAAACCCGCTGGCATTGGTGTGTGGACGCACAAGGGTGCTATTTCGAAGAATTTTGCGTGAAATTATCAATTCTGGTAATACATTTTTTTTAATCGACTCAGTCCTACTATTTGGGACAGACCTTGTATTTTTATTAATGGTAGTCTACGGGTTTAATTGGACATATCCAGATACACGATAGCTAACTAAACACTATAATTTAAGGAAACATAGAAAGTAGGAATTACATGGAAACGCCTTAGGATGCCTTACGAGAAATAATGGAAAATTTTTATACAAGGAGCTATGATGGAATGAAGAGACTATAAGTTCACAGAATAGTTTGGAAAGTTGCTACAAACCAATCCACCCCACCACATTCATCAACATTGTTAACTTGGCCTTCTTATTTCGTCGAAAACCTTTGTTATTTTTTCATTGATTCATATCTATCGCACTTCTCTAATTCACTCAGCAATGCTTTTAAACTCTCTGCTGGCCGGCTGACCTAATCATCCATAAATGTAATTTCATGTATTCCTCACCTCTTTACATTCCTACACCCATTCTTTCCCTTTCCTTCTTCCAAATTGCCTCTGCCTGTGTTTTATTTTAAACCCCGCTTCCTGGCTCTAGTTAGGGATACTTAAGGGCGTGAAACTTGAGTACATCCCTCCTCTCTCTTCTCTTCATAGCGCCTCATTCGAAGTGTGTTTTCGCCATGGATTTTCGGAGGGATGGCCTGTTTGAGGGGATCTATTTGGAAGGCTTGCGGTTGTTGTTGTTGTTGCCCCTTTGCTGTCCTGAAACTCAAAACACCCGGTTCATTGCATGCCCATGGCACTCACTTCCTCCTGGTAGTAGGCATCGGGTTCACTGGGGGAGGAAGTGACCCTCAAGAAACAAAGAAAGTAAGATTTTGAGCTTGGAGGAGAGCAAAAATGACTTAAGAGTAGTGAGAAAGTTTGGTGGTGAGTCGTTTTTTCTATCGTATGGGCCGATATTGAGCTTTTAGTTGAAGGTTTGGTTGAATATATACAGCCATAATGAGATTAAATGATTCGGTTGGTGCGGTGGCTAACGTATAGGCTTCCCACCGAGAGGGCTTAGGTTCGCATTCCGGAGGCGGTAAATATTTTTCAATGGTATCCCGATCCCTACTTGAGGTGCTTTGTGGAGAGCATTTTAAGTGAGTCCGACGTCCGTCAGATGGAATGTTAAACTGCGGACCCCTTGGCGCCTTTCGACAAGAGTAGGCTAACGCCGACGCCGGATTTCTCTCTACTATTCATCCTTTCGCATCCATCCCTAATGGCGCAAATGACCTCAGCTGTCGGTCGCCTCCCCTAAAACTGCGAGTAGTACTAAAATCACAGCATGTTTTTAACTGGGTTCTCAATATTTCAGTGTGCGACAGCTTTAAATCGAGCTGAGGGAGATGTATTTCACTTATGTCTTCCGCGTCAAGAATACCGAAATTTTCAACACCCGCCAATGTTTAAAAAAAAGCTGGTATATGTGCATGTTCCCTTGTTTCTCAAGAGTTCCGATAAAAACAAAAGTATAGCTGAACGAAAAAAGGATGACCGGTGAACCGAGCTCCGAACCAATAACCCCGAACACTTATCCATCCAGTTATTAAAGGCTGTTGAACTTACAGCCTCTACCACATGTCTCATGGGCGGCTTTAAAAACACAGCGGGGATATAGATGTACAGGGAATATTTCACGCCGTAGAGCTAGGGTTAAAATCGTACCCTCATTCGTCAGAAAACATTCTAGAGTAAAGGCAAACCTAGTTTAACCTACAACCTGGTTGACCACTGTCGTTTGAACCTCACACGAAAAAAGTGCATCAATAATCTAGATCAAACCCGTGAAGATGTTTTATTTGGCTCAATACATATTGTTACATTTTCCTGAAATAAAAATAAAATCATACATGCTTTGAAAATGGGATCCATTTCAGGGAAAAGAAACAATTATTAATGCCCATCAGGAAGGACTCATCTACCATACATGTATTTGTATATGTATCGGAATCGGAACTTTTTATTTTCATGTTCAAAAATGTTTACTTTCGTCAGGATTTCTCAGGGGAAATGGTTTCCTAGCTCTTGGAAATGTCAACACTACGGCCTTAACGGTACTTCCTTTGTACGATCGGTCACCCGCCAATTGCCTCAAAAAGAGATCGCCTAATTAGGGATCACCGATGTTCCATTGAAGCGACCGAAGCTTCTCTCACACCCTGGCCGCCTCGATTCGGAACGCCCCTTCCACCGTGGGAACGTGTGCTCCCTTCACTTTTGAAGCCGAGGGAACTTCCTCCGCCGTCGGTCCTTTTTTATGATGGATTGTGTGCTCACAAACATTCACCGGAAGAGTTCACAGATTGCTTTTCGCGCCGCGTGTGTTTTATTTTCGCCTGCAATGGGCGTCAACGTGTTTGTGCCCACCCTATCCACTGCGCCCTCTCCCTAAACCGTTTGGCAAATACCTGTTACGGCGTCCACGAAGAGACCGTAAAAACCGCCCAAAATAAACACCCGTATTTCTCTATCGCTTTCGATGAAAGGAAAGAAGCCCGACTTTCTTCCTAGAACCTTAGAGGCTCGTCCTCAGGTACGATGACCAATTCATCGCGGGCTGAGAAATACATATTCTGTGCTTCAATGACAGAAAGAGTGGGGGAAGCTGGACTGCAAACAACTTTCAAACGTAATCATGCTGGGTAACTGGCTAAGTTACTCACGTTTATTGACGTACAGACGTAGGCTTCCGCAGTGCTGCGTTTCTTGATGCTGCAAGGCTTTCTGTGTTCCACCTTGAACTCGGTTGAGCAACTAAACCAAGCAACATGAAGAACACACGTATTGACTTCATCGCGGACAACTTAATATTATATCGTTTAGTTCAACAAGATTGAGTGTGCTTCGCATGTAATTTTACTTACTTATATCCTAACCTTCCCACACTCGTTTAAAAAAAGAGTAGAAATAAGTTAGAATAATCTCTCCCGAAGGTACTTTTTTGATGGAAAAATAAGATAGAAACTTCGCAGCAATTCCGACAAATGACATTTGAAAATTCCAAAGTATATTTCTTGTTTCGTTGCTTTAAAGTGAATGCTAATGCACATGAAACATCATTAATCCCAGAAAGTAGACATTTGCCGAAAAAGAGCTATTAAGTGTAATGATTATGTAAAATACTTTACAACATAGATGAATTTCTTAAAATAAACGGGAATTGATATTGGCTTTTATTTGTGAAGTGGCATTGTTGGATGAAAAGTTAACCATAAGAAGAAGCATGAGAGCAATCTCTCTTGATTCTATGGGAAAGATAAAGGAAACTATAGTATGTCTACATAATAACCCCCAGACTTAGCATTAAATCGTCTGTTCTAATGATTCCCTTCCCAACTCCATAATCATTTTGTGGCACTTTTCGTTTTGTCCTAATAGTTTTTAATGAAACGGGCTGCCCCGCACTGAGCCTTCTCAATTTCCTGAATGAGGCCTTTTTCAGTCGGATCCCATACACCCTCTACATATTCAAAATTAGGCATGACAAGAGCACGTTCCTTGACTCTGTATAACCTCCTGCTAACACTGCGTTTGGTGGAACCGCACCGCACAATGTGAGCCGCACAACAGACCATTAAATGTTCTTAAATGCATATTTTCGATCGATAGCATTTTTTTATTTATGCATTTTACAAAAATAAATAAGTATGTTTACTTACTTGATATTGGTTCTCAGTCCTTGATTTAATTCTCCACATTGCCCAAGCGTTTAAGTAAGCTAATTTTTATCATTCTGCGTCAGTCTTTATATACGATTGGCCGGTTTTCCACTAAAATGCGATGGACACAATCGGAGACAAAGGCAAGAATAGTTCGCGGATAAGAATTGATTATTATAGGAAATAATTAAGCTCAATTGTTTTGCTTTGAATTGAAATTTGAACCATATACATACTGTGCGCGATGTTCAGCGTCATATTACTATTGAAAGGCCTCGGTTTGAAGCTATTGGAAGCACAAATATTACAGGCGATTTAAATTTGTGCAAAAAGAGAATCATTTGGATTTAACGCTGATACAAGGAATAATCCTAATAAATAATAATAATTTTGCATGTCCATGTGGTAGTAAAATTTAACCTTCCAATTTTTCAAAATTAGGCTTACACGTTATTGGATAAATTTCTTACTGCATCCTAAAATGCAATTATTTTTTAGATGATAGTATATGTATTTGTAGAATAAAAGGATTTTTGCATGAATGTATACTCCACTTTGGGTATATTTTTTCATGCATGTGTTGATTGTGCATGTGGTTTTGTACCTTTTTACGTGTGGTGAGCTAACACCCGCCCTTTCGGTGGCTTGCGGGGTATAATGTAGATGTAATATCCCATTCCCTCATTACATTTGCAGGCGAGACCTCATTGATAAGTGTAGGGACATCAACCAATTATTGATCTAATACGTGGATGGCGATCTAACACCCCATGCCACACGCCGCTATGGTGAGTTGCGAGTTAGGACGTCGATGTAGATTAATTTATTGGTCGATAAAATTCACTCTTCCCCATTACCATGGCGTCATAAGGAGAGGGATCGATTCGTTTGAAATGTACCGTGTTATTGTTTTTTAACGAAGCCCTATAATAATCCGTTATACCTGCATTATCATTCGATATGCGTATTTTATTTAATAGATAAATTGTTTTTTTCAGATTCCACGTACGTTTAGATATTTTATGACTTTAAGATTTTATTGCGGCTTATATTTTCGATTGATTGCGTGAAAACCGGAAAGCAAGCGCAGATTTATATAGAGGCACCTCGCCCTGGAGGCAGTCTCCTAATTATTTAGTTCAGGATCGAATTACCAATTAGTTTCAGGAAAATTTCAGTCAACATCATCCACCAAGAATTAGGCTTTCAGCCTATTTCTGAATGAAAAGTCTTGGGACTCACTTATTTTCATAGGTCTCCCCATATTTCTTTGACCATTTATTCTGCATTGAAGTGTTTTTCTTGTAAATCTTCCTTCAACCATCCGTTCTACATGGACCTACTAGTTTATCCTATTGTATATTATTTTATCGTTGATTTCTTGTATTTGCAGTTCTTCTATATTGTAATCATTCTTTATTCCGTCTTATTTGTTACCTTCGCCACATACCATCGCGACGGATTGAGAGGTATTATGCAAATGTACTCTTAGATGTGCCCCAATTTCTTCATTTGTTATTCCGCCGCAAATTGTTTGATAGTGATGCAATTATTATTCAAATCTTTTAATTTGTCATACCTAATGTAATTTCATAAATACTGAAAGTTTGATGATTGGGTACTTATTACTACACATCCCCGGTCCTCCAGAATAGGGGTTGGTAACCTTATATCAACAAAATAGTACTCCTAAAGCCACCAGTAGGGTGTGTGGCAGGGGGTGAGAATTTTGTGTGAGCGAGGTAGAGGTAGGAAAATAATAGGTGAATACGTACGTGTATATGGAACGGCATTGAGCTAGGTGGAAATTATGTGAAAATAAATAATGTAGGATTTTGGGGTATTTAGTTTCGATTTAGGTATTATAATTTCGATGCCATAGCATTGCACTAACTCTGGATCTATCAAATACCTGCCGATGCGATGGAACCATGACAGTTAATCCTAAGGTCGGTTTATTTGGTAAGTTTAGAGCTCATGTACATCTACTCAATACCTCGCAAGACGTCGCAAGGACGTGTGGCAGGGGATGTTAGGTCACCATACTACATACATTCACTCTATTTTTTCATGCTCCTGGCACTCAGCGATCCACCAAAAACCGCGTTGAAAGAGGGCGACCGAGCAACAATCATGCAACATGCACACATAAATTACGAGTGTTACATGGTTAGTAGCTATTCCTATGCCTACACAAAGAGGACAAGAAAATACGTTAAAAGGGGGCAGGCAAACATGCAATGCGGACACTTGTTACCGGTTAGTATTCAACTCAATCCGAACAGACTTGTTTTCACAAATACTATAGCATTTATATATTACACGTTCATCTATACCCCACCTGGGACAAAGGCGCACGGTGGGGGGCGTTGGGACGCCAGATTTGAATTTATATAGTGTATTTACATGTATGGTGTTTTGTGGGAATTTAATCTTTTAAGCCCTCATTTTTGGCCAACTGTGCCTTTATTTTATTAGGTGTTCACCCTTTTGTTGTTGTCACGTATAGTGCGCGGGAAAAAAGGATACTTCTTCTCAGGAAAGGAATCTATCAGTTCGACAATCTAACTCTCTAATTTTGTAGCCATTGTCGGCCCTTCCAATGTAAATAGGGGGCCTAATTATATATCCAATTTCGGATGCAAAGCCACACGCTTTATATCTTTGTAATAAATTTAATCTAGCTCTGAGTATTCGCATGTGTAAAGGTTCCCACCACAGATTCTGTATTAAATGTGTGACGCTTGGTGTCCTTTGGTACGAGTTTTTCACGAACCTGGCGCCTTTGCTATGTACCCTATTCAATTCTGTAATTAAAGTTTTTTGAAAGGATCCCAAACGCTCAAGGCATACTCAATGTGAGGCCTTGCTAAAGATAAATGACACGTTTCCTTCACTACACCTTTCGACTGTACGTGTACGTTTGACGAGTGCCAGCTTTTGTAGCTGGCATTCGTCAAACACTTCACCTAATACTAAGTCAAATGGCGTGTAACATTCACAAGTCAGGACAGAAGGACCTGCTCTTTTTCCTGTACTGCCTGAATTTTTCTTGGGGAAAATCTCGTGTCCGAAAAAAAACGCCATTTGGGTAAAGCTGATGGTGTCCAGAGTCACCTGGATTTGATAAGCCTGCCCCTCCAGTAAGTAGCCGAGCGCTCTACTCTCTGGACTACCGAATCCCTTTGAATATTGATCAATTTAAGCAAGTTCTCTTCTTTCTGCGTTCAAAGTGGACACTCACCGTCCTTTGATTCTGAAGGATTCTGTGTTAGTATTGGAGAAAAGGAAACATACATAAACCCAACTTGTCAATATTTAGTCGATTATTTTGTTACACATATGGAACCAAAAATCTTCAATATTTTGCCAGATAACATTAGATGGGAAAATGTTTCTCGTGAATAACTTATAATGATAAACTTATCATTGCTTTTTACTCAGAAAATGTGGAAAGGTTGTCTGTAAAAACAGTATAGTTCATTTCCAGTAATAATCTTCTCATGAAGAACTTTTTGTTATTTTTTACTGAAAAAAACGTCCTCGTCCGATTTCTTATAAAATTTACGCTGACAAGTCAAACATTTGTCATTGGAATGTGGCCTTAATTCAGGATTAATTATTGAGGGTGACGTAAAACTTTCAAGCCTGATTTTTTTTTATTTTTTAAGTTGCCTTTTGGGTTGGAAGTAAATAAATATCTCCGGCTATCAAGTGAGATATCATATCACAGGATGTTTTTGAATCTCTCCCCACGACGAACCTAGACCTTCGCCGTATCAAAAACAAGTGTGCCGTAGACCGTTAAGATCCGTTAAAAATGGAGCCACGTTCCCATTTATCAACATTTTTTTCTCGTATTTCGATTGAATTTCATGGTTTATATTGCGTTCGCTTTCCCTTCGAGTCCAGTGCCGCAGTATCGGAAGACAGGGTTCTCTCAGGTTCGCGGTCTTGAGTCGTCCTCCACTCTTTGGCCTGGCGGAACACGAAATCCGAGCAAGCGAGCGACCTAGCTGCCTGCCTAGGGACCCCGTCTTAGTCCTCCTGCTGCCAGTCACCTCCTCCACACCCTTCCAAACCCCAAGCAACGACCCCCTCCCTCCACACGAGTAAAGTCCGGAGGATTGAGTCATCATGGGGATGGAGATGTATTCCGGATAAATTTTTTCGGGGTGTGTAGGGGGAGGGGTGGTAGAGGGGATAGCTCGATGGGCGTGTCCCAATGAGATGTGGCGGGGCGCGGGAGAGGGGAAGTTTAGAGGGGGATAAAGAATAGGGGTACTGAGGTTGAAGTATGGACGGGGAGAGTGCCCCTGGGCGTAGAAGGCAAAGAGAGGAAGGGGTGGGAGTGGAGGGATCCGGGACGGATCTGGAAGTGGTTTTGGGAGGGGGGTGCGGGGGGCTAAGGGTGACTTGGTGGGTGGGTAATGAGTTTCTCTGAAATATTGAATCCATCGTAGGGGGATGTGAATGCTGGAGGGTGGAAGCGCTGCTGGGAGGGAAGGGTTTTTTTGTGCACGGAGGACTTATCGTTCGACGGTGCGGGTGGAGGATATAAGCCAAACAGAAAGGGTTCGCGAGCGAAGCAGTCGGAGACTAAGCGAGTCCGTAATGAGACTAAGCTTTCAGCTTGATACCTTTTTCAAGAGCTTGCCGTTATATGGGAGAGGAGGATCCAAACTCCCACCCCAAAGTCAAGTTGGGGCGTAGCGCAATGGGAGTTCATCGCTCTGGCGTCTTCGAGTAGGTCATTTTCGGTTGAGAAAGCGTTCGCTTTATTTTTTTGTCGGCATTTCTTTTCGGTCCTCAATCTTGAGCTGCGCACAGTGGGCAACTTAAGTTACGATGTTGAAGTTTACTTTTCCTTGCATGATTTATTTTTTTGTGACCATCTTAACTGTGTAGCAGCAGCTAAAATTTGACTGTTTATCGATGCGCACATCCTTTCGTTTCCCCTCTTTTTTTAGAGGAACTTCCTGTCCTTTTAAGATTCTATTCCTTGAGGAAAGAAGGGTTTACAATATGTTTGACTCGAAAGAAATTATAATGCATATCTATTCCTGTTATCCTATTTCATGTTCAGAGTATAATGAGCTGCTTCTGTAAAAAAAATCAGCACATTTCTCTCTGCAATTTTATTGCTAACCAGTTAGGAAGTTATGTATATAAATGGTAGTTATTTTACTGTAGGGTGGTAAAATGAAATTGAAAACAGATAAGCATTTTATATGAGGAAATGATAAAAAAGCATTGATACATAAGTTACGTTTTCCTGTGAAAAATCGTTATAATTTATATTTCATGTTTTATGCTTTAGTAATCTAAATTAAAACTGCGGAATTATCTTACATATTCATCTTACTTGGGTTTTATGAGTACGTAAATTTTAATAAAAATGATACACATGATTCTTAAATATAGCACACTAGTATCCACGTGGCCAAATTCCTATTACGTTGTCGAGTATCTTCCGCTAGAAATGGAATTCAATGTTATCCTCTTAAGATTTTTGTGTTGAGTCAAAAGCTGACGGCCCCAGGTTCCAATACAAACGGCTTGTGTAAATAGATTCGGACCGAAAAGATGACTTGGCGTCCCTCCTCCAGTACTAAATAAAACTCTCCTTACTCCCTTAAACTCTTATGTGCTCATTGCTAATTAACCAACTCTATATATGGTGCCTGCAGATAACGGATTTTCGACTAGTTAGCATGAGAGCACAGAGCGAAGGAATTACGTCGCATCAGGGAAGAATATAAAAAGGAAAATCGTCAATCCCGAAATATTATTATCATGTTAGTGTAACATTTAGAGTAGGTTTTGGATGGACATCTACATATACTACCCACCACTGAATTTCCAATCTTAACAGAGAAACAGCCCAGCATGCTGCAATGAAATAATTAACCCCTTCTTCAATTCCACATATTTTATACCTCCATTCTGTCCAGCGTGACTCTTCTCCTCTTTCCACTACCTCCTCTGCCGATGTTTATACCCACAATCAGTTTTCAACGCACCACGACAAATCAAAATGCTCTCAATCAATTTTTCCTGTCTCCTTTGTGTTTATCCCACCAGTTCCCTATCCTCCGCGATCATTCCTGATATTTCGTTTTTGCTTTTCTTTTTGCCCATTTTACCTCTTCCATTATCTCCACACCCACATCTCAAAAGCCTCCATTCTAGGCCTATCATCCTGATGCAACAACCGTGTTTCCTTCCCGTACAAAACCACGCGTCTTGTGAAATATTTCGTGTTTAATCAACAACATCTTAACTTTACGTCTCCGACATCAATTTTCCTACTCCTCGTTACATGTTGGATTATGAACCGGTGAGAAAATTCAGTTCTGAGCATAATGCTTGGCTTTTTTTCTTTCGCTGGATTGAAAGTTGAATTCTCAATTTCACGTCATTAACTTTAATCGCTTGCCTTGCAGTGATAAGATGTCCATAGACATTTCCGAAATTCGCAGGAACGTCTGAGTTGTTGTCTCTGAGAAATGGACGTAGATAATCTTGAAGCATCTCTCCCCGGGAAGACTGAATCATCCTTGGTAGTTCGTTCTCTTGAAGCGCAGGTGCAGAGGGCGCCTGGCGGCAAAACAAATGCACCGTAACCCGTCGAGGGCTCAAAGAGCGAGCGCGGTTGGCTCCTCAAAATCTCGAGTGTTTCCCGAAAGCCTTCTCAAGTGTTCTTCCGCGCGGCAGTCGTGGTTTCTAGCCGAACAAATAAATCCATCTGCTCGCTGTCCCTATGGAGATTCAAAAGAATGTTGTAACTGCTATCCATTCCCAGCAAAGGGAGATCCTTTTTAATTGATGGAATGCCTTGTTCTCCCTTGTCCGCTCCAGCCCCAAAGAGTTGTGCCCCATCATTGTGTTCTAGTGTCCACTCAAGTAGGACACAGTGTTAGAGAGAAATTTTATTTCTGCGCGTGAAAAAAGTTTATTTTACCGCTTTAAATTTTGGACTGCATGTCCAAAATCACTATCGAGAACTTTAATGAACCTTTATGATATAATTTCCTCATTTAAGTGGCGTTTTATTGACGAAATTATATCAGATTTATTAAATGATAATGGAAAATATAAAATATTATTATTCCGTTTTTTATTGTTTTTACAACACCTACTGACGTGGAAAGCACTTTTTTTTGTTCTTGGAAACAGAGAAATATCTCCTTTCTCTCATTAGCCGCTTTCAGGGTGAATGTAACTTCATATAGGTTATTAACCCGATAAGCCTCCTAGAAATAAATTAGAACATAATAATTCATTTAATTAACATACATTCCATAGAATTAATCCATAGAGAAATTAACTTTAAAAATTAATATCCTCAGAGGTAAATAGTCTCTCTAACTCCCGGGAATCAACATGATGTATACTGCTTTTAAACTGCTGTTCTGCAGCATTAAGAAGCCTCCCGTGACTTAATAATTCCTAAAAATTGACCTTTTTGTTGAAGTAATATCCTAATCGCTAGATTTTAATAAATACACTTAGATACGTTTACCGCGTAAATATACTCATTCTAGTTGTTCGTCCATATATTTTTCCCAATCTAATACCTCCAGCACTCCCGTGACGCTTCCTCTCTTCTCGTGGCAATTTTCCACCGGTTTTTTCTTGAACCTATCTAATTCCTTAATTAACGTTTTCCTCCGAGGATCCCAGATATTTTCCGCGGATTTCAAATGTGGCCAAGGTCATGGGAAGTACAACCTCCCTCTTACTTTTTAATACGGTTTTTCGTGTTTGAATATATATATAATTATATATATATATATAGGGGAATCTTACTTGAAGAAGGCCTCGGAGAAGGCCGAAAGCTCGAACAATTTACCGTGTGAGTGTCCTTTTAAATGTTGCTATTCTATTTAAGTTCTATTGTGTCGTCCCATTATTGTGCTGCTCGTGTGAGTGTTTCCGTATGATTATATATATATATATATATATATATATATATATATATATATATATATATATATATTATATATATATATATATATATATATTATTATATATATATATATATATATAGTTGTAAATGTGTATAAAAAGACATGTATATTCGTATATGCTTCATGTGAACTCTATGCATCAAACTCACCCGACATACGCGTGCGTTGATTATTAGCCGGACTTTCCCCCAGCTTGAAAGGGCATCTTCAGTTTGCAGAGCCTAGCCGCTTGCATTGGTGGCAATGGTGCACTTTCCATTATGAGCAGCCCGAGGGTACATATTCCGTTTGGCTGAAAGAGAGCTCGGATTAACTTCGGTCCGGATTACCGTGTTTGCTTTGTGACGCGGAATTACGTTGCGAGGTTGGAAAGGGAGGACGGAGGGCACTGAAGGTGGAGAGGGCACGATGGGATGCACGGTTGCAGGGGGGTGGTGGACACGGAAGGCATGAATTAGAGGGAAGCATTAGGTCTAACACGGAGGACATCCGCGGCCATTGGCAGGGGCGTTTGGGGGGGAGGGTTCGACCTCAAGGGGGACGGGGAAAGCAGATCCTCGCGACTGAGTTATCCTTCCTCCCCCCGAGTAGGGTGCATGTCCCCCGGAGCTTACCCATTGGGGTTCACACGCGCGCACTACCGCCTCGCCTTCAACCTCCCTTTTTCATCCCCCTTCCCTGTGCCTCTGATGTAAAAGCAGCGTAGACAAAGCATGCTGGAAGGTCGAGGAGAACAAAAAATTCGCATTGAAATAGCGTGCGCAATAAAAAATCATTTATAGTATTCATTATTGGGATGCTTTTGCTTTAATCAGATGCGACGATTTATTTTTTACAATGGAGGGCAGGGCATTAAAATATGTAGTAATAATTATCGAACTTAGACTGGTTTTCGAAAATTAAAATCCCGGAGTTCATCGTGTATGACCATAATAATTTTCTTGGTAGTGGTTTATTTTTGATTGTGTAATGATTGTGTGAATGATTGGTTTTTTTAATGATCGATTTTGTTATTGCTCTGTGCGCCATCAATCACGACACTAGGGACTTGTATGCCACCTGACAATTTCGGTATACACATATTTCAATGAATATGCGTTAATAAAGAAAAAAGAGGAAGGATTAGGAAGATTATATGCGATGAATCCCTATTTAAGAAAAAAATTATCTCTTTTGAACAAACACTATCTTTTTTGTCGAAAGGTTTTTCATTTGTGGACAGAGAACTGAGTTGCATATGTAATAACAGATTTGCTATGAGAGAAATCCTTCTCTCTTACCGGGTGGAAGTTACTTTATTGGTTGACAAAATACCTTGCTTTGGCAGCTGCTAAATGTTTTCCTGCAGGCAACCAAGCTAATTTTACTTTGACAATCAGTACTTATTTTGCTGAAAATTATTATTTTGTTCCTATTTCCTGACACATACTCAAGATTTAGTTGACCAATATTCTTCCCCTCAACTTTCATCTGAGTGTATTGTACTTTCAGAGGCCTTAAAGGTATCTCACATCTTGGTTCTTCTTTTTCCGCTAAATCTTTTTCCATATTACTCCATTTTTGTATATCTTCAATTTTCAGTTATTACTTACTATAGATACCCTCCAGTACGCTATGCGGGCCGTTAAAATTATCAAGTATGATTTGGTATTAAACAAACGACGAACAGTATGACTTTTGTGCAGCTGTATGACATTCTACTAAATAAAAAATTGCAATTAAGTCTTATACTGTTGTATGGTACTCTTTAAAACATATTATAAACTTTAAATAAGGTGTAATCAAAATTCCGTTGAAATTCCTGCCCATATCGGATTCCTGGATCTCATTTTGGGGTGGAAGATATGAAACGAAGTAGTGATATATTAATCGCTTTGGATAATTGGTATTTCCGTATGCTAGTATTTGCGACTTACTATGCTCTATTTTTGCATTGAAACATTTTTCGTGCTTTGATTACTTAACATATTACGTGCTTTGATTACTTACGTAGTAACACGTTTTTCCAAGCTTATTAACCATAAATACTTATTTCGAAATATTTGAATCGTTTGTGATTCTTCATTTAGTGGTATTTCTTTGTTGCTATTTATATCTCTGTATTATCAAAATCGAAAAGAAAACGACGAGAAAGTGCTAGGGATCGTGGGGGGGGGGGGTGAGAGAAATAATTGTTGAGGGAATTCAAAAGGAGGCGGGAAAGATGGATTCAGTGCGTTTAAATTGGCGATGGGATGTTGAAGACTGTGACAGAGGGAAGAACCTTGCACAAAGGAGGAAGAAGAAGAAATAGGGTGGGTATGTTGGACGGAATGAAGGGAGGAAAGAAGTATACGGAATTGAAGAGGGGCTTACTGGTATTCCCGATTTCAGGTTGTGATTTTTGTTAGGTGAGGCAAGTAAAAGTATTTTTGTGAAATAGTTTAGGCTGTTACTATCTAAAACCTATCCTAATCGGCAGATTACCGATAATAATAATAATACCTCATGTATCAAAAGTAGCCATTGAGATGCTTTATCATACGTGCACGATGATAAAGTTATATAAAACAGTTGGTAAAAAAATACAAATATCAAAGCCTTTACTTTGATAAGTGGAGCAATTCAAGACGTGAAACACTCTTTAGTTCTCAATTGGTGTCTTATCTGTTATATTTATTTTTCTAATAATATTTTATTATTATTGTATGAAAGAATTCTTGCGTTGGATATCTATAAGAGTGAAATTTTCTATAAAAGCTAGGGAATAAATTTTGTAATAGGCTAAAAATATCAAAGATTTACTGATTCGATAATTAGTTTGGTTGATATTCTCACCCACGGGTAGAGTAAAAGGATTGGTAAGTTTGATATAATCCTGATAAAATTCGTTAAACCCTGACCGTATTGCGCATCATGTTGGTACACTTGGCATACATCGCTTTTAAAATAAAAAGCAGGCTCTTTTAGCAACCTTTATTTATAAGATATATAATATGCCTCGTATTCTATTTATTCCTTCTAATTTTTCTTGGAAAAATACGTATATCATAGATTGATTAAAATTATAGGCAAATTAAATTTAATGATTGATACCGCCGTTCTTATAATCAAAGGTTGTTTATCCCTTTGATATAATATCTTGTTCTCTTAAATAATTTTATTCATATGCACTCAAATCCATCGAACTCGAGGGATAACAGAAATATTTTGGTATAGCTTGCAGATAGGACTGCAGGAAATTCGTTTCATGCAAGCGCAGGGGCATAAAAATTAGAATATGTGCAATTTTAATGTTCATTTTCCATAAATTTTTCTCTGAAGACGTAATGTGTGCAATATATCTCGCGTCAAAGTAAACCCTACGAAACGTCCATTACAAATAAGCGTAACTATACCAAGCAAAACTAATGTTAGCGATAATGAATACGCATCTCGCCAGCATCTAGTCCAAGTGAACTCGAGCATAGAATCCCTTGCTACATTACTGAATCCGACCTCTTCATCCCACGACTTCACTCTCTTCTCTTGCCATTGCTTCGTTCCATTTTCTCCCTCTCCCTTCCCCTTCGCTTCTTTTACTCATCCCCCCTCAAAAAATATCCATTCATCGTCCTACTCCCCTCCCAACCATCCATAGAGTCTGCCCCACCCCTTAAACCCACTTACTACACATATGAGTGGGTATATCTCTTTCATACGTCTTTCCACCCCTGCTCGGCCTTCCCCACCTCCAGAACCAATCTCCCGCAGCTGCAACCAACCCTCTACCTCCTCTCCCGTCCTCCCACCGCCGCCCCTCCTGACCACCCTCCTCTTTAGGCACTCGTCGTGTGACTAACACCACAGTTTGACCGTGTAATGTTGCGGAAATAATTTCTCGGGGTGTAATCACCCTAAAGTTTCGCTGTTGGATGGTTGGTGGGGTTGGGTCGGCGCGAAGGGAGTTTTGTGTGTGAGTTTGGAGGGGAAGGGGGCTTCGTCTTCTCTCTCCCTCTTGTCAGTCTCAATCCCCCTTCCCCGCCGCCCTAGAGCCTCACCCGCTCCGGGCAAGTTTGGAGGGGTCTTCCCGCGGGGTCCTAACCCCTCGATCCCTCTCTTCCCCTGCCCCTCCCCCCATTGCGACGGGCGACGAATCGCCGTTGCTAACGTCGCTGCTTAGGAGGAAGAGGGATATCGTCGAAAAGGGGAACGGGGGAGGATTCTGCGCGGGTGGTGGGGAAAATGATGAAGGTGTCGGAGATTAGATGGGGTGGTGGGCACGAATTAATTATATGTGACGTGAAATGTTGGTGGAAATCCCTATTGCATGATAAAATGAACAATTCCGCGCACCTAAGCTGTATTTGTGGGGATGCGGGGAAGAATAAAGAGCGAAGAAGTGATTTATTTTGACAGGAAAGAATCAAGGGAAGCGATGTTACATCAGGTGCAGATGTATCTTCCACATGAACGACTCCAGGTGCCCTCATATTTTTGACAAGATTAGACGAATGCATGGAGAGCGGCATCCAAACTCTCAAATCCAACCCTTTGGTGCAATTTCTGAAAAAAAAGGGACGCCCTAGCTGGATTATTACACTCGAGATGTACCATACGGAAGCCATAAATGTCCTTTTTGTCTTATGTATACACAACAAAATAATACCTTCTAGGCTTCCTTACATGCCTTACGTAAACTGCGTACGAAAGAGGGCCTTTGAAGTAGTATCCGATCAAAGAGAATCGAATGATGTTTTCTCCATCACCTTCACCAGCCGTCATCACCCTAGGGTTGGATTTTACGTAGTTCGCCACACAGTTCTCTCATATTTGCTTAACTCTCCTGGTATATATATTTTATCACGCACACGTATTCATTCCAAATATTTTGGATAAGAGTTCCTGAAATGGTGACTCTCTTAAAATACTAACTTCTTGATTTCCAAATTGCCTTCCACACCGAATTTTGATACGCGTTCAAGTTTTCAGGGCGTCCAATTTTTCTCCCGGGACCGATAGTAGATCGAAAGATGCGGTTGAGGTTAAAATACACGGACACTCTTCATAAATGCGTGACATAAATGGTTGCAACGTGCAGCTCGCAGAGTTTTTATAGCTGCCGCTAGAGTGAGAAAAATTTCCCATGATTAAAATTCGTCGTTTTGAGTACAAGAGCAGGATGCAATCATCCATTTTCTCCCCTTGCGTGGTTTTCACACTCATTGACATTTATCGTGAATTGAGTGAGGGATGCGTTGTTGGTTTTATAGGTGAAAAAAGTTTGCATTCGTTAGTGCGAAAGTACTAATAAGTCCGAATGTCGTGTGGCAACGAACCCAATACACATCAACCACAAACCGGCTGGTTTTTCCAGTGAGGAAAAGGACCCGAGAAGCGTTCTCGGTGACTATAGTATCACGGCGTCGATGTTGTGATAATTGTATACGTACTTATACAGAAAAATAATCATTGAGAACTGACAAAAGTTTCAACTTTCTCTTAAAAAATAATTCGTGAGGAAGAAATAGGGAGACTAATAGGACCTAAAAAATCTCATATACATCTACATGAATTCCCCTCGATCCACCAAAAAGGTGTGTGGCAGGGGGTGCAAGCACCAGGTGGGACGGGTTAGGGATAAGGAAAAGGAAGAGAAAATGGAAAAAATACATTTGCTAAAAACCTCGAAAAAACATTCAACTTCATACACATGCTGTAGGAAGACTTAACTCAAAACAAGTGTTAATTTCTCCCAATGATCGCCTGTTTTTAATGAAATTGCATCAATTCCTGCATGCCGGTATTAAATAGAAAAATTGTAAATGGAGCATTCTACGTAGTTTCTTTTCTTTCGATCAATGAATTTTTGTTATTTCATTGGTCTCATGCAACAATATATGCATGACTACAGACTTTTCATTATAAAGTTGCTTAATTGAATTTATACTCATGGCATCCGGAATTACAGAATTCATATTCGTGATAGAATTATCATTAGTTGGAAAAAAGTAGCGATTAACTTTGCTTTAGAAGATCTGTGTTCATGTGATGATGTACAGTGCTGCTCTAACTGAATGCTGGCTTTTCAAAATTTCTTGGTGCTAGTGAAAATACTAATTGGTTTTTACGGAAATTCCAAACGTGAAATATTGACAAAATATCTCCTTTTGCATTTTGATGAAAAACGATTTTTCTTTGAGTCTTCTTGTGTGAGGTATGAATAGTAAAAAGACGCGGAATCGCCGAGTAAATACATTTGCCATATTTTGGTCTGTTCTAAGCTTAAGCTTCGGTTTTATGCGCTCAGAGTTCATGCAGGTGACTGGAAGAGACAGCGAGGTGGGGTCGGGTTCCAAAAAAGAAAGATATGAGGAACTGTGACTAGTCTCTGACCTGTCGCGTGTTGTGATGAGAGAAGGTATGTTACCCTTTCTCCACAAGCCAAGGGGATGATTTTTCAAGGAAGAGAACGGACGAAGTTTTCCAAACGTGCACGTCTTTAACGTGGGCTCGCTCGTCCTAAGAAGTGTTTGCCTCACTGCTTCGTCTTAAAAATAAAATTTCCCACTCATTGTCAGTTACACATCTCGAGGACCCTCAACAACTCACGCACGTTCCTGAATGCGGAAGTTTCCTCCTTGACGAAAAAAAGAAAATCCTATTTTTTTTACTTTTTTGTTACTACGAGGCCCTTCACGCTTCCAAAGTAATGCTTTTCCTCCTTTAGGTTCCCTCCCGGGCAGAAGTCGAGTCATCTCTCTCAGTAACGGATCATATAAATACCATCTTCCCTGTCCCCGCGGACATGATTGGGAAATCCCCTCCCCCCTTCAGGTCCTCAGTTTGAATACTAGCTGGGGCACTTATTTTCCCTTAGAGCGTTCTCGAAACCTTGGCAAGTGTTAAGAGATCATTTCGATCGAAATATTCCGAATCAAATTGTGTTTTTGACCAGGTTGAAGAGCTACGGACCCCACCGCCTAAAGAAGAGGCAGGATCTCATTGCGGAATACTTTTAAAAGAGCGAATATTATGTTCGAGAGGTAGAACGTATCCGGGGCCACCGCGGAATTCGGCCCTCCAGAAAGAAATTAATTACGTGATCGTTTCGGGCGTCGCGTGAGCTTCGCCCAAGGGGGAAGCATTTGCCAGCTCCTTATGTAAATTTCTCGGCCACCCCACGCGAGCTCTTCCCTTGAAGGTAAAAAAAGAGGAGGTTCGTCTCCACCTCTTGCTTGGTCTTTCCCAAGCATGGTCGGTTTGCTTTTCCTCCTCCTTGAGTTTCGATAAATTTTCCTTCCCTGGCGTTTATTTTTCCATTCCCATCTTGCTGCTCCAAGCCACGCTTTCTTGCTCCTGCATTTGCTTTTTTCATCTTCTGCCACAGGTCGTGCACATTTGGTTCCGTTTGAAATATTTTTCATTTGAGTTCAAGGACTCTCCCACCTGCCATTCGCAACATACGTACATACGTATTAAAGGAAATTGATTTTTTGGATAGGTATTTGTATTTTGTGTCTTAGATATTGTTTGTTATCGTGCGATGTATATAAAATGGGTTCCTTTTTGGAACATTATTAAATTTAAATTCATAAAATGACCTTCGGTGATTTATTTTAACAGATAGTTAAAAATTGGAAAAAATATTGATTCTACGTTGAGGGGCAATTAATTGTTTGAAATATGAATCGAATTAATATTGTCGAGGAACCCATCGAAATAAAATAGTTCTGAATGCAAACCTATTGATAGTCGTGAAAATGTGGCTGCTTGGATCTCGAGGAATCTTTTTAGTATTTATCATTTTTAGGGCAAAATTAAAAAAATAACAACTCTACTAAGATGCGTTCTTAACGGTGAGAAACAAAGTCGTGGTAGTGCAGTGGATATAGCGCTGAACCACTGACCGAATGGTCCGAGTTTGATTCCGATTGATGATTCTGAGCCCTCATAGTTTCACCCAGCTTTGTGATTCAGACGCATTTACACAACACACCGCAAGCCATCGCCAGGACGTGTGGCCGGGGGTCACCAGCCATTCTACATGTATTCCCTGTATTTCTTCATACACATGGTACCCCGCGATCCATCCAAAAACTACACGGAAAAGGGGAAACCAAACTACATTCATTCAACATGCCCACACATTATGAGTATTATATGGTATTATGAGTATTATAAGTCGCCATTCCTGTGATTTTTTTCGTTATCATATTCACATGGGAAGCCGCAGGCGGTACAGGGATAGGAACCCCCTCCCAACCTTAATGTGTGAATTTCACACTCCGTTGGGTTAGTGAGTTGAGCCTATCCTATCCTGAACCTATCAAACTAGATATCGGGTGGAATGCTGTAGGTTTTCGTGGGGTGGAAGATGGTTTTCTTTTTGCGCATTTAGAATTCGAGGTAAAGATATGCGAAATTCATGACTTAATCTCTTTATTTTTCGATATCATGACTCCTGCATTTACTCGTACATAATACCCCACAAGCGCCGCAAGGGCGTGTAGTGGGGAGGGGGGTTAAGTCACCACCCGTAAAAGGGAACAAATTCACATTCGAAATCAACACATGCATACAAACCTATACCCACAGTAGCGTACAACTGGCGGAAGTTAGTGTACCATATGTACACTTTGCCAGGTTGTGCTTGGTAATATTTCAAAATATTATTTTCAATTGCGATTGGTTTTGTTTAAATTACATCAATCGCCCATAAGAACTCCTGTGATTACTTACAGTATAACTGATAATGTCTTCTCTTACGCACTTCATAATAACTCTTTACTTACAATGCCACATTTTGTTTCACCAAAATGTCTTAGGTTAATGTTTTTCAACGCCCCCCAAAGCCCAGAGATGTGTGAAAATCACACATTCAGGCACTAATTACTTGAAATACACGAAAATACACGTACCTACTTTATGAAAGGGGGTTCCATGTTTTGTTTCATTATTATATCAAAACAGTTCCTTTTAAGCTAACGCTTCTGAGAAGGTGCCTCTCTGATTGGTTGATTACAGTGAAATACGATTGATTTAGCGCAGCTATGAAATTAAATATTCAAAAATCAGGGATAACGGGTAAAGTTCTTTGCCTTCCTTACTAGTCAGTCTCTTGCTTTAATTTTCTCTTAAATATTACTTATCAATGTGATATTATTTAACATAAATAAATAAATATTTCATTACCCTCACAAGAAAGTACATTTGGGCACTGTAAATGGTAGTGTTTTGCCAAAATGATACCTCATTACTTTTTAACAAAAGGTTTTTACGTCTTTACAGCATGAGCTTTGGGGGTTCTAAATTTCACATGTTTTTGTAATTTCAAATTTTCTGCTATTTAATGAATTTGATAAAAGTATTAACGTGTTCGTTTTGTAGCAGTTGATAATGTAGTGCTCCCTTGCTAATAAATTATTTTTCGGCCTAGGTTTCGACGCTACTTACTCCTGAAGATGACCAAGTAACGTCGAAAGCTAGGTTGAAATGTATTTTATTAACAAGGGAATGGCGCATTATTATTTGCTACGAATCAATCATGTTCGCCTTACACAAAATCACGCCTGAATTCACAAAATTGAAGCATCAACAATTTATAACTGTGTATTAGGTACTAGAACTTCAAAACCACCCCAGTCTTCATTAGAGAGAAAAGGTTTGATAGATACGGGTTTGAACCCAAGGTATTCTGGTCGGTAGCCGAAAACTCTACCCCACTACACTACCAAAAGAAAAACAGATGGCTAACAATCCCCTTTTAGATATATGCGGGCCAAGTGGAATGTAGAAATTTATCAGGAGAAGTGTTTACATTTGTCTCACAGACAGGAATATTCATAATTCACCGTCAATTGCATTTAATGCGGACGCAATTCCAGCCTCTTTACAATTGGCTGATCATTGAAATTAGTATTGCAGCACGGCACGGCATGATAGCTTTCATTCCATATCCTGCAAGTCATGCATGCTCTTGCTTCTAATGGATGTCTATTCTCGTTACTGTGAAAGTTTAGTCAACGGACCGGGGACACGTGAATTCTCATCGGTTTTGATGCGAAAGAGGACAAGTCTCATTGGAGGTCTTGACTCGGGAGGCGAGTATCATAGTGGAGAGAGAGAGGGAGTGGGGGGAGGTTGGTTAGAGGGTTCCGATGTTATCGAGACCATTCAATCAAATGAGTTCGGTTTCCAGTCGGTTGGGCCGCTCCGCGTTCGCCCTGCGGTCACCTTGCGGTTCGGCCCTTTTCTCCTAACCGCGGTTCGAGACCGCCGGCGGTCAATCCGCAAGTGTTCCCAAGTTGACTTGACACCGAGCGACCGGATGATAGCAGACGTCATATTGGTATTTGCCTGGGGAATGTTGCGGAAGGAAGGTTTTCTCTCCTTAGGAGTGGCCCGTAGCCCGAGTGAGATGGAAGGGAAATGAGTAGCATCGGGATCGTCAGCACGGGCATTAAGTTCAACGACTCCGACGAGAACCGCACTTGCGCTTGCCCCCCATCCTCTCCCACTTTCTATTCCTCAGTCATTGATCAATGATATTCGGATCTAACTTGATTAAAATATTAGGCCGATGGTGAAGAAAACGGTGTTTTTAGAAACGTGGAAATATCGTATTTGATCGGCTCAGGATATACCCATGGACGATTTTCTTCTTTTAGAGATGTATCGGAAATCAAATCACAGGCTTTGAAAGTCGTTCCAGTCATGATAATGCAAACAAGAACCGAAAATTAGAGCTTTAAATCTTCAGTTATCATGGAGTTGTTTGATCTTTATCATAAGTGATGAATAAAAGGTCATGTTTGTTGAGTATGATAAACAGTGAGTTAAAAAAAACGGGGTAGAACATAAAAGTAATGCTTATTAAATTGCTCTGCTTTGTAACGTGCCTGCTAGGCAAATATTTTTGCAGTGTGTCCTATCGTATTATCTGTCCCTCAGTACCGTTTGCCCCATCATATTAGTGGCATGGAAACATCCGGGTTCATAAATTAGACTATTACTGACCATTCGGCGCTAACTGCAGGCGCCCATTTCCGTACCTTGATTTCACCGTTTTCTTTTTATCCGATGACTCTCTTTTATTGTATACCGTTTTAGTAAAGATTTCCCACCTAAAGGTTTTATAAGCCTCTTCTTCTCGAAACTAGAAAACTTTTCATAGGAAATTTGATATGCCTCGCGAAAATATGCAAGCTAATTCAGGGGTTTAGCCAACAGTGCAGAATAGGAATATTTTAAAATAGGAGTGTTGCCCAATTTATCAGCATAGTACTGAGTTTAATTTTTCCTAATTCGTACACTTTGAAATTAAATGTATTTTTCTCCATTTGTGATGCGTAATGTAACGTTCCGCAACACGTATAATAAGAGACTCGAGACAGGCTGCAATTTTCACAAAATGTTTCGTTTTTTATGTGTATATCTCACTCTATTCATGAGAAACTTGTTGAAATTTTTCATTGGCACGATCCAATGGCTGATTTCTTTTATAAATACTTCATCTTAGTTGAATGAAGAGAAGAACCATTAAAAAAAAATTTCGAATATTGGTGGGCGCTGTTGGTACTGTGTCAAATTAAATGCTGTGGTTAATTATACCCGATAAAAGGAATGAATATTATGTTTTGGTACTTGTGTTGGAGTAAAATATTTTTTTATGGATTGGGATCACGTCTGATCGTTAATCTGAAACTTTCTAACACTCATTAAAGAAACTTACACAATACAAGCCACTTTTGCAGCTGCTGATTCAAAATAGATATGAGGCCACAGACACGGACAGCGTATGTGTTCTTGGTTGAGATGTATGAGAAAAACCACTTGGTAGAAAGCATGCTTGTTCCAGTCTGAAGCGAGTAAACTTCTTTCCATATTAAGGAAATAGTATGCAACAAAAAAATTGAGGTTTTTCGCAGATTTCATTTATCAACTCTGAGAAGGAATTCCAATTAAAGGAAGAACTAATTAAAGACTTTCCCATTATACTTTCCTTATAACACTAGGTTTAAAAGTTTTGCAGGGTTAAATTATTTAAGATATTACTATACCATATGCAATTTCTTTCGTTTTTCGTAATTAATATTTTAAATTTTCAGTGGGCACCAAGGAATAGTGATACCCATCATTTAAGGCTAGAATTAACATTTTTGTATCGTTGTGTATAGTGTGCTCAAGAAAGTTGCCAAAATTACTATAAAATCCTGCCGATGCGAGGCTTTCCTTACAAATTCCGTTCCGTTTTTCTCGCTCTCCCCCCATATCTTATCCTTACTTTCCCTTCTAGTTCTCCCTCTCCAGCCACCCCCCATCTTCATATAATCCCGCTCCCGAAATCAGCGAGCTATTCCTTTCCCCTCATCCAATATTCATTTTCTCCTTTTCTGTCGTGCGTTTGTCCCGAGGGCGGTTCTCGAGGATATTCCCTCTACCGCTCCTTTTCCCTCGCCCTTATTACTCATCAGAGTGGCCAACCGTCGGTAAAGTTGCTGATGCTACCGGTCAAGTTTGACGGGGAAAGAAAGCGCCGAAATATTATCGAAGGTTAAATATATATTTTTCTCCTCTTACTGAAAGTTGACTCGGTCAAATCGAGAAAAGTAAAAAAGTATAAAATAAAGACCAAAGATGCGTAAGGAAGGTAACTTTTTGAGTTAAACCTTAAAAATTAAGATATAAACTTTATTTTCGTCAAAATACCGAAATTCATTTTCTATCATGTAAATTTACGTTTAAAATGGCTCCAATTCCAGTTACATTTTACTGCCTTCCACTGAAATATAGATAGGAAAATGTTGCGTAATATTTTTCAACACGTTCCTATATTTGTTCCACAGTAAATTTGTAGACATTTTTCCCATCCTAACGCTTCCAGTTCACAAAAATATGAGTTTTAGTGTATGATTCAATTTTATTAGCATCATCCCTCGGGTTTGAATCTGAATTATTATCAGTTCCATAGATGAAAAAAATTTTCGTTTGTTAATTTTAACAATGCAAATATTTATAAATTAATATTATATTATACCAAAGAATTATTTGAACCTGGGATGGTGAGAAATGTAGGATAACGTTCTACGGTTTGGCCAGGCATTGCAAGTATTTGCGATCGCTAAGGAGATTGAAGGGAATGCAGCCATCACTTTTAGCAGTTGGCCGTACTGTTTCCCACCCTTTCACCCCATTCTCCCTTCCTTTCCCTAACCCCGTCAACCGAAATCCCCTCCCCTTTCCACTCACTCGCAAATCCTCCCCCGACACTCCCCTCTAATCACTTCTGCGCGGAAACATTAAGCGCCATTTTAAAATCTCTACGTTTTTCCTTTTATCCCTCCCTCTTTCCATTTCTCTCGATTCCCATTTGCTCTTCCAAGAGCTGATTCAGGAAATGGAAGACGAAATATGTTTTCCTAATTTTAAATGCCTAAGTAGCTGGCAATTGAACTTGGTAAACTCATTTTTTCTAAGCGTCTGTGGGTGTCATTAGTAGGGTTCAATTCATCACCTGCTGATTGCTAATCCGCTTCCTCACCACCAAATCTGATTCTAATTGTATATTGCGTATATTCACTACTTGGCTTGTTATGGTTTTGCTTATGGAAGTCAGCTTTGAAAGTTCATTGAGAATCTTTGCTCCACCTTCTGAAGTTAACTGAAAACTTGTTCATTAATATTTCCCTATATATGGTCCTCGTTTGCCTGCCCTTCTACTTCATGCTCAACACCCCCGCCACATGACCTTGCGGCGGCTTGCGGGGTATTATGTAGATGTATTTTAGTATCACATTTCTAGTAACTTTCTAAAGTATGCTCTCAGCTATTCATTCTCTGAAAGTTATATTTGCACGTACTAACTCTATAGTTATCCGCATTCATCTTTCAGCATATCGTATCTTCTAGCAAATCTGTTGAATTATCTTCATGTCCACTTTGGTGTCTTGTCATACCTTCAACTCATCCCAGAGGATTTTTAAGAAAAAATATAGTTTAGGTCTAAATAATTGTGTATGCAAGAGAATACGCATTCAGCTAACTGGCCATGTCAGGTGCAACATTGTCCCAACCACATAAAATTTTCTCTATTCATCTACTTTCCGTACTTAATATCCCAAGAGGTGAATTTTAAAAAACAGAATCTTCTCAGTTTATGGTGGTGCTGCGAGGTGTGTGCTTATTGTCATTGAAGCACCAGAATACGGGTATATTATCTGAATACCTGTATATTAGAGTACCCATTCGTTTTCATTGGCTTGGAAGATAATATAAAACATTATAGTAACTTTCATGTGAGATGAAAAGATTGAGACTGTAGAAAATGCTTGGGTTATTCAATTGTATGTCAGATTTTAAACATTTCTTGTCTGTATAATTATTCAAAACTTCTACATGTTAGAAAATTTATTTTCTGTTTCAGCAATGTCTCTACTTAATTCCAGTCATAAATTACACAATTCTTTGGGTACAATTTATCTATATGTTGTGGCTATTATATATATATATATATATATATATATATATATATATATATATATATATATATATATATATATATATATATATATACAGAAACAGATATAAGGAAAAGGGATAGGAACACATATAAAGGACGAACACAATAGAGGTGGGGAAGGCGGAAACAGCCCCCTGACGCCATCTCTTGGCTGAAAGAATCGGGGCGCTTGGCGACATATTAGACCCACGGATCTCAGGGTAAATTGACTATCCTCGATAGCTCAAGTGGTCAAGAGCATCCGCCCGGCAAGTGGAAAGATCCGGTGTTCGAGTCCCGGTTGAGGAAATATTTTTACTCTTGTGATCCGTTCGATTCCGCCTTGCCCACCTCTATTGTGTTCGTCCTTTATATGTGTTCCTATCCCTTTTCCTTATATCTGTTTCTGTATATATGAGTATTTATTCGCCGTTTGGCGGGATTTCGTGTTTGAATGTGTATTTTGCCAATGTGGCTCATCTCTTTCTTCTGGCTATGCGTGCCACGAAACGCACTGTTCCTTTCCTGTATGATGTTCTATGAATTCTAACCCACTGTCCTTTCCTTTCCTTGTGTATTGTCTATTTCTCCTTTGGTGGGTGAAACAGCCCCCTGACGCCATCTCTTGGCTGAAAGAATCGGGGCGCTTGGCGACATATTAGACCCACGGATCTCAGGGTAAATTGACTATCCTCGATAGCTCAAGTGGTTAAGAGCATCCGCCCGGCAAGTGGAAAGATCCGGTGTTCGAGTCCCGGTTGAGGAAATATTTTTACTCTTGTGATCCGTTCGATTCCGCCTTGCCCACCTCTATTGTGTTCGTCCTTTATATGTGTTCCTATCCCTTTTCCTTATATCTGTTTCTGTATATATGAGTATTTATTCGCCGTTTGGCGGGATTTCGTGTTTGAATGTGTATATATATATATATATATATATATAATATATATATATATATATATATATATATATATATATATATATATATATATATATATATATATATATATATATATATATATGCCATATGACTAACCAAACAATGATAACTGTATGCTCTTCACGGTAAAAATTGGTGGCACACATGTATGATACTATAGTTTCTACTTCCGATTAAACTAATCCCTCATTGAATTCTCGATACATTCCAGGATTTCTTTATGTTAAAGAATATGAGGGCTTAAAGCACAATCTGTTTTCACAAATAAATTTTCAAACCCAATTTTGTAATGTCAAGTTTCGTTTATCATGCTCATTAGTTTTAAATTATAGCATGCATTAATTTTAGTAGCTTACGGGATATATCTTTTATCTCATCGATGTTTTAATAACGTTGCTTAATGTGCTGATGGGGTATTTATAATTATTAAATTATAATCCAGACTTCACTTGGTTTAAAGGCAAGCCACGTGCGACCTTCTAGTGGTTCATATTCGGGCATGGATTTAGATTTCCGAAACTGACATCAAATAAAGGGGGACTTAATTTAAGGTAGAACACCCTTTAAATTAATATTTAGTCTCATGGGGCGGGATAAATGAATCTAGCATGATCCTTTTTTATGGCAATTCAAATGACCCCTTAGTGCGAGTTGAAGGGTTTTGAGGTGCTAAAGGTGTTACGTTAGCAGTCGTTCGCGATAATATCTAATCTTTGAGTAAGCAGTCAGGTATTACAATGACGAACGGCTCCAATTTTTCGTTTCTTTGGGAAATTATACCCATTTGTGGAAACGCTCACGTTTGGGTCAAATGACGCGCATATACGGATAGAGATTAGGAATGCCGAAATTGCACCCCCGGCGAAGATTGTTGATCCCGATTATCCGCGAGCGGAAGTTCGTTGGGGACGACGCACACCGGTTTTACCCGGGGCGGCCATAGTAATCGAGTGAACTTAGAGGAAATTCTATCCAGGTGGGCGTGGTCGCATTTTACACCGGTGAATCTATATTTCTTATGTTTTCCCTGTCTCAACCCCTCTCCCTTTCCTCCCGCCTCTTCGGAGCTTCCGTGATGGTTAAGAACAAAACAAAATTTTTCAATTATTTACACGCCGAAATTATTAAATTCAGGAAGAGATACAATTTCCTGTATTTTGTTTTTTTTTGACGAGTGGGCAAACATGTGGCATCCGACCGATTCCCTGAAAATGGGCTCTCTCCCCGAGGCTAAGGCCATCACGCAACCGCGGAAACACGCGGGGCGTTCGAAAGAACACATCCTTCCTCAAGTCCCACTTCTCTCCTCCTCCTACTTTTCCAGTCCATCGCCCCTTTTTCTATTTACATTTCCTTAACTGCCTAAATGTTCTCTTGTCCCCTTACTTCCCCACCCCCCCACTTCGCGCTAGCATTCGTTCCGTGGTTCCTCAGAACATGCGGCCTTGAAGACCAACAGAGCCTGTTTGCATACCAATTCCAAAATAAACAGGAACTCTGTTGGGTAATTTTGGGTGTCTCGGAAAATTTACTCGAAAGAGGTTGATTTTGAAGAGAAAAATGGTCCAATGGTTCATGGGTATGACGAATGCAATCCACTTCACCTCTGTCTCCTCTTCATTGTGGAGAAGAAACGTGAATAATTAAATATAACATCGCTCCTTTTCCTACTTCTCAAATGTTTATTAACTCAACGTCATTGTCCCTTAGACGTCACGTAACTTCCAATTTTGATATTTAGAACTCACATGGTCAATTCTTTCGGAATCACCGCAGATTTTTTCTGGGAATCCTAACTATGGAAATTCTTCGTAAATAAAGTGATAAAAAAATGCGTTCAGAGCTCTTATTAGAGATGGATATTATTGATATGTAGCAAACGACCTCTTCTCTTTAGCCATTTTTAAATATGTTATACTGGCTACTTACCTTTTACCTTAGATTTTGGACCTCGAGTTATATGTTTCAGATTTCTTAAATATACTATGCCTTGTAAGGTGCTACTTCTGTTGATTATTTCTTCATTTTTACGGGCCAAAGTTGGATCGAAACAAGGTTTTTTTGGGATTGATGGTTTTGGGCAGTTGCCCTATGTACTTCATCAAATATAACTCGCAAGATTGAATCGAATATCTTCTTGGAAGATATTCGATTCAATTTCGAACATAATGTGGATCATTTAATAAGAATGCCTTCAAAGAATGGGTTAAATAGGCTGACCATTTTTTTAAATCGGGTTGTCCCCTTTTTGATCTTTATCACTCTTAACTGAATTTCCTTGGAACTATTCCTTATAAGGTAATCTGGTGGTAAGGTCGCTAAACCAGTCTTAGCAATCGAAAAATTGTTAATTATGATTTTGAATTGGAACTGAAAACGGCTCCAACTATTTTCAAACTAATAAATCTAATAAGTTTAGTTATATTCAAGCATTGACTCTGTTAACTTGGTGGTCAATTGATGTACTCTTAATCGCTTGGCTGCCCTAAAGATCGCAGATTTGCATTATTTCTCGCGATGTAACTAATGATATTTAAAATATTTTTATTTCACCATGAAATATGACGTTAGCATCAGAAGTACATTCATAATCCATTTCATATAGTATTTACATTAAGTTATACGGTTGTATTGTATCAATTAGAATACACATCACCATACATGGTAGCCGTGATTGTCCGTCTTTATTTCGTGAAACGGAAACTGAACATCAAAGAGTGTTGTGTGCGTATTGAAAAGTAACCTGTACCCCTCGTTTCACATGGACGAAACTTCGACCCTCCGTCACCTATGACACTCCTAGATTTCAGGGCTATGTAGCGTGATTTAATATCAAGTATAACAGCATTTCCCCACTATCTGGAAGATTGAAGGCTGAAGTGGAAGGAAAAATAATCTATATGGCTCGTAAATAATTCACCAACGACGTCGCATGACCGATCTCCCCGCCTTATCTACGAAAACCGGAATAGAGTTCGCTTCCTTGAAGAGTACACGTCGGTCGCGATGAACGCATTCACAGGAGGGGAGGGTTTGCGTTGAGGGTAAGAGGGTTGTAGAAGGGGACACGCTTCCACGTGGTGTCATCGCCAGGCCACTTAAGAGCAGTCGGGAGAAGCGGTCAATTAATCTCTCCGTCCTCCTCCCCCATCATCCCCGCCACACACTCTCCCCGGCGAAGTTTCTCCTTTTTATTCCCTTTTTATGGGAGCGGAGGTGTTTTGCAATTGACCCGGGCCGACCGCCGAGAGACTGACGCTGATGACAGCCGCGCGGTTGCCAGTGAGAAGATGTACGAAGCACGCGCGTCGCTGCGTGCGAGAAGTCTCCTCTGCCCTCCTGCCGGTGGCAAGGATGCTCAGTTTCTTTTCCTTCGCTCGAATCGATGGACCGAACGCTATCATCTGGGGGCGTGTTTTCACGAGGGTGGCGTGGGGCGTGTTCGGGAGGTGGAATAGGCTCTCGGGAGAGGTTGGCCGCGGGACCTCCCCTGCCGGAGCCGTTTACGAGCCGACCTCCGATAACCACCACTCCCGATAATTCTCAAAATCCAGGTTCTTTCATTCCCCTCTTTGAATTGTCCCGATATACAAGCCCGTGTTTTTCCTCTCGCGTGAGTGAATAAGGGAATCCTTCTGCTTTGCCCAAAGGACCACCCGTGCTGATTTCTGGCCTCGCACACAGTTGCATCCCGACTCGTGATATGGTAGTCGTTTGTGCTGGTCTGGTTATGTGTGGGCATCGACCCGTCGTGGAAATGTACATATTCCTTGACCTTCAGTCACTCAGATCTCCTCAATCGTTAGAGTCATGATTCCATTATGTTAACATCCTTATTTTCAAATGTCTAAATATTCACACTTAACTCTTCTTGGCTTAGTGATTGACTTCATCAGAAAATATGAAACGAGAAATGAATTTTTTTTTCTGGTTGATTTCCACCGTTTTCCATTATTTCCGAGCTTCTTTTTTAGGAATCACGAAGCGGAATAAGTATTCAGGTTCATGGCTTCCGGAGTATATATGTAGAACTTATCCACTATTAGTCACGTAGCTTTATACGAGGGCTCTCCAGAAAGTAACCTCAGTTCTCGTGTAGCGTGGAGCTATTAGTGGAGGTAGCCGAACGGTCGTTGTATTGACGCACACAGTATGCCAACCACTGCGCGCCTCGAGGTGCAGTGGTTGGAAGGTCGCGACGTTTGTCTTTTGTTTGCACTAGCGAGTCAAAATGAACAATACAATTGGCATTCCCGCCAAATGTGAAGCTCGTTCAGTGGTAAGGTTTTCACCGATAAAAATTTCAAAGCTGCTGACATCCATCGAGAAGTTTGTGCTCTGAACGGACCAAATGTGATGAGTGACAAGAGTTGTGCGTAAATGTTGTCCTTCGTTTAAGAATGAACATAAATGTACATGATGATGACAAAAGTGGCTGCCCGTCTGTGGTGAACAATAAACTGCACTTGAAAATTGACGAAAAGTTCGTGAAAACCGGCGTTTTACGATATGTAAAATATTTAGAAAGTTTTCTAAAAATTTCTATGACTCTCCTGCGTGGAAACAAGACTGTAAAGTCAGGCTACTACATGTTTTATCCTCGTCTCGACATCTGTTGGCTGAAATCTCAGGCTGCAGACTTTAAAAGCTGAAAGAATTTGAAAACTATTTCAGAGATATAACATGTATTCAAATCTGTTGGGCGAACATATTAAAATGTGTAGTTTTGATATGAAAATAATAAATTTTCTGTATATATTCCAGTGTATTTTTGATAGCATAACGGAGGCAACTTTCTGGATGGCCCTCATATTAACATGAAGAGATAAGTGAGAAAAAGTGTTACTATAACAGAATAATCTTCAAAAAATGTGGAAAAAATACGTGGAAATTGATGGGAGAGTGTTTAGGGCATAGTAAGACACAGATGATTATGGCTTCGTTGCAAGGATACAAGATATATGTGGAAACAGAAAGCACATGTAGCTACGAATAATGAAGGCAAACAACAGTTTGAATAGTTAATATTCCCACGGAACCACTTAAGAGTTTCAGGAAAAATGGACGAGGGGAAAGGTGCATGGATAGAAAATGAACACAGTCAAGATGTTTGTCGCATCATGCCGCAAGCTCTCATCGTGGATTTCGAGAAGGCGTTCGAAAAAGTAGTGGAAGGAGTTAAGAAAAGTATTTTAAAAGATAAAGAGTCGGGTGGAGTTCGAACGTCTCATTCAAATCATGTGCATGCATTATATCTGCTGCTCAGGTACCTATGGGTTATAAATGGAGAATTAAGACGTATTGTCTGTTATCTCCCGTCTCCTTAAGTTATTCGCCAAGGAAACGGTAAAAGAGGAGTGTGAAAAGCTTGAGGTTGAAACAAAAGTAGGCGAGGCACTGTTTTATTCGCTAAGATTTGCAAATGATTAAGCTTCATTTAGTAAGTTAGTCACGGGATTGCAGGCTGTAAAGTGTATGTGGGAGAACTGTGGTGCGAAATGCCATTAGGGATGAAAATAATGAGATTCTCAGGGAGGAGGAAGGATGCGTCAACCATCAAAGTAAGAGAGTATAAATTAGAGCAGGTGGAACAGTTCACGCATTTCGGTAGCATTTTGAACGAAAATGGGCGTGGGGGTAACTACTCTCTGTGAATAATGGCATTAGCAAAAGAAACATCTTAAATAAGGAGGAAATTAATGACTGGGAGATTTAAAGAAAAGATTAATGAAGTATAATGTTGAGCAACTAGAGAAAGGAGTGGAAAGAAATGGAAATTTATTCAGCATGTAAGTTGGTATATGAGGAAATAAAGAGGGACGATGTGTAGGGAAGAAAGCATTTGTACTATGTAACAGTACGTTAAAAGCAATGATACGTGATAGCCTTCAGGAACGACCAAATACCTATCCCTAATGGGTTGAAAACCTATGATAATCATAACTATGATATACTTGTATGTATATCCTTGACTGACGATATGATGGAGAGAAGAAAAAAGGGGCAAGTGAAAGTTCTAGAACTGCGAGAAATCATTGCATTCCCCATAGTGCTCTCATCAGGGGGTGAGGATGCGAAGAGAGCGAGCATCAGACTGGGAAGTTCTGGAAGAAAAACGGATGTAGGGATTGACAATGAAAGTGATCTTCATGCGTATGCCAATGCTTAATGCCTATGGAGAAGTTTTAATAATGTTTCTTGTACTTACGTACAATCTAAATTCTTTTTTCCAATGGAGGGGTCTATTGTAGAAATTGTTCCCTTTTTTTATTATGTGCTTAGGTTTAACAGAATGCATTTGGTTGGTTGTGTATGTACATAAAAGTACAAAGGCAACGTTTATTCAAATTTTCGTTCGTTTTTCTCATGAGTGTTACGGAAGAATTGTTCAATACGTCATTTCATTCTCATTCATCATATTGATTCCTTGGTTTGGCATTGTACTTTAGATACATTTTATTTCAACGAAGAGGATTGTTACATGGCCGTACTATTACACGATTACATTTATTTTTTCAACACACACCTCATTGTTTATAGAGCAAAAATTACCTGCAAAGAATGGCAATTTTACTTTCTATTAAAGTAAGGAATGCCAATAATCTATATTTTTGACAAACTATTAGATGAATACAAGAATTTGCTAGTATAAAATGTCCCATTTTACTTATTAATTCGATGATTTGATTTTTTTATTCGAGGTATTGAACCATTACATATCATATTCATGTAATAAAGTCCATCGTTATTTATTAACATTCCAATTAATTCGCATAAAAAATGTTATATTTTTTCTGAATAAGAAACGTAATACATTGAAGCGAGGTATGTTAAATAAAACCCTATTTTACTTCAGAGTAAAAGTGCTCTTTATGATGAGTTGACAAACAATTGATAGGAGTAATATTCATCTAGAAATTCTTATTTTTGGAAGTTATTTTTGAAATAGGTGCGTTTTTTCTTCCGTGGTCCTTTTCATGATACCATATGCCAAACTTTTTTTTTAAGTTTCATGCATAAAAAAATAATATTTTTGCAGGGGATAATTTTTAGTTACCATTGTGGAATAAAATAAATTCTTCCAAAACATTTCAAATGCCATTACGCTTTCCTTTAAAGCGGCAGCGTAGGGCAAGGATGCTGGCTGATTTTTGCACTTATGTTATGATTATTTCACAAAAGTCAAATTGTACGTTTTTATCGGACTCATTTAAAATTATATCCAAGAGTGAAATTATTTTTGCAACACAATACGCATTAATTGTTTTACTTTAAGAAACCCAAATGAAATGAGTATCATTAAAATGTATTCGAAAGATTCACGTAAATATAAAATTATAAGATTGTCTCGCGTTGGTATTTTCTAATATTTGTACTGACTCAGCAACGGTCAATTATTTACAGCGCATTCTCTATTTTTACTGACACTATTTACCGTTCGCTGTTTTGAAGTGACGTAGGAGATTACCTTTTTGCTCAAATGGTTGGACTGAAGTTTCGCCAAACTGCGTTCTTCTTTTGCCGCCTGTGTCTGGTGATCCGAGAGAAGTCTCGGGTGAGGCGAAGGAACGACAGTTCTGTCCTATTACGTCGCAATTTCGACGCGCTCATCAACGAATAACAGAAGAGGCGGCACCTTTGGCAAGGCTCTGACGGATGGCACACTCTCCATTCTCAGTGTCCTACTGCCCAGCTTAATTTTGTTCGCCAAGCCACTGGAGCCCTTTAAGTACGTAGGCGGGCGAATGAGAGGTGGTCGAGCTACGGTGACCATTAGGCCTGCCGTTTTGGATACGACCGATATCGTGGGCGTCGCGAGAAAAATGTATTCTCAGGTCGACAAACTCCGTTGGATGCCTAGACTAATGTGGTCTACTTTTGCAAACCCTCCTTGTCAACTTTGTTCATGGGTCAGTTTTATTGATGCGGTATGTCGCTTTAATTTTTACTCCTTAAAGTTTTTCGATAAGATATTTAAGAATGACGTCTTGCGGACTTTTTAATGTTCACAGCGCTTTTACTAATTCAAAAATGACATTTCACTCGTGTTGGATGTCCTTCCTGGGCGACGAAACAAAAAATACGAGGATCGTTGAAAAGTCTACTGTATTTTTTCTGGAAGCTTTATATTATTATTAATAATAAAAATATTCTTGGGTTTTCCGCGTAGAGAAAAAATGGCGAAGATAAAATCCCAATCCTTACGGAGAAATTTCAACATTTCTTATTAGATGTGTAATCTGGCCTCTGTAAATTTATAAAATAAATATTTTTTCTGCTTTCGCTCTGATGCAATCATATCAAACTTCCGACCAACCCACTAAACCGGCTGTTACCAAAGTATTAAAAGTACCCGTCTGGTAAATCGTACATCAACTAAGTCAATACCATTGCCATTAACATTAACAGATAATGATTTACTCGAGAAATATTGCCTGGCATGGTTCGTTTGGTAATTAAATTGCAGACGAATGGTTGTCTGATAAATAAGGACCATGATGAAAAAAATATTCTTTTAAAATAAAATACTTCAGCAGATTCTTCCGATACCTACAAAATTGCCTACGTAAATTTCACCGAATGCTTGTTGGAATACGCTGCAGATTCGCGGGTCAGTTTATCAAGAAAAAAAGAGAAAATTGTTATAAGCCATTTTGGAGAAGAGACTTGATGAATGATTTCGAAGCCGCAAGCTCATGCAGCAACATCTTAGCACCAATATGTGGCCGGTGGGGAAGCGTGACGCGTCCCGGACCCCGAAGAATTTCCATGTAGCGCCACCACCACCCTTCTAAGTGAAATAAAGAATGCCCCACCGCGCGCAGCGGCCATCACGCCTGTTCAAATCTCCGTCTCCCACCCTCGGTGTCCGCCACCGCAACACCGCCCCATCCCCCTCACCCCCGTTCCTCCCTCGCATACCTACGAGGGGGTGTCCCCCTCCTCTCTCAGACCCCCGCCCCCAAGCTTCTTCCTTCCCCTTGACTGCGGTCCGTACACGGTTTCCCTCTTCGCAGGAAGAATTGATGGTGGGGACTCTTTCAGAGGCCGAAGCGAGAGAGAGAGAAGGAAAAAGACTCGCAAGATGAATGCACGGGCGCCTCCCCAGTCGGAAAGGGACCTCTCGCCTCTTATAGTGATCCACTATTTCTCAAACGGTCGCCCTACCCACGCGGACCTCTTCTCCCCCTTCCTCTCGCTTCACGTCCGCCACCCCTGGGCAAGTTTCTTCCCACTGATTCCTCCCTCCTCTCTTCCCTCCCTTTCCACCACTTCCCCCCCCCACCCAGCAAGCCATTACATCAGTGGACCTCTCCCGAACATCGCTCTTCTCAGTCCCACGCCCTGTTGTAAGGGGGTCCTCTCCCAGCTTCATTCGGGAGTAACGAGGTCTGCGGACGCGACAGAGGCGTTAACGGGTGAGACTAGAGCCAAGAGCGGCTATCCCACGAATCCGTGACGCGTTTGGTTCACGAAATCGCCCTTATGGCTCTAAATCTATGGTAACGCCTTAACGCTTTGAGTCGGCACACTCGGATAATAAAATATTTCATTCGTTATATTATATTTGTTATTATTTTTGCACTTGGCTATGCAATGTTGAAGACTGTGGCAGAAAAAAGAATGTTGGATGAGCGAGTTAGATGTAGAACATGTTGGCATGATGGACGGAATGAAGGAAGGCATGCGCATGCGTATGGGAAGTACGTGAAGTTGAAAATGGTTTACTCTTATACAGATTCTATTGTATGGATTTAGTTTGGTGCTCGGTAAGGATTAGCAATTTGGACAGTGTTTAGGGAGTGGAACCATCAAAACCTACCTTGGCAGATTTCTTTCAGAAGACTACTTTCAATAATAATTAATGCAATAATAATATCACTAAAACCTATAAATGCTAGACATTTTGGTATAATTCAGTATATTTCAATTAATAATTTCGAAAATAAATATTGAAAAATAATGGAAAACGATTACGAAATATAAACATTAGAAAGAAGCTAAAATCTTAACAAAGAAAATGATACAGATAAGAGGGTTTTTGTAGCCAGGGAATTAGTTTCAAAATACTTGGGATGAAATAATTGTGGCTCATTAAGTTCTGCCTTTTTTGTCTTTAATCTAAGTCTATACATGTAATAACTTTTTTCTTCGGCATTTCTTCATCTCAATTGGTTTTTATCTAACTTTTTCCACGTATTCCACACCGAATCCGTATTTCTACTGTTTTTACAAGCTCGTAGCTTTTTCTTGTCTTGAATAACAACTGTCAAATTTTTGTATCAATCATTTGTGATTCTGTATTGCGTTTATAACTTGTGTAATATACAATATACCTGTATACTATGTACTGCTAAACTTGTATTTCTAAACAGCTATCACAACTAGTTCATTTTATTCAAATTATTCTCTTGTACCTATCATCGTGACCAACCGCCAAAACCTATTTAACCGGTAGATTACCTATAGTAATAACAAATCATCATTTAAAATTCCTTCCTCTTATATGCTCGCGACCATTTCATTTAGATTTTTAGCTTTGATTGGTCATATTCAGTATTCTCAAATTCATTATCATGATAATTTTTGAGTTCCCAGTTCAAAACAGTTCGAATTTACTTATTCTTTCCTTTAAATTCTCCACGAACTTACGTACCTCTCGTACTTAATGCCTTGTCGTAGTTGGGAATTTTCTATGTTCTTGCATCTTATTCGCACTTTGAATAGACTAGTTTGAGTTCATATTTGACAGCATGATCAGCGTAACTAGGATTCCATAATGATTCCGATAGTTTTGCTTTAACAGTAGGTTCACCAAATGGTATTCCATTTTCTTTTGATGTTTTCTATTTGAACCTCTGTCTAAGTTTCACTTCAAAAGAGTTGGTAGAAAACATCATATTAAACCCCGAACTCTTCCTTCAAATTATTCCTCTTACCTAAGCCAAAATATCAACGCGGTACGTATCATAAGCTAAACGACGCGTTGAAGTCACTCGATATGATTCAAATATTATTTCTGGATCCAAAATCAAGTTTCTTTATTGCCATTGTTAAATATCGGCCCTTTGGCCTGAGTGACCCTGTTTTTTATTTGTGATGATAAGGATGAATTACTAATGATGACCGACTTAGTGTTACAGGTACGTTACGAGCTCGTAAAGCTCTCGATCACCTCACTTGAGAACTAGGGTGCGATTTTCGGGATGAACAGGGGATTGGTTGCGATATAATTGTAGATATATAAGAAGTGGGTGTTACCAAGTTTATCACAAATTATTTCCCAATGTTTTGTATTTTGTTATTTTGTGTTAATTATTATTACAGGAATCAATTAGTTGAATGCTCTAACAATCTATCATTAATTAGAATATCTTGTATTTTTCATGAAGTCATAATACGATATAACGAAGTTTTACTTTCTAAGGCCCTCCTGAAACAAGTTAACACTGTTGATAAACATAATAAAGTCGATCGTGTGACGCACATTTTGTGGCTTTTAATAGTGAAAAAGACTCTTATTCTTAAGATTCAAACATTTCGCGTAGGTTAACCAAAGAAACAATGTTCAACTATTTTTGGTGATATTTGTCATAAAACTCAAGTTCTAAGTGACCCCGCCAGTAATATCTTGCCGAACTTATAGAGATTCACTAGTTAAGATGGTAAGTCGTGTTATCATATTTCTTGTGAGAAATTTCGAATGAATCTGCTCCTGCAGCATTGTGTGAAATTTAATTGAATGATATTGTTCAGTAATTAGTGTTAATACAGTAGTCTATTATTCGGTCATTGCCACCCTAATGTCTTTAATTGGCTCTTTTTCCTTTCGCAGGAGTATGGGAATCCCCGGCTCGGAGTCTTGGAGGGCCCTTCTGTTGGGCGGAGTATCCGTGCCTACAAGCAACCAAGGAGGAAGCGGCCCGCCGTCCGAGGGTCAGTCCCCAGCTGCCCCCGTGGGAGCACCCGCGGATCCCGGCCAAGCCGTTACCGCCGACCCCAGCATCTTTGCGCCCTCGCCCCCGTGCGCCCAGATCCCCGGCCTCTCCCCAGGACAGTCGCGCCTCTGCGCCCTCTTCGGCGACCACATGGCGGCCGTGGGCGCCGGCGCCCGGGCGGCCATCGCCGAGTGCCAGTGGCAGTTCCGTCATCGCCGCTGGAACTGCTCGACCATGTCGGGGCGGAGGGGAGGCGACAAGTCCGTCTTCGGCCCAGTGCTGCAGATAGGTGAGCGGCGGAGGAAAGGAACGCCTCGTGATCGAGGGCCGCTCCGCCCCAATTATGGGACGGGAGTTGTTCGTAAATTGCGCCACGCCCAAGCGAGTAGGATCGATCGAAACGCGACAAGGGATTAGGGTTGGGGGGGGTGGGCTTGGTCCCTGCTGTAATGGCACAGAGTGCTAAACTGTAGTTCAGTCGTTTTTCATCTGTTAGCAAATCGAAGTGTCGTAATTTTCTTATGCTAATGTGGGAATACGGTTTTACGAACGGAATGCGAAATTTATTTTTTCCCTTCGACGAGAGAAAGACGACACAATTTTCAGTTTCAATATCGGTGTAAATTTCCGCAGGAGAATAATGTTTTTAAAGTTGAGTGATAGAATACCAAAGTTGAAGAGCATTTTAGAGATTGCGTGGAAATATTTAATACGAGAGTGCATGTAGATGCAAAAAGGGAAACTTGGAAAGTTGATTTCTGTTTCTGAATGAGAAAAATCCCCCAAAATGATAGTAATATTTATTAGGAGAGGAGAGTAGCTGCTGGAGCCATTTCGGCTCTATGCTTATGCAGAATATACGGGAAAATTAAGGCGTTGGAGAGGCAGCAGGCATCAGAATTGCCTACAGTTAACGAAAGGCGCCATGTGGTCGACGGTTTCACCTCCGATCCGCGGCCCTCCGGAAATCCGACACGGTAAAGAGTTTACCGCCGGAATATTTTACACCGAAGTGTACCTTCACGTCTTTTGTAAATTTCTTAAATGAAAATTCACAGAGGAAAGAGTTAATGAGCTACCACTATCTCATAGGGTAATAATTTCCTTTTACCTCTCCCACCGCACTTTCACAACTCCCTTATTTGATTGCTGCTCTGCGCGCATCTGAGCCCTCAACCTTTTATCATACCACTTTTCCATGTCTCTCCTTCAGGTAATTTGAAGTAGCATCCAATCTCATACCGGCTTCTACTTAAGTTTCTATCCTAGTTAATTTTATCCTAGGATAAAACTTATCACATCCGATTCCCTTGGCTTATTTTTCACGCTTGCATATTCATGGAAGATGCTCATTTATTTCGAGTCGAACAACCAACTGCAACCAGCTTTGTTCATTAAATGGCTTCAAATATATCCCCGAAAAAGAAAACAAATGAAAACTCCAGTTTTCTTTTTTTATTCGGCGTAATTTCCTTGTGTGTTGCGGAGGGAACCGGGTTTTGATGGCACGATCTTGACTAAAGAACATCACACATGGGAAAGTGATCATACATATTTGACCCTATTTTAAACTTTTTAAAGGTGAAAATTTATCACATATGTTTTGTTAAATGAACGATAATTAAAGTTGGTTACAGGCAAATCCCGTTTTTAAAGCTTGAGTATCGAAACATCGCCATATACCTCGGTTTATAGGTAATTAGCCATTCGGGTACTCTCGCTCTTATTCTAACGCTTTTTGAAACAGTCGAAGAATTCGGGGATAGGGAACGAAACTCAGGTGTGAATAATAATTCGGCTGAATATAGTCATATTTTTCTAATCGGTGTTAAAGATGATTATTTTAACTTAACTTAAATGTAGCAATACAATTGTTTTCGCTTGAATATCCAGACTTGAGAGTTAAAATACACGTTAGAAAGGAATAATTTATAGGAGAGAAGAGGAAGAAAGGAGGATATAGCTACACAAAAAGCAAATGAAGGTCCAAATAGAATGGGCAGGCATTGTTGAAGGCGAAAATGATGTGTAAATAACATGATAGAATAAAAAATACAAAAGGAGGAGACACGCGAAAGAATCAGGAGAAACTGCATGAGATAAGTACCAAGTAACGAACGATGTTAGACAGAGTATTTATCAAGGCGTTTTACATGGAATTTTTATGGAAATTATAACCTCCCGGGTTTTCTGGGTTATTTAAGAGTCTTGAGACCGTGAATATTTAACCGCACGCATTTATAAAAGAATTATTTCTAGTTGTAGTAAGTGTACCTGCTATTATTAAGTGTAGACTACCATTCAAGTAAAGATTTTTCATTGACTCAGGACTTAACACTGCTAGACTTTTTAGTCTAGCCTAACTTTACTATGCAGTAGGTATGACTGAAGTATTTTTTCTATTTTTACCGCTAGTACTATAATTAACTCCGTCCTATTTTCTTACATTCAATTGTATTATTCCCTAGTAATTCAATGAAAATATTCTAAATCCGTGCTCGACGGCTAATAGTTACCAATGCTTTGCTCAGTCGAACAGTGCTCGAAATACGTGAACTGAAATTGTATTCATAATATGCTTTTTCTCCATTTGTTTGTATTTTTTAGAACTTTCAGGGACAGGTTTTTCGTCGCTACAAAAATGTCATGCCCATTGCCGACGTTTCATGACTATTTTTAAATATTTTATTTCACCTCCTCATTTACATTTAATTCTGTTGTCAATTTCTCGGACATCTTTCGCTAATGCATGCGTTGGGTTTTCAAAGGACTAAAAAGACTCAAGAACTATCTAAACCGGTTTGGAATTAATCGTTCGATATAAAAATATGAAACTGGTCTCCCAAATGGAAACTGATACTTTAAAGTGAGACCGTATTAATACGAATTAAGTGCTTTTAAATGGTGAGCCAATATATTTTCCTGGAATACTACCAACTCGACGGGTAGTTACCACTACAAAAGTAATGATATTTTGAAATAAGTAACTCATTTTAACAATCGTCAAAATGGCATTATCGAACCTTGTGATTGAAGTAACGCACTAATCATTGTAATATTTGAACTGCGAACTTACTTTTTCACCAATCCAACGACTTGGCATTATAGTTTAGCGTAGTTATCTCTGTAACTATTGTCTGGTGTAATTTAATTTATTAATTCTGCTTTTGCTCATTGTCATCTTCAACATTTATTTTATTTGTTTCTTATTGATAAATCCACTTCTTTAGGTCGTGGCAGGTAATGATGATGAAATTAAGTGCACTCTCCCTCTCACCCAAATTAACCATGCTATATTGCTAATCATGTCTTTAGTGTGCCGTAGTTTCGGGTGATTGTGGAACTTTTGAAGTCGGTGGGAGTATGTAATGGCAAACACTGGAGGCAGAGAATTCTTTTCACAACGGAGGCAAAGATTCCCACTCATCCCATAAAACTCGAGACTTTTGTTTCATCTTTGCCGAGTCCCAGGGACTGCGGGGTCACTACACGAGCAATCCCCATCGGGCCGACGCATCCATCCATTGACGGGGGCGACAAGAATGCGGTCCGTCTGGGAGCATTAAAGTAACCCGAAGTAGGAGAAAGAAGGAAAAATAGAAGTGAGGCAAATATGTGAAGGTGAGTGAGGGACTCGCCTACTTTTTTTTCAATTCTCCCCTCCCACTTCATGGGACCACCAAGGGAGGCTCGAAGTATTCACAACAGCACCTCAATCCCTTTTCGCTGAGCAGCAGCGTCCGCATAAAGCGTGTACGAACATACCTTTAAGACGTCGTTTATCCATTACAGCCGCCTCCGTAGTAGGGAAGACCTACCACTTCGTGAGGGCGAGTCCCTGGGAGTTGGAGGGAGGAGGGCGGCAGCAACAGTCGTAATTCCTCGTTCCGTTTTCGTTCGTTGCCGATCCGTCGTCGCTTCTATTCCCTGCGACGGGTCCATCTCTCCTCAAAAGTTCGCGGAGGTAAACATTCGCAGTATTCATGGATTCTAGAAGCATTGATTCAACTCGTTAGGGAGTGATTTCTGATGTCGTAAAACAAGTCTCGTTGCTCATGATGAAGGCCACATCCGTGTAAGAATTTGACGGCGGTTGTCTGAGTTCTCTTAGGTCTTCTCAAAGACACAATCGGACGGAAGAGAGTTGCCCATCAGTGAGCATCTATTCTAGGATTACTCTGGCGCAGGTCTCCACTCAATTCTCCCATCGGGCTAGTATCTACGATCCGAGGTTTCCTCTGCGACTCCTCCCATCTCTCGTGCCTCACACAATTATCTTCGGCACGCTGTCGTCTCGCACTATAAGTCTCTTCCACTTTTGATTGTCTTCCACGATCTTCTTTCACTCCCAAGCCTTGTAGAATCCGCGTTAGTTATCCTTTCATTTTATTTCCATCATTCCACTGTTGGAGGATGGAATCTTCCATCAGAGGCATTATTGTCATTGTCAGAAACGTTCTATTGTAATATGATGTATGATGAGAAATGGTAAGCATGCAAGAGGGTGAAAAACAGCTTATTACCCCGAATAGAGTAGGTACTTTCGGTCACTTTGAATGTCAGGTTAGGTATTCGATCAGATCAGATCGTCACCACCTGACGGATTTTGTCGTTTCCTCACCAAATGAAAAATTCAAAATCTTATCAGTTAGCATTAAAATAATCGACTTTTTTACTTAAAATTAAAAAACAGTCATCTGTTTGGTGATTTATTTTGATGATCCACTCGTCACGCGTCAAGCCCCGCCTCGTGTGTCGGTGCGGCAGGTCTGGGAAATTCAATGCTAATTCAAATTTATCAGGATTAATCTTGAAGCCAGCTCGTTCGTGGGCCACCATCCCAACCCTAGGATAAAAAATTCATTAAAATTTTGTTAAAATAATATGAGAAAGATTTTCAATGATTGTCCGGAAGGCATTAGGTACTTCCATCTACTTATGCTTTCCGATATGGTATTTTGAGAGACATGTTTACAAGGGGAATGCTAAAGTGAAATAAAAGACTATTTGAGTTTAGCGTTTGCAAGATTCATTGCATTGAGGTTCTTAATAATCGAAGTAAGAGACATTCTCGCCATCGAAGCACGATCTCCACAGTTTTACATCAAGTTTCTAGTCGACGCTTAATACTTGAGTTGGTGAGATATGGTAGACGTCCAACGCCGTCGATGCGATAGTACTTATTGCTTTCGTTGAGCGTGATGCATCGGCAGTCTTCCGATGCCGGGGAAACAAGGGAAGAGCGCCGATGGACAAGACCAGAACACCGCGCCGCCTCACCACGGAGCCACCTTCGAAAGGGCGGCGGACAGGAGGCAAGAATACGGGGGGGGGGGTTTGGGGAGAATACAGTGGGGCGGGTGTTCGGGAGGGGGCAGACAGGTTTCTAAAGGGAGGCGAGAGGAGGGATTTATTCGGAGGCGGCCGAGGAGAAGATGAATGTTCTTCTCTAGGCGGCGGGCGTGGAGGAAGAGACGGGAAGAGAGGCTGGAGGTAATGGAATTGGACTCGTGTGCGTGGGTGGAAGCGGGACTTTAGTTAGTTAGGGAGAGGGTTCCGAGATGGAACTCATTCTTCCTCCACCTCTCCTTTGTCTCCCTCCCCCACACTCCTCTTCCCTCCCCTGGATCATCACCCAGCCGCCGGAATGAAGATAACCACCAATCAGTGGGTCCAGGGATTTTCGTCGCTTTTGACTCCCTCCTTCCAGAACCGATCCCTCCCCCGCAAGAGGGATGTGTGTGGAAACTTTCCCCTGGAGTGATTCGGAACGAGTCGCCTTATTTATTATCGTCCGCTCAATTTGTCTACCCAGGTTTTTCGGGGTTCCCCACCGCTCTACCCTTCTCCCCCACCCCCGCTCCAATCCATCCGCTTTTAATTAAGGTGTGCAAGTGCACACGCCTCGAGAGAATCCAAACCTCTCGGATGCAGTCGTGAAGGTGGTCTTTCGAATTGGGAAAAAAAAGGTTTGCTTTATTTTGTTTCAATCTATTACCACAGAACTCGTAAAGAATCTTTTTGAACAACCTATAGGATGGAAATTAACAATCTCCCATTACTCTAGTCTATTGAAATCATCCGTAATTTGTTTTTCAAAAATTCTGCATTATGAAAATTAAGAGAGACGTTAATCAATTTCCTTCCTATCTTTTGTTACTGTGCTAAGGAGTTCTGGTACATTTCATCTGCGGGAGCAGTAGCGATTTTCTGATCTAATGATAATTCCACATCAGTAGCAAGTAATCGAAATTTTATTAACCAATTCTTTGGCTGGTGGCTCGGGTAACGCTCTCTTCTATTAGCCTGCAGGTCGCGATATCGATTCCCACCTAGGGCATATGTGTTGTGCCAGCTCTGGTGGTTCGACCCATGGGGCACCTGGTGACAAGGCTTATTGGGATCCCAATGGGACGAACAGGCAATCAGGGGCCTCCAGTGAGATAAAAAATGTTCGTTTAAAGTTTTTGATGATGACTTAAACTTGAAACCTTCGATTTAGCCTGAATTCTATTCGGTGAATAGTAAAATAGAAATGCCTTGCGGTACATTAAATATTTAATGATCCCTGGGTAATATTTATCTATTTATTTAACTTGCTAATTTAAATACTAAGAACTTTTTTCCTTTTCTCAACGAGTCTAATGGACTCAACGTCAAGTTAAGGTATGAAAGCGTATTGATGAAATGAATAAAATGGACATGAAATATACGTAAATGTGATTGTTATCACTCCTTATTTTCAGGCCTGTAATCATATTTCATATTATAATTTACGAGGGGGTATCGTAAACTTTCAATTATAACTAAAAATAATCTAGATATAAATGTAATTTTTGTTTGTTATTCTTGAGAGATCTCTTTATGGTAACCATCCAGAGTTATACATTTCTCGCAACATAACTTGTTGCGGCCTAAAAGGCCGTCATTTTACGTACTTAGAACTCGGTAGATTGCGTCGAAAACCATTGCTCCGCCACTTGAGTGACGTCATTTATGTTGTCATATCTCCGACCTTAAAATGGTTTCTTGAGTTCTGTGGATAAAAAAGTCGCGGTAAGATTGGGAGAATTGGGTGGATGTGGAAACATTTCAAAGCCGCATCGCTTTGATTGCCGGTCGCGGCGAAGTCACAATTGCAGGTCGCGCCGTATTTGCTTCTGGAGTCAGTAGTTGAGGAACCCAGCGTGCTGACACCTTTGACATGTGGAGTTCTTCGTAAATAATTTACCATGCACTGCCGTACTAATATTAGTCTCATTCATGATCATTTGGATGGTTACTCTACGGTCTAGTAGGATATGGTCCTCCATTTACTACACAGTGGCAGCATCGTCTGTGAGTGATGGCCTTTCACTTCTGCAATTGTCTATCAGTAACATGAGCCTGTTTGAAAATTCCTTTTCCAGCTCACAACTGTATCATCTGACGGGATATCGTTTCCATAAACAGCAACTATTACATTGTAGATTTGCCGAGCACTGTAACCTTTCAAATGAAGGAAATTGATCACAATGGGATTCTCTATATTCTCCATGCAGTGAAATACTCTTACTTTAATCTACGGCTTCCTGAAACAAAAAAATCAACATTTATTGCTCTAATTTAAAATATCATGCGCATAAGAATGAATTAATATTCAGAATAAATTTTATCCAGATATCTCGGTTATTTCTTAGTAATATTTAATTAGAAATGATACCCCCATGTATGATCTATATTTAAATGGGCATATTAATATAATTTTTGGAGTAATTACGTGATGCTATTATTCATAAAGGATGTGCAATAGTTTTCAGGACGGTGCATGTAATGGATGGATCAAAGCGCGTTCGTCGACGCGCACGTAAATAATACAATAGGAGCGAAGGTTTCAGTGCTACGAAACGTAGTTTAATCTCTTGTCTGCGTCCGAGTTTCTCTGCAGGTCGAGAGAGATTCATTTTGGCGTCTCACCCTTTACAGCGCATGTGTAGAGTATACCCTTTCATCATCCGCCCGCAGGTAGCCGCGAGGCGGCGTTCGCCCACTCGATCGCGGCCGCCGCAGTCGTCCACGCCGTCTCACGTGCCTGTCGCGACGGCCAGCTGTCATCTTGCGGCTGCTCCAGGGCAGGCAGACCCCGAGACCTTCACCGCGAGTGGATCTGGGGCGGCTGCGGTGACAACTTGGAGTATGGATACAAGTGAGTACGTGGGCCTCGTGCTCGATCAATTACAACGTTTTAGTTGTAACCGTACGAATTATCAACGTGTTAAATGAAAAAGGTGGCTTTCATAAATTAAGTAATCTCTAGAGGTTTTCCACGATGATTTTTTATTGCACTTGTGTCGGCTGTGACCGCAATTTTAACGAAACAGCGTCATTTTTTACCTTTTTGATGATTCTGAGTTGTTGAAATCGGAAAAGGAGGAATCAGAAAGAGTTTAATTCATTAAATATGATAATATGCCTACATTCATGAAAGAAGCAACACTGCCAAAGTTAGAAAGAGCATACTTGTTGTAATTGTTTTTCATAATTGGATTGCCGTCACCAGTCAGTGAAAATTCAATTGGTAAATGAAAAATTAACCCCAGTAGCATTACTTATTACTGCAGGTAAATGATTCCCAAGGTCGTTTACGTCAATAGAGATAGAGGTTTTTTAAGCCATGATTTTAGTAATTAAAGGAAGGTTGGTATGAAACCTAGAGTTTAATTTACCTTTTCAAATTGAGTCCATTTGCGGATCCAAAGTAGTACACCCCACCTTATTGAGGAATACTAAAGTCTGAGAATCTTAACTCTGCCCGCTACTTAAGTTCATACAAGAATAGGCATAATAGTAGCGCTTAGAAATAAGCCACTGCCAGGATTCATAATGCTTTTAAAATATTGTCTGATCGAAATTAATCAATATTCTGAATATATTGTATGCTACAATACCAAGCATATTTTGCTTGGCCCATGACTTCATCTTTGTAAGACGCTTCTTACACATCTACATAATAATCCTGCAACCCCCGCAAGGGCGTGTAGAGAGGGGTGCCGGTTTTCCAGCCGAGCATGCACAGTCATTACACCTCTACACAGATACCAGTTCGATCATGCACTCGAACACAATTATTCACACGATATAAGCTGCTTGAGCGCAAGAATATTTAATGTTAGGGTTATTCAATAATAGGATGTATTCAAATCATACGGGAACAATGTTATAAAAATGGGTATTTTGTTATTATAACTATACGAGTATATTATATCCTTGCCATCTCTTTTTCTTGGTCTTGTTATTCCAAATGAGACCGAAAAGTACAGTTGTTAACTGATAAAACTTAACGTCCCCAGAAATAAGATTATAACCAACCAATCAGTATATATAGTAGAGGGATGTTTATTTTCTGAGTTGATGCCATTCCAAGACAGAAAGAGTCTTAATCTTCGCTAAACCACGCTCGCCTCCATTAACCGCGAATCGTGTGGGGTCTGACCACATTTACTCCGTCCCCGTTTGCGGTCAGTACATTAAGGCACTTGCTTCGAGAGACGGTTGCCAAATAAATATATAGTGCTCTTCATTATTTTTTCCCAAGGGTCCCGAGGAAATAAATAATGGTGTGAAATCGGGATCCCAACAGAGGGAGAGATTTATGTCGCTGTTTCATTAAATTATTTTGTGGGTTGAAGACAAAATTAAATCATGGTTTAAGCCAGGGGGAACTTAGGTTAAAAATTTACAATTTTTTGGATATAAAGTAGTTGAACGATAATATACGAGTTGTTTATCAAATCTATCACTGCTTCAGTAAAATTAGTAATAACTTCTATTGTCATTATATCATCTAATCCGATTATATTGCATTATCAATGCTGCTAGATGTAATTAACATTCTTTTTAATATTTTTATAATTCATTAAAATTTAAAGTGTATAACTACAAAGATATTATATGTGTAATAAGATTGGATCCGATTATTTTGGGAGGATAATTGGGAGTTTTGATTGATATCGGGGTGAGTCATAGAGTTTGTGGGAGGGAATGGGCACCTCTGCGTAAAACGTCCCAATTTTGTCATAATTCAATGAAATTTTAAATTTCTAAAGAAACAGAATAAATATAAACTATTTTTAAATTAATTTTGATTAATCTAAAGGAAACATAAGCCATGAAAATAAACTAGACTAGGTAGTACAGTTTATGTATTCGGACGGTATTTTGTAGAAAAACGAATGTAGTTGTGATGACATAAGGAGAAGAATTGCGTAGATGAAAGAATTTTTTGCAAAGCAAACGGAATTGACGTGTTATTCTAATGTTACGAAGGTGTAATAAATGTTACTAATGACATTAATAAGGCATTTAGGAAGGCGATTCACGTGGTTTCATGTTTGGTAGGAAAAGATGGGGAGCTGCCGTATGAAATGCAAAGTAGGCGAAAATGCAAGATGGAGAAAAATTTAAAGAGATTGTGGGCTGTCAAAGGGTAGCAAAGAGAGAATGTTATTTGATGCCTAATTTGAGATCAGGAGGGAGTAAAAAAGGCATTTTGGACAGCAGGGAACTGGGTAAGAGGTATGAAGTACTGCAGGGGTACAAGGAAATACTATATATAAAACAACAGGAAGTCTCGCGACTCATAATAGTTTTCAAGGACCGTCCAAAATTTGCCCTTGATAGAACATAACTTGTGATGGGTATGATTTTTAAAATTTAAATGAAGTATCGTGTACTTATTTGATCGGTGATTTCAACGACCGATGAAATTCGCATGCGACTAACGGAACTGCGCACTGCGAGGATTTTTTCAATGCCGCAGCGTAGAAAAACCTCATTTTTTCGTTGGTAGTTCGTGTTTCTATTGATAGCCATATTTTTTTGCATTTTTCAATTATGGGTTCAATGGAGTAAAATTATAGAGTTATATTCGTAAGCACGACCTCGTAGACTTCATTTTGAAACTCTATCCATTGGAAGTGTCTACGCATAATAAATTACTGAAACACTACTACGTATGCTATTGTATCCGGTTTGGTAAATATGCATTCATTTTGACAAATTCCAAAGAAACTGCGGGAGATGCCGCAACAGTAACTTTTAACGGAGTCATCCGCTAATGTGCATCTTCAATGCAACAATTTCAGAGTGTAAAAATCATTCGCCTTGACTGGGATTCTGGGTTCGAATCCCAGTCAAGGCGAATGATTTTTACATTCTGAAATTGTTGCATTGAAGATGCATTCATTTCTTTGACTTAGCACATCTAAAGTGATTTCCGAACTTACAATTATGCGCTATTAAAGCCAAAAAAACAAGCATTAATTCATTAGAAAATGTTTGCAGTCTGCATCTTTAGTACCTACCAGTTTTATTGGCTATTTTATGATCGCTGTTATGTGTCGGAGTTATACCTAGGTATTTTACTGCATTACTTTGAGAAGGTTGGTTAATTTTTCATATAAAAAAGACACTCATTTCAAATTTCAATTTGTCTGTTTAATATTTTTGTGCTATTTCTCATTTAACGAGGAACGAAAATGTTGTGTTGATTTACCAAAGTTGTAATGTTTTTTCATGCTATTTTTGATTCTTTTATAGGTTCACCCAAGGTTTTGTAGACGTCCGTGAGAGGGAACGGAACTTCAAGAGAGGCTCCAAGGAACAAGGGAGGAGTCTGATGAACCTCCACAACAACGAGGCCGGACGAAGGGTGAGCGCTTTCGGTTGAGGGGAAAAGTCGGGAATATGTTGATTGATGGAATGCAAGGGCAGGTGTGAGAGGAAGTAGCCAAGAGTTACCATCGTGAGCGTATGCCCTGAAGGGTTTTTGTTTAAGAGTATAAGCAGCCGTCGTTATTACGGAAGGCGCGCCACTGCTGCTGTCAATTGTACCGTTTGCTGGAGCGCAGACGACAGGTTGCTGAAATATATTTGTGGAATTGAGTTATAGCACTCAGAATGATAAGACCGATTCAGCCAAGATTATCGTGCTTATCGCATCAAAATATCAAGAAAAGGAAAGTCAATAGTCGAACAGCACGACCTATGCAGTATTTGGTAAGCAAGTTACTCGCCCTGGGAGTCTAGATCATTTCTCAACTCCCGCGGGCAACATTTACTTAATAGTTGAAAAATCTTATTTTTATTTGTTAAACTTCAATTGGAATCGCGATACCACCACGACGGCTCTAATCAGCCAAAAATCGGTTTCCACCAAGAATTTACTGGTAAAAACTCGTTTCTGAACATAAGAAATTTGTGGATTTAAATTCAATTTTATATGACCGGAGGTAATAAAATCGGAAAAATCTTACTTTCATTCGTCTCAGTGAAAGCAAACTCTCTCTATAGTAATCAAAAGGTCATATTCAATGTTAGCTCTCGTACTTGTAGGGAGTTGTAATTGAGTATTTTGAGAATATTTTATTCCACTAGAGAGTTCAATGGGATTTTGCATAGAAAATTAAATTCTGTAGCTAGAAATTTCGGCTCTTAAAAAAATCACCCGTATTTTGCGACCGCATGTAATGAGATTTTAACTGTACAAACTTTATAAAATTACTCTTGGATATGAATCCAAATGTAGAACGCAATAAAAAAAAGCTGCAATACAAAATGAGATACCCGAAACCTATCATCTTTGTTAATTTCATCGTATCCAATTATAATGTATGATTTGCTGTGTGCCATGCGATTAGGTATTGATAGACATGATTAATATTTCTTGATAAAATTTAATAGTATTTCACAGGCTTTTTCTCTCGTGTTCCCAAACTTGACAGGGGCATCCATTTCATGAAATAACTACTCCGATGATTATTTATAAGACATATGTGGATTCACTCCTCCCTCTATTGAATTGTCAATTAAGAAACAAAAGGTTTATTTTCATTCCGTAATTCAAAGGATGGATAGGCATCCATATTAGCCCCGAATTGTTTGTTGGAGAAGAAGCAGTAAAACTTCCCCGTCCGACAGAGAATCGATCTCAGGTCCCCGACTAGGAAACCCTGGACACAATCCCAATACGTTCCCCTGTATACCCTCGATCTGGCACCCCTGGCTGATCAATTCATTCTCCAAGTGAATATGAGAGCACTCCCTCTTTCCTTCAACCTCCCCTATTCATCCCCTGAGGCCGTCGATCCCGAGACACGATGCCATCCCCTACCAATAGGCATTCCCCTCCTCTCCCCTTTAAATCCTTGTGCGATGATTATTAGCCAAAGGGAGATGCCGCGCGGGGGCACGCAGAGGGACGAACCCCTCCATTCCCTTCCCTATCCCCGGCCGGACCATTTGCACCCGGTGCCCTCGCCTCCCCATAAATTAGACGCCGCGAGCCTTCCCTAGCATTCTTATTTCACCCGCGTTAATCCAATCCTCGCCCTCCCCCGTACGGAGCCCGGGCGATCCCCCACCCTCTACCCATAATCTCCCAACTACTCCCGCTTTCCCCCCATCTCTTGTGCACTCCGAATTCATTTGGCTAAAAGGCCATCCATCCAGCCAAGCAGCGCGGAATATCTTACCCCTAGATCCCTTCTGGTGTGGAGTTTGCACATGGATGTATGTATGTATGTACGCATGTATGTGCCTCCTGGCTCCACGCGGCTCTTCAAATCTCTTTCCCCTACTCTCTCTCTCTCTCTCGGGCACTCATCCGTCGTGTTAATGCATCCTGAAATAATTTGACCTTTCCCGTCCCCGTGATTTCGTCGTTAGGATTAGGAGCCAGACTAAGCGTTCTCCGTGGATCATCCTGCTCCCGTCGCTTTTAGTCTGGGATGTTGAGTGAAGGAGAAGAATCGTGGAGTCGAAAGATATTCAGTTCTCCTCTCCGCTGAACACTTTGTTCTTCGGGGTTTAAAAAAATTCCACCTTGATGAATTCGAATCTCAGTTGGTAGAGTAATATAGGATAGTATCTCGGACGTAACACTGCGAAAATGTTTAATTTCCATTATTATAAAAGGATAAAACAAGTCGATTTTCACCTTAATATACTTCCCATGATTTCAGCAGACTGTCATTATCACGGTAAAGCCACACGATGTTGAAAGCATAGCTCCACCAACTCTAGTTTCACGTTACAGTTCTGGCCCGTATATTACTTCAGCTGGGAAAATTTGGCTGTTTTGCCATTTTATTATAATGGAGAGCGTAATTAGTCTCTTAAGTCAATTTTTAAAGTTTGTTCGTCATTTTGTCGCTGTTAGTTTTGATATTAATATCATTAACGTTGAAGAGAAAGGGGTATATGCCCGAGTGCATTTATACTGGAAAGAAGATGCCTCTTCTTCTTTGGACCATGAGGGAACGTCTTTCATCAACTACTGGAGTCTGGTTTCATTTATAATTTCCTCAGCTGAAGCAGGTTAATCACTTCATCCACCCTTACAGTTCATCCAAGGAGCAATTGGCCCCAGTTTCAAGTGTCCCCACAGTCCCCATCATTGATCAAATGTCACCACCACCCTGACTCTCCCAAGCCTGGCCTGCAGAACTATCTTGTGGACCCAGTCGCTCCCCATGAAGAACTTAGTAGCCCTTTCCTGGACACCGACTTAATATCTTTCATGGCAGTAGACGTCACCCATTTGGATTTCGCCACCCACCTACTTCTCTCAAGATCCCCTTGTGAGTCCAATCCTATTCCCCTTGGCCGGTCTTTTCCCCTTAGAAATCCAAATACTCACCCTTAAATTCAAAATAAATAAGATTTACCCTTTTTATTCGATGAAAAATCTAATGCTTCCATATTTGCTATTTAGAATCATGCTCCAAAAAATACTATTTTATTTGACAAACATCAAGAATCATCATACATAGAAACTGATAGAAATATTCATATGAAAATAAATATTCTATTAAACTATTTCATCGTAAATCTGTTACTATTTTTCATTGACAGTGTCTTTTGTCTTCACTCAACACCCTTTCCTTTTACTTTTATCAATGGTTGAATATTAACTCATGAAATTCTTCAGTTCCTCTAAGCACATCTCGCAATTTTCTACGTGTAAATCAAATTTCATATGTTGCATAATTATTTTATTTATTACTTTAATTTCTTTAAATTTTAATTAAACCCATAGGAATGCAATTGTTTTCCGAGTCTGAAATCAATAACTTCACTAAAAATGGTGAAGATAAGGGTGGGTCAGGATTACATTAATTTTGCAGGATGAAAAGGAGTTCACACCAGGTATACTTTTTCCCTTTTTTTTAAAATCTCTGTTCATTTTCTTTACCAACGGCATAGCATATAAAATGAAATGGAATTATAGCCATTCATCATTTCAAGTAACTGGAAATATTAACTGTGAATTGAAAGTTAAAATTTTAAAATATTTAGTTTTTAATAAGCACCTGTTCAAATATTCGGGTCCTCAAAATCCTGTATTAGATCTAGTGGAATTAAGGTTCTGTAATGCCCCATTAATAAATACAAATGGAACTATGCAAACACTCTGTACAGGCCAAAAAAAAATTATGGAACTGCATCGCTCAAATATTAATTTAGTATTTTGCAATTCCCATAGTATTACATTTTAAGAGAAATTTAAGTATTCAATGATTTTTATGGGTGAATTTTTAATCAAAACATTTTCATTTCTAAATTGGAGAATAAGTTATGACTATTTGGAAAAAACAAGAATTTTTATATTTTGAATAATTAAACTGAAAAAGGAGGTGAGCTTAATTTTCATTTGGTTCATTAATTAAAAAATCCTCAAATTTAAAGAGGTGGAAAATAGTTAAAATGGAAAAATAAAAAATAGCCCTTTCTTACAAAACTATTTTTAATTCGGTTATGATGTCAAGTTTTATAAGTTAAAAAATACATTAAATATTCAGATTTGTAATGCTCAAGACATAGATGCCTTAAGAGTTACAAAAAGTGAAATTTTAGTGAAAAGTTGAGATAGGTTGTAAAGATTAGTCATATGGTTTGACAAAGGATAACAATGCAAGTCATCAGGAGTGTGGTTGGCATGTTTTTAGGGAACTTAAAAGAGTTAAGGAAGTCCTGCAGGGCAGCAAAGAGAGCCCTCAGAGGGGGGCTGATGGACTCCCTGATTAAGTAGGGTTTGAGATCATTGGAGCATGGAAGAGGCTCTGACAGGATCTGAGGTTGGGTCTTGAGATGGGTGTCGTTTCTTAAAGATTAATTGGTCTCATGTAGCCTGGGAAGGTGGTCATGTTGGCATGAGAGAAGGAGGCTGCTAGGGTCCCCGGAAAGCACATTCAGGATTGAAAGGCAGGAATGTGCATTTCACAGATCTATATGTTAAATGTTTATTTTTTGGGATTTCTTGCAGACAAACTCGTAAGTTTGTCCTATTTTTCTCAAAAATCAATCAAATATTTTTATAATCAAATGTGCCTTATCACACTTCAACTCTTTAATTGCAGAATTTTTTGTTTTACTTAGTGATTCATAGGGAGAGATAATATTTCATTAGGCATTTTCTGTAGTGTCTCTTGAATATTGATATCACTTGTGCAGTTTTTTCAAAGATTTTCACTGAACGCAAGCCTTGGGCGATTGCCTGAGCTGCAACCGTTGAGAACTAAAATTTATGGTATGATGTTAAAATTTCATATATGTTTTCCTCCCTTCATTCCATCCAACAGGATAGATATGATGGATGGTATGCAGGAAGGAAGGAAGTATTCAGATTTGAAGAATGATTTATTGTAGTGCCAGATATCAGGTTATATTTTGTTGGGAGAGGCAAAGAATTGTATTGCCGTACCAATGCTCAGTTGTATCCATCCGAATACTACCTTAAAGGATAGAATACCAATAATAATAATATTAAAATATTATTTACACCAATTATTGTTTCATTCTTTGTAAGAGTTAAGTTTTGGAGCAATAAGATTAGAAAAGGTGACTGAATAATATGAAATTTTAAGTTAATTCCAAAATTGTCACCCATGTAGTGCTTTTATGTAGAATTTATGATTGGATTTTCATCTTGAAATTAACCAATAAATAACCTTCGGGGAAAAAAAAAGTTACAAAATTTTCCAGGATACGAGGAATGTAGTTACCAGTTTATAAGTTATTATGATGGTGTCCGGTAGTTCAGGGGTAGAGTGTTGGACTACTAACTGGAGGTACTGGGTTAAATTCCCAAGAAAGAAAAGACTCTCTGGGTACCCTTAGCTCCACCCAAACAGTGTGATTTTTTGGGAACCAGATCTTCCTGGGAAACCATAGCTGGCTAAGGGAAAGGAACTGGCCTCCCTACCCTGATGTGCGAATTTCACATGCAGTTGGGCTTAGTACTGAGTGATCTATTCCATCACCAACCAATTCAACCTTCAGGATGATCACTGTGTTTAATGGTTCTATTTAAGACAGTTCAATTTCCAATAAGATGCACAAATCTTTCTAAGCTTAAACCTGTCCCTCATTCATAGGATTTTCAATATTTTTATCCTCACTAAATGGCTAGCAATGTTGAAATTTTCTAACACTTACTTTGCATTCAACTGCTCTAGAAATTTCAACAGAAAGCCAGTTAGTTCAATCTTCAAGTATATTAAAGACCTTCTTGCGTTTTTAGGTGTGATATTCCTCATGAATACACTTATTCAGTGAGATGTTTGATTTCATGCATTCATAATGCACAGGTAGTTGTTAAGTTTTTTTATTGATATCTCAAGTACTATCTTTAAACTTTGATATTTTGTAATTGAAGATGATTATTCACATCATACTTCTCATATTGAATTGTATTAAACACTCTATTGATGAAATTCTTCCAGAAATGAATCCTTTTTTTGTGTTTTCTCTATTCTTACTTTTAAATTGGTTACTTGTCCTTTTTCCTGAAGGCTGTAATTCAGAAGATGAGAGTCACTTGCAAATGTCATGGGGTGTCTGGATCATGCAGCCTGATCACATGCTGGCAGCAGCTAGCTTCCTTCCGTGAAGTTGGTAAGTTTCCACTCACAGTTTGAATGGAAAACTCTGTAGAGAGTCTCACCAGATAATGGTAGAAAAGTCTGTTTACATACAAGGTTCATCAATTTTAATATTAATGAGAATATTCAATGGAAGAGAACCTTTTTTTTGGAATGCATACATTTTTCAACAGATTTAAAAGTGTGCATTGCAAGTAAAAATTAATGCTGAACAATGCTTTTTGTTTTTTTTCACATGAATATTTTAAATTCAAATTTAGGATGATTGATGTGTAGTTCTAACATCTGTAATGACTCAACCAGTTGTCAAGTGGATATGATAAGGAAAATAAGCAAACCTTGAGATTTTTCAAATTGGGCTGAAAAATTCATGTAAATTCGTGTTAATAAAGGCACCTGCTGATAAGCCATATAAGCTGAATGAATCAGTCTGATTGTCATAATATTTATTTTAAATGGGCATTGAATTTCATAAAGAGAATAACTACAATCTATTAATATTTATGCTTTTGACTTATGATTCTTTTATGAAAATATCATTGTTTTGGCTTGGTGGCTGCGATTGAATTTAGAAATACTGCAACAGTCATAATGACGGTAAAGGAGAAAACTAAAATAAAACTCTGAAGAAGAGATTCGCATGGTCTTGTGATTCCAACAATATAATAAGAGAATAATTGGCGCAGTAAATAAAAATGCCAAAAAAAGTATAAATTAATATTGAACATCTTGCCAATAAACATCAATACCTAATTTAATTGAAGAAAAAGAAAATTATCCTGGTATTTTTACATGATACTGTTGTATTAACTGTAAAAAAAAGTCCACTATTTTTGAAACTAAGAGGAGAATATTTATTCTTTCTTCAACTTTGTCATTTGCTTCTTTCACAGGTGATCATATACTGGACAAATATGATGGTGCCACAGAAGTAAAAGTGAACCGTAGGGGCCGCTTACAAATTCGTGACCCAAGCTTCTCCCTGCCAACACCATTTGACCTTGTATACATGGAAGAATCACCCAATTATTGCATAAGAAATATAAGTGTAGGATCCCTTGGTAAGCCTTTAATTCCCCTTGTCTTTGAAGGAGGATGGGATTTCCTCTCTATGGATTTTAACTCATCTCTTTAAGCTTCAAATAGAATTTTCACATGAGCTTCCTCAAACTACTCATTTTCTATCAAAGCTCATTTAAAAAAAATGTGAAAGCTAAACAATCATCAATGATGTCTGATAAAGACTTTGTCAACATGATAATTCAAAAAGTAATTGCATGAATCTGTTTTTTAACATAAATAAATTAGTTGGTATGTGTATTTGATTTTAGATTGGTCTAAATAATTCCAGCTGAGGTAGAATTTCCAGCAAAACTCACTATTTTAGTTTGCTAATATTTTTGCTATTTTAGAACATTTCTGATTTTAGCATCTGTTTCTCTTTTATTACTTTTTATATTCTTGTATCCTTTTATTTTCACTTGTCCTAGATGTTTTATTGTGTCAATAATTCTGTCTCTTCTTACTTATACCCTTCCTTCTCTTGATATATTTAGCTTTTATCATTAATCTTAATAGTATTCATTCCTCCCATATTCTCTCAAAATTGTGCAGTCAACAGTCTTGGTCAATTGATACCCATGGCTATATCTACATTAATCTTTTATTGAGTTTTCTGTTATAATGCATGTATTCTTCATTCAGTGAATTCTATAATTGACCTGCACATCTATGTTGAAGCTTTATATTACCTTCAGCTATTTCCATCCAAGTACCTGATCTTCAGTTGACCACACGTTATTTTAATATTTTATTCATTCTCAAGTTTCTTGTATTATTCCTTCTCTAGAGCCCCTGTATGTTTGTCAAATATTCCCTATTTCATTAATTAATCCTTCTTTAATGCATCTAGCAATATCATCATCAATTCATACCAAGACATAGCCATAGTGGAGAGAACAATCTTTACACTGCAATGCCGTACTATAAGAAATAATAGCATTGCTTCCCAATACCAAAAACTCCTGCACCTTCCTCATGGTTCTCCCTTCTCTTCATCGATGGGTGGTATCTTGCCTGTTTAGCAGTTAAACATTGTTGGTAACAACACATTTCATTTTACAGTCTCTAGTTAGCTGGAAAAGAATGATTTTGAAAAGAATAAGAAATATATCATCATTTACGATGGGGGGAAATTCAAAGAACTAAGGTAAATAACATTTGAGTTACTTTTTATGGATTCATCTGCTGATGTGCACAAAGATGCAGTATTTTCAATGTAGCTGAAGCTAGATGAATTAATCTATAATGATCAATGACAACAGTAATCAACCTGAAGATTGGTTTGATAGATGAGGGCTTGGTTCACCCAATATTCATTGTGGGTGAATTTCAAGCAGGGTATTTTGGCCAGTTCCTTACTCTGTGCCTCCTGCAGTTTCTTAGTAAGTTCTGGTACCTGAAAAATCAAACAGCTCATGATGCCCAGAGGCATCATCTTAAATTGAATCCAGACCGCTCTATCAGTAGCCCAATGCTAAACCCACTGTGAAACCATACCCATCTATTGTGATAGTATGATAAAAATAATCTGACAAAAGGTATGGTAGATGGATGCATTGGTTTCTGTGAATTTGGAATGCATTACGGCTCAATGTAAACATATTGATCACTTAAATGTCTATCATTTAGATTTATAGTTCAGTGATGCTCAATCGTGCATTAATTGAATGCTTCCTGATGCACAATTCAGACCATAAGTTGACTATTTCCCTACTTTGTCAAAAAATTAGAGTGGAACCTTGCTTAGTGATCACCTCGCATAATGAGTGACTTGCATAATGAGCGAAAATCTTGCATATAAAATGTCTCACTTAGCAAGCAAAGTCTTGCATAACAAGTGAAAAGGAGAGGGGAAGTCTCAGATTATGCACTTGCTCATCAGTCTGTGTTTAGATGTTCTTTTGCAAGCATCTTGGTGTCACTATTCATCACATTTTTCCAAATTATTGTTCAAACATATTATTTGTGATTTTTTGTTCAAAGAGTGATAACCATTGCAAAAATGGGATCAAAGATAAAAGCAAAAGAGGATAATCATGAGAGAATAAAAATAACCATAGATGTGAAAAGTAAAATCATTGAAATGAGGTGAGAAAGGTTGGTCTAGCATGCACTCACAATCATTCTACATCAACTATTTGCACTACCCTCAATCAAAATAATAAGATTAAGAAGGTAGATGCTTCAAAGAAGTGACAAGTATATCTATGCAATGGTTATGTTTTGTCAATGATGTTTAATGATTGCTTCTCATATGGCTAAACAAAAGGCAATCACAATGAGACACTATTAAAGAGAATATCATTTGGTGAGTAGGTGGAAGTGATTTTTGCCAACCTTGTAAAAAATGTCAGGATTATCAATGGCCAAAGAAGAGGTATTTAAGGGAAGCTGTAGGTGATTCGAGAAGTTTAAGAGAAGAACCAGTATCCACTGCACTTTGTAGCACATTGAAGCAGCAATTTCAGTCACAAAGGAAACATCACTTTATCAAGGAAAAAAACTCATTGATTCTGAGGGTTTCCTGGCGCCAAAGTTTTTTTATGTTGATAAAACGTATCTCTTCTGGAAAAAGATACCAAAGCAAACCCGTAACAGTAGTGGAGAATACATGGCCTGGCCACAAGCCAATGAAATACCATCTCACGCTACTATAATGTGCCAATGCAAGCAGAAAGCAGCAATTTGAAAATTTAAATGGCTGCCTGTTTTCCATTCAGAAACTCCATGAACCTTCAATGGAGTGTAAATTCCAAAAAAGCAGGCTAAATAAATTTTTTTTCCACAAATGGCATTTGTATTCTAAGTTGGTTCATTCTGCAATAGAAGAAAAGATTAAGATTACCCTTTATCTTCAATCCTCAACAATGTAAACATGATTTTCTTGGAATGTACCTTATGAGTAATATTTTTAAGAATTTTTTCAGCATGAATGCATATAGAACAATTGTTTCACTTGATGAGTGTCTTGCATTAAGAGTTAGATTCTGGAATGCATTATGCCCATTGAGCAAGGTTTCATTGTACCTTCATATCCCCCCATATACTACAGCATGTACATAAGTGGCAGTGGGTCATATACTCACATACCAGAACTTGACCATCATTGCTCAGAAAATTTTAGTCATACTCCAAAATGCTTCATTGAAAAACCACTTGGGGTCATAATTTTCATTTTAGGATGATTTTTGTAGAAGTCATATATGGGCTTGATGTACGTAATGATCATTACTAGTACTCAAGTTATAATAATGTATTGCAAATAAAAGCTTTATGTCAGGATACATCAAAACAGATTTTACTCTCCAAATCATAAAATTAGGCATCATTGATTGAATAAATGAGTTCTTAACTCAGCAGTCACTGTTATTATGATGGGAACTAGTTTGGTGGACATTTTGTCGGTAAATTATTCAGAATAATGAGTAAGATTCCAAAAAACCTTTAAAGAGGAAAGTTATTAAATAGACAATGGTAAGCATGTTACATATTTTTAATTATTGGGATTATCATCCATCATTGCCATAGGTACCCAAGGACGCACATGCAATCGCACTTCACCAGGAATGGATGGCTGCAATTTACTTTGCTGTGGTCGTGGTTACAACACGAGGAGAGCCACATTGCGTGAGCGATGTGACTGCAGATTCTACTGGTGCTGTGTTGTGAAGTGCCGAACCTGTGTTTCTCATGTGGACTTGCACACATGCAAGTAAAAAAACAAAGTGATAAGAGGACATTGGTCAATAATGGACAGCACTTATTCCTAGAGTGTGTCGATAAGGGAGGGCAATTGCTGTTGCTGTGGCGCAAGATTGGAGACATAGACTGGGAAATATATTTCCAGAAAATATTTTCCACAGAATTCAGATGAATTCATACAATTTATTCCAAGTCTTAAGTTCAAAGAGAACTTCTAGCTGTGCAAAAGACTGAAGTTTACCAGGTTCCAGAATGTGGACAAAAAAATTGTTAATTATTATCCTTGGAGATAGAAAAAAGGTATTTTGGGCTTCTACCGTTTGAACACCAAGATTCATATCTTCAAAAATAGAGGTAAAGGTATGAGTTTATGATGAACTTTGTTCAAGTTGATAGGATGTCCCGGAAAATCTTCTTTAAGTCAACTATATTTATGTGTAGATTAATATTTGTGATGGGATGTGAACTTCAGTGGCAAGATGAACTCCATTATTCCGATGCAAATTCAAGACTGTTACTGTCGTTTTGAATAACATCAACTTTGAAGATATTCGTGTTTATGAATAAAATTAACCAGTTCAAACAAACTATGGTGAAATGTAGTAAAAACACACTTTACTTATGGGATAACTTTTTCATTAGTTATCCAAATGAAAAAAATAGCATTTTTTATTTGTGTTTATAATTAAGCATGATGTGGAACTCTTTATCACGTGCTAAAAACTACATGTAATTAAAGATGAGGCCCACTACATTATAAAAACGCAAACTTCAGATTTAAATGTTAACTGTATTTGGAGGCATAGGTAAACTTAGGAAAGGGGTTAACACTCCTCAATTAAATGCTTATATGTTAATTACTCATTAAAATCAGTAAAATGAAAGATCAATGTCCCTTGTTGAGGAGCTAAAGACCAAAGTAGCTAATTTATTAAGTGTGAATTTAAAATATCAGGGTCATCTTTCATTTTCAATCAGCCTCATAAACATGTGCTCTCATACACTTATATGAATTCTCTTCTTCTTCAAACAATTTCGAGTTTAAATTCTTTAAGGATTTTATTCAATTGTTCTTCAATGAAAGGGATGTGCTCTTCTTGGCACTTCATGGGGATAATATTTGCCATTCATCTTTTCATCATATTTATTAACACTTGGTGGTTTTTATGCACATTTTTCAATTTCGAATCCATAATTTTCTAAGTTCCATGCCTCTTTAATGTTGTACTTGATACAATGAGTGATGTAAAATGTAGCAGTATAAATGTGTCCTAATGTACCTACCCCACCATTTCAATGTGTGTATTCATCAGTACCTACAATGTACAGAAACACATCAATTTAATCTGTAGAATTTAACATTTTATATTTGGATATTGAAGTATTTAAACGATTTTTTTAGTTTTGAAAATTTCATAGACATTCATTTAAGTCAGGACTGACCTAAAATTTATTAGAGAGATTTCAAATAAAAACAATGACCTAATATCATTCAGGTCTAGTGGAATAAATATTATGTAGGTATCTAGTATTTTTCATAGTAAACTTTCTCTTTAAATTAAATTTTATGTTGTTGTAAAGATGGGTTATTATTTTTTGGCAAAATATTATAAAGAGCACATCTGATTGTTTTTAATCTCATCCTTTGTCATAATGTTATGTAATAAAAATATTTATTTGTACAGTTATCCCTCTTTTAGTTACTTATGACTGAATTAATATTTAACTAGATATATATAATAATAAATATTCTGTTGGTAGTGGGAATTTGTGGCTTTCAGAAGCTGTTGTGTTATCATTAGTCTTGTTGCTGATGATGCAGTCTGTATTCGCAGGCACACAAAAGCTTGGACAAATCACCCCTAATTATCCCTCCTGAAAGCCAATGGTATCAACAAGTATGCTGCAAAATGGTACATTTATGATCTATATAGATATTTATAACTTTTGACTGATTTATTTGTTTACTAAACTAGGAACTGGATTTTCAATTTCAAATTTGATGATATTAGGAAGTGCAAATTTATTTGTCATCTGTAGTTATTGAGTGTATATAAATTTATTCTCTGTTTGTAATTGCAAATTTGTGGTTTATTGAAACTTGGAAATTAATGTCTACTAAGCTTACGATTTAAAATAATAATATGAGTTGCTGTAGGCTATATGAAAGACTAGATTACACATAGGAATTAGAGGGAACAAAGGGAAATTTCTATTGTCATCAAATCATCTCTTCATTGAGCAATTCTCACAGTAAATATCAGAAATTATATTCTGCCTTGAAACTTGAAAGTAATCAGGTGCACTCCAGTTGAATCATTTTGATCATCATATTTCATAAAACACATTTATGAATCATGGGCATAGTTGACTTCCAAATTTTGTGGGGGCTAGCACTGCTCCTTAGAACATTAAATTACCCCTAAAATTCTATAACTCATAATATACTCATGCATTAAATGACAAAAAATACCGACATTTTTTTATGTTAACAATTAAGGAAAATTTTGTCAATTTAAACCGAAAAATATTTTTTCATCTTTCATTTGATGAAATAATTCTTTTGTAATTCAACTCTGATACCTTTTCTTATGCTTTTTTTTTGTCAGCATAGCAGACAGAAATTATTATTGCTTTCCATTCTAAACTGTATCAAAGTTAATCTTTCAGCCTTTGAAGACAACCAAGCAATATTTACACTTGGCTGGAGTAACTTAGTGGAACTAGCCTAGCCTTTGAATGTAGCATGGCCTTACAGGAATAGTGATCTCAACTTGGGAGGTATGTGTAATTTTTTCCCAAAATTTAAGCCAATATCATTTAGTGACAGCACTTTATGTACTGAACATGCTACTTTAATATACTTTTCTTAAATTATAATAATGAACAAAATGTCCATGGGAGGGAGGCCATATCATATCAAAATAATAATTTAATTCAAAATAGATGGAAAAAGAGAGAAGCATTTTCAATTTTTAAAAATATTTTTAATTTATTTTTTTGTTAACATAATGAAGGGATATTTATAGCAACAAAAGAAACTACAGGAACTGTTAATTGGAACGAACAAGGAAACCATGGCTTACAGATGAGATAATCAGAAAGATAGATGACTGAAGGAAATGGAAGATTGTAAACACTGAGTCAAGTAGAAGGAAGTACAAAGAGTTAAATAATGAATATAAATAGGTAATGATAACTCATAGAGTCAAAGAAGCATTGTTGAGAGTGCAGTCTGAGGATATGGAAAGTTTGCTGAGGAAGGCTGAAATCGGGCACTATACAGGAAAGTCAAAACACCATTGGGAAGTAAGAATCTGAGGTCTATGTTAACAGTAAGAGATAAGGCGGGTAAGATAATATTTGACACAGGAAAGACCCCAGAGAGATGGAAGGAATATATAGAAGAACTGTATAGTAAAGAACTTAGACCAACAAAGTGAGACATAGAAAAGGAACATGACGTAGAGAAAGATAGCTTAGGTCCAGGCATACTTACTCGACGATGAGATAGAAAGGGCATTAAGGGAGATGAAACTAAATAAGGCCGTGGGGTTGGATAACATTCCAGCGGAACTTCTGAAGGGTTTAGGAAAATGTGGGAGGAAGAGGCTATATCAGCTGATGCATAGTATTTATGAGGAAGGGGTCTGGCCGGAAAACTATAAGATCAGTGTTAGTTCCTATTCCGAAAAAGGTAAAGGCTACATCATGTGAGGACTACAGGACAATAAGTTTGATATCCCATGCAGCTACAAAATCATAAACAAAAGGATAGAGAGTAGGACAAATGATTACTTAGGGGATGACCAGTTTGGGTTTAGGAAGGGGAGAGGTACGCGTGACACCATTGCAGTAATGTGATCACTAATCGAGAGGAATATAGGATGCAATCAGGACGAATATTCCTGTTGCATAGATTTGGAAAAAGCGTTTGATAGAGTGAATTGGGAAAAACTAATGAGTATTCTGCAGAAAATAGGAATAGATTGGAGGGACAGGAGGCTAACCTGCAACCTGTACATGTCTCAGACTACTCAGGTGTGAGTGATTGATGGACAGTCTGGATGGGCAGTGTTAGGAAGAGCTCTATTTCAGCCCATAAGCCCAGCCTATATAAGCCCATTATCAACAGCATTGTTCATGGTATACGTGGAGGAAATGATTAAAGAGGTATAGGAAAAACTGGAGTTAAGAATAAAAGTCAGCAGGGAATCCATAAAATTAGTTAGAATTGCTGATGACCAAGCTCTAGTTTGTCAGTCGAGGGGTTGCAAGCATTTCTGAGTAAATAATAAATTCAGTGTAATAGATATGGGATGAGAATCAATATTAATAAAACAAAGGTTATGCGATTTACCTGGAAGAGAAAGGCTAAGCTAAGCATTAAAATAGAAGGGTAAAAACTAGCGCTGGTGGAACAGTTTACAATTCTCAGAAGTGTTTTGGACCAAAAAGATCGTATTAGAAGGGACGTTAGGAGAAGAATTACACTAGGCAAAGAGGCTCCAACAAGGAGAAGGGAATTGATGACCGGGATGTTGAGTAAGGATGTTAAGAAAAGGCTTGTCAAACTTTGTAGAGCATAATTATGTACAGTGCAGAAATATAGTCATTGAAGCAGGATGATAGAAATCTCATAGATTAGAGGCTTTTGAAATGTGGGTGTCAAGAAGGTGAAGTTAATGGAAAGGGAAACAAATGTGGATGTGCTAGGCATGGTGGGGGGAGAGGGGATTGTCGGGAGATATTAGAAGGAGGCAGGAAAAATGTATGAAAAGCATATAGATCGGCATAATGATGCAAGACTGTGATAGAGGGGAGAATATTAGGCAAACGAGGGAGGGGCAGGAATATGATGGGGACAATGGATGGGATGAAGGAAGGAAGGAAGTATAGGGAGATGAAGATGGGCTTGTTGTAGAGTAGGTTGTTGGGTTGTGTTTTGTTTGGAGAAATAAAATATTTATCTGGTAGTCGTGTTCATCCAAAACCTACCTTAACCAGTAAATTACCTAATGGTCATACATTAGTGTTTGTTTTTCTAAAGTTTTATCCTAATCCTGGTTATTGAGGCTGTTAAGTCATAACCGTTTCAGAAAATTATTTTTCAAGGTCCAAAAGTCAAGCAATATGGCTGTAGCTAATGAAGAACCCCTTATTCTCATTTCTTCTTGTTTGTCCCAAATATATTTTCTTTAAAATATTGTGGTCATTTTGCAATGCTTTTTTACAGGAAATCAAAGGCCTTCAAATTAACAAAATTGAGTTATTTATGTGTTGATGTTATATTCATCTCTTTATGGGTCCTATAATTTTTGAATGGTGAATTATGGTTAACATATATTTGCACCCAAACCCTTTCCAAAATCTTATTTTTGAGGCAATGGCGATTAAAATGTCAGCCAGAATTATCTGTTTTTGTCTTTCTTCTTTCTGTCATGAAGCCTTTCTTTCGAAGCTTCACCCACTTTTTACTGATATTTTAAAATTTAAAAGAGTGTAAGTCAATTTTCCAAACCTGCTCATTAAAAGCTACTTCAAACTATTTCGGACAGAGATGGATTGAAACTATTGGGCACTACTTTAATGAATTAAACTTTAAGTCGTGAAACATACATAAGAGATATTTCCCCTGTATATCCTCAGATGAAGCTGGAGAGTGAGGGAGGGGGATAGCAAAAACTTTCAAACTTTGCCGCCATATGTTCAACAGAAATTCCACCATTCCAACCAAATCTACAAATGAAATTTTGAGCAATGAAGTCAATTGAAAAGTTAAATAAATAACCACCATATGGCTCAGTTGATTTATATAGTGGTTATTAACCATTACACATATATTGGAAAAATGGGAATAAATGTTCAAGCCCAAGCTAGTGATTGATTATCTTGCTGACAGTAATAACTTCAATCGCAGTTGGGATTTTGAATTCAAAACCTGAAAATGTTAGGAGAGCAATTCTATTTTATTTTTCTCAAAAGATCTCTCTAGAAAGTAACATAAGCAAAGTAATCTATGGCTATGTGGTGATATAGTCTACTCAAAAGGACTCCTTAGCAGAAGTGTCCTTCATAAGGGTTTTATAAATTAAGAAATCATATGAGTGTGTATCTATTAATGCATTGAAGCCAAGAACAAGGAGTGTGGGACTAAAAATTGATCAGTCAGGACAGACAGAGAAGTAAGTAATGAAGGCTAAAATGGCCAGATAATTCACTCGTTGTTCAAGGCACATTGGTTATCTCACTGTTCATGCCAGTAGTGCAACATTATTTTTGCCCACCAGGTGATGGTAAAATTGTTCAATTGGAATGAACTGTTTGAGGAATACTTTCACGTTGCAATCAGGGTCGGTTTATATTAGTAGCATATTTGGTATAGAGGCGTCACTGGGAATCAAACTCGGGTCTTCTGGTCAGTAGTCCAGTGCTCTACCCAATAGACTAGAACGTACGTCTATGACCAATAGGATTGACTACGGAAAGCAAGCATGTAAGGTTACAAAATGTCCCTAATGCACAAGACTTACGGTTTTACGACCCGAGTTCATTAAATATCTTTGGACTAGGGTGAGGAGTCACCAATTTCCTATTTAGCATACACTACTCTTCTGCATTCCTTCCTGACATAATATTTATGAAAATACGAATGTTTCGCCAGCATTCCCCTAATTTGTCGGTGTCATTTCTTCATGTATTCCGGCTTATACTCCTATAAGCTTTGGTCCAGCGTTACTGAATTGGCCCGTTCATATTCACCATCTGTTGTCGAATTCCTTAGTGTTTTTGTTTCTTTTTTGATGGGTTGAGACACGTTTGAAACCGCTGGCCTATGGATAGCCGCCAACTCGGTAGAATTCATCTAGTTTATTAATAATTCCTCTAGAATCTCTTATCTACCTGGGGAAATATCATGCCCCCTTTCCTGTGAATCTTGCTCTTTCGAACAGGTGATTAATTTGTCAATTTAATCTGGCTATTTGATATTCTCGCGGCCGAATTTTAGTCATCTCAATATTTGAATAGTATAAAGTAGTGGAAGTTATTAGGGGTGGCGACCGACAACCAAGGTACTCTGCGCCGTTAGGAATAGTTGGGGGTGATTTTGGTATGAGTAGGGTGTTCAGAATGAAAAGTTGATGGAAATAAGACACTGTTTCAGGCGTTACTTGGCGCAAGTCTTTCATACTAGGTGTAAATTGAGAAGACTAACTTCGTCACTTGCACTAGAGTTTTGATTTTTTAAGAACATGGCTTCGATTATTCTAGCTTGCGAAGAAACCAAAAAAAACTCTAGTGGAAGTAGCAAACTGTCTTCCGTCATTTACACCTAGGTTGATGAAAGTCCGATGTCGTCTATAGCCTATTCTCAGCGGAAGGTTCCAAGGGGTCACACAGTTTAACGTCTCATCCGACGGACGGCGTACTCCAATGTAGGGATCGGATCGAGATCCCTCCCTGTAGGGGTCGGGATAGCAACGAAAGACTCCGCCACATCTGGAATTCTAAACCCGGTACTCCTCGTAGGAAGCCAGTGTCATATCCAGCGCATCATCCCTATTCCCAAAAAGGCTTTGCCATATGCGAGCAATAATAAATTAATGCCTCAGCGATAGTGAGAAGAGGACAAATCTTCCCGAGAACCGTAAACCAACCAAAAATGATGGAAAAGGAATATTTTTGAGCTATATGCTTGTATCACACAGTAGTTGTTTTCTTTTCTTTTACCGGTACAGTGCTTCAATACCAGTATGAGGGAACAAAACACTGGTCAATTCTCTGACTTTCAAATTTTGTTTTTCGGTACTTGAAAGGAGCAGGTTCATTACTTTATCAGCAAAAGTGATAGTTTCCATAGTTTACGGGAGAGTTTTAATTTTAAAGACTAGAGAAGAGTTCAAATTCTCCGGTATATAATCTGTGATAGAAAACTTACGTATCACAGTTGGGCTTGCGTATCATATTCCTCTAACAGCTCCACATCTTGGCAGCATCCATTTAGACTTATAAAATAATCTACCGCTTAAGGTAGGTTTTGGATTAATGCAGCTACCAAATAATTATCTGGTCTCTCATAATAAAACACAACCCAACATCCTACTCTACAACGAGCCCCTCTTCATCTCCGTACACTTTCTTCCACCCTTCCTTCCGTCCAACATTCCTCTTCTATTCCTGCCCCTTCCCCGTTTGCCAAGCATTCTCCCCTCTATCACCGTCTTCAAAACCCCACTGCCAATCAATATGCCTTGCATCTAATTTTCCGTCTCGTTATAATTTATCCCAGCAATCCCCTCTCCTCCCCCACCATACCTAGCACCTCCTCGTTTGTTTCCCTTCCTGTCCACTTGGCCTTCTCGCACTCGAAAACGGTAGATTCATCACATTTGATAAATCATTAGGTACGTTTTCAAGATAATTTTTGCACTAATCACTCACATTTTAGCAGAGGATAGTATGTTTACAATAAATTTCAATTTCGTTTGATTTTACTCCAAAGGATTTTTAAGTAGATCAAAACTGGCCGGCGTTAAATCGAAACGTTTTGGTTAACCTTAATTACTTGAAAATAGAAACTTTTTCCCAGTTTTAGGTACTTTTTCGCTAGGAAAACTTTTTCAAAACGGAAAGACAGGAAGACTCGAAAATAAACATCCCTCGATAAGAAAGCATACTCTAACTAACAGATCAGAAATTATATAATATTATTTGAAACGAAGGTAATTGAGGTTCATGTTTCATACACACCGAGAGTGTGTATGAAATTTGGCATTTGAAAACCATAGAAAAATGCAAATTTATTTGCATTTTTCTATGGTTTTATCTTAAAGAATAAATGTTCCAAAGATTAGATCCAGCTTAATAATTTTCTCATACCCAAAACCCTTAAGATACCAAGTATTATAAAAATCATTATATCTCGTTGGATGTCTTGCCGAGATAATTTTCGCGGCACATTAATTTTCTCAGGCCTATGATAACGTAAGACGCAGGTTTTGGACTCAACAGGCATGCACACAGAAAACGATATTGGAAACCTTTCATCAGCCGGAGGAAAGTGTGTTGTGCGCAGATGCAGCGTTGGCTCTGCCAGCACAAGTTTCACTGGGTCCGCTGCGATAGCTGTTGGTCTGTTTCGTCGTTGGGAAGAGGGAGGAAAGAGCGCCTCCGAGTCCGGCGGTAACGTCAGCGGGTACACCCGAGGAAATGTACGCTTCCTCGAGTCGGGAAACCTTTCAAAGTGCAGGATGGTGCTGTTGACCGTCTTCAGGCTCCCGAGCATTCGGAAACTACTTGCCCTTTCCAGCTTACTACTCGGCAGTGCTTTCATCCTGCTGTCACCAACATGGTTGCCATCAAAGGCAAGGAACGTGAGTGAATTATTGACAAAACAATTTACATTTCCTGAATTTTTTTTAATAGTCCTAATGAATACATTTGAGTTTCAATCGTACGCGATGGGGATTTCAGCTGTATTTTATGTTTTGAAGAGCGCCGCTCCTTTCCCATTATTTCCTACTCGTTATAGCTCTGACTATTTAAAACGTCTTAATGGAGACATTTTAAAAAATTAGACCGCTTCATTGAGCGGTAAAATTTTCCCTTTTTGCTGAGTTATTTTTTTGTATTAATTAACTTAGCTTGAAGGAACCCACAGTTCTGATGCAGGAAAGACTAGCCCGTAAAGGAATATTTCTCTCTGATTTGGACATGTAAACATCGCCAGAGTGTTGCAAAAGCAGGAGTAAATAGCAGCAGTTCTATCAATGAAATAGTCTTTGCAGTATTGATAGCTTTCGGGGGATAATAAATAAGTGGTTGACTCTTAGCTATATTGGCAACATTAACTTATGATTCCAAGGCCTGCAACATCAAATATTCTTTCTTCCTGTTTATCATTAAGTTTTTGTTTAGGATCACAAAAACCCAACCATTTCATTTGTTTATAATTACCTCGAATTAATAATATTCCGCATAATCTGTTATGCTTTCATTGAGAGAGAAGGGTACGCATTGGTGACGGCTGCGAGAGCCGGACGAAAGGTAGTCCACGCAGCGCCTGTTCTCCAGTGACGCGGCTGCAAAGGCGTCTGACCCCAGTGGGGCGGCCAGTAAGTGATGGTGTCACGTTAAAAACACTATTGAGGAAGGCAACGGGAAACTACCTCAATTATCATTCCCAAGATTAACATGATGGACTATAGAGAGATTTTGAGTCCTGGCAACTACGGGGCTCGGCCCAATCGGCCGTGTGTCGTGCTCGGCAGCGGGGGAGGCAAGGCTTCCGCGGTCGTCAACCCACGAAACCCTTGCAAGGGAGAACCGACAGCAGTAGGACAGAAGACGCAGAAGAAGAAGACCATTTTTATTAGAATAGGAACTTGGAATGTTAGGACAATGTAGAGGGCAGAAAAATTGGAGAATATTAAGCCAGAGATGGAAAGGGGAAGTATATATATTTTAGGTCTATGCGAGGTGAGATGGAAGGAAAGCGGGCATTACTGGAGTGATAATTATAGAATAATATAGTACGGCGAGGGCGAGAGCCAACGAGGGGTAGCCATAATATTTCATAAAGAGGTAGGAAGAAGCGTAGTAAGCATAGAGCAAGCAACGGATAGAATATTGCTAGTAGAGATAAAAGCAGAACCGACGAACTTGGTCATTGTGCAGGTATACGCGCAACCGAGGAACCATACGGAGGAAGAGGTCGATAGGATATACGAACAGTAAAAGGATATAATCGCGTGTGTTCCTGCAGGGAAACATTTGATAGTGATGGGGGATTGGAATGCGACGGTAGGCGAAGGAAGAGATGGTGATGAGGTGGGGGACTACGGTTTAGGCACGAGGAATGACCGCTGGGAGAAAGCAATTGAGTTCTGCAGGAGGCAGGGGTCAGTCATCGCCAGCACTTGGTTTAGACACCACAATAGGTGCAGGCATACATGAAAAATGCCAGGTGACTCAGAAAAGTATCAGTTAGATTATATCCTGGTTAGACACAGGTTTAGAAACAGTATGACAAATTCGCACAGCTTCCCGGGAGCGGGACCATAATTTAGTTGCTATGAAATGTAGCGTCCGTTTCAAAAAGATAAGGCAGGGGCGGCGGGTTAGAAAAGTGAATGTAGAAGCATTAAATGTATTGAAAAGGATGGGGTACCAAAGGCTGTAGAGGAAATCATGGATGATGGTAAAGAGCTAAGTACTGTCGAAGAAAAATGGGAAAGTATCAAGGAAGGGTTGTCTAAAGCCGCAAAAGGCACTATTGGAACCGTTAACACGAAAAGGACTAGGAAACCATTGATCACGGATGAAATGATTACAAATATGGATGAGCGGAGAAAATGGAAGAATGTACACAAGGAGGTTGGCAAAATGAAGTACAAGGAGTTAAACAATAAATTGAGGCGGGTGACAAATAAAGCAAAAGAAGTATGGTTGAAGACGCAGTTTGAGGATATTGAAAGTTTACAGAGGAATGGTGAAATTGGTGCGCTGTACAACAAAGTTAAATCTTCATAGGGAAGAAAGAAAGGAAGATCTATGCTAACAGTTAGAGATAAGGCGGGTAAGATAATAGTTGCCACAGGAAAGATCCCAGAGAGATGGAAGGAATATATAGAAGAACTGTATAGTAAAGAACTTAGACCAACAAAGTGAGACATAGAAAAAGAATATTACGTAGAGGAAGATAGCTTAGGTCCAGGCATACTTACTCGACGATGAGATAGAAAGGGCATTAAGGGAGATGAAACTAAATAAGGCCGTGGGGGTGGATAACATTCCAGCGGAACTTCTGAAGGGTTTAGGAAAATGTGGAAGGAAGAGGCTATATCAGCTGATGCATAGTATTTATGAGGAAGGGGTCTGGCCGGAAAACTATAAGATCAGTGTTAGTTCCTATTCCGAAAAAGGTAAAGGCTACATCATGTGAGGACTACAGGACAATAAGTTTGATATCCCATGCAGCTACAAAATCATAAACAAAAGGATAGAGAGTAGGACAAATGATTACTTAGGGGATGACCAGTTTGGGTTTAGGAAGGGGAGAGGTACGCGTGACACCATTGCAGTAATGTGATCACTAATCGAGAGGAATATAGGATACAATCAGGACGAATTTTCCTGTTGCATAGATTTAGAAAAAGCGTTTGATAGGTGCATTCGGAAAAAACTAATGAGTATATTGCATGAAATAGAGTAAATTGGAGGGACAGGAGGCTAACCTGCAACCTGTACATGTCTCAGACTGCTCAGGTGCGGGTGGGGAACGAGGAGTCCGAATGGGCAGTGTTAGGAAGAGGTGTAAGGCAGGGCTGCCCATTACCACCGTTGCTGTTCAGCGTATATGTGGAGGAAATGACCAAAGAGGCATGGGTAGAACTACAGGTAGGAATGAAAGTCGGTGCGGAATTCATTAAATCAGTTAGGTTAGCTGATGACCAAACTTAAGTTTGTCAGTCAGCCAAGGGGTAGCAAGCATTACTGGGTGAATTAGAAACTCAGTGCGACAGATATTGGATGAGAATCAATATTAATAAAACAAAGGTTAAGCGATTTTCTAGAAAGAAAAAGGCTATGCTAAACATTGAAATAGGAGGACAAAAACTAGAGCACTTAAAACAGTTTACGTATCTCGGTAGTGTTTTGGACCAACACGGTCAAAGTAGTAGGGACGTAATGAGAAGAAATGCGCAAGGCAAAGAGGCTTTCACAAGGAAGAGGGAGTTGATGACAGGAACGTTGAGTAAGGATATTAAGAAAAGACTCGTGAAAACTTTGATATGGAGCGTACGCGCGGCGCGGAAACGTGTTCATTGAAGCAGGATAGACGTAGATTAGAGGCTTTTGAAATGTGGGTGTGGATAAGAATGGAGAAAGTGAAATGGACCGAGAAGAAAACAAATGAGGAAGTACTTGGTATGGTGGGCGAAGAGAGGGGTTTGTTGGGAGAAATCCTATGGAAGCAGGAAAAGTGGCTGAAGGGGGTATTGACCGGCAGTGAGATGTTGAAGACTGTAATAGAGGGGAGAAGGTTAGGCAAACGAGGAAAGAGCAGGAACAAGATAGGGATGTTGGACGGGATGAAGGGAGAAAGGATCGTGACTTACCGGTCCATATCCAACTCCTGCTAAGTTTAAATTCATATCTTTTATTTATTCTCTTTAACAGGGTCACAAAATTTTCTGGCAAACCATTAAAGTATGAGTATAGAGATAGTCATAACACATAATGGAAAAATAGAACAGGTTGTAATGGTGACTATTTTTCCTCTTTTGCAAGCAAAAGGTGAAATGAAGAGTTGGAAAATCACATATCACTGCCGACCTTGCTGAATTCTCTCATGGTATTCTGCGCTGAATTTGGAGAATTATTCTGTTACATTCTAGCAATGTTCACTGGATAACAAAAGACATTCCCCCTAATGTATATTCAGATGAAACTCGACTCAAAGAGCCGCTGTGCGCCCACACTGACCGTGAGCCAAGTGATAGATAGTGTGCTGGAAGATTTTTCAAATCCACAGGGATAAATTACGCAAACACCACGCTCAAGTGCGTTCGTAAAGATATCATATCACGAGTAAGATCGCAACTACTTGCTTAGCAATTACGTTCAATGGTGATGCGGATGTAAAGAATTTAAAAGTAACTAACACGACCCGCTCTCGTTCCTGCACTATTGCTTTACGATTTACTTATTCCAGTAGAAATACGAGAAAATAACGCATTTCGTCAGCATTACCTTTAGCTCATCAAAAGATCTGTGTTGACAGAGGGATCAATTTATTCTGATATTGTGGAAATCATGTATGATGGGCTCTCATATTTCGAAATAAAAAATTTAATTATCATTAACTTTACAAATATAGTTATAGTAGTCTGGCATAGCACCATACAAAGAGGGTTGGCCCAATTTCGAGTGTAATAGAGGGGCGAGATAGCCTCTTTAAAGCGAGGTACGAAGCGTGTTTATGTCGGAAGCACTAAGGTGTGCTCTGAAACGTGAAAATACAACCAAATGGCTTCCCACTAGTAGCGAAGGAAATTTTAAACGTCTTCCTTCGCCGCGAAGAAACCTTACAACTGGTGTGTGTCGAGAACGCTGCAAGAAAAGGAATGGCAATGCTCGGTTGATGATGTTGACTCTCGAAAGAGATATAGTTAGGGCATTATTTCTCCGTAATTCGTTGCCTACATTGTTAAGTAGACTAGAAGATAGGGCTACAATAACATGCCAGGTCTAAACCAATCAGACGATGCAATTAATAATAGGATATATCACAAGGCTAATTAAAATGTTGATTTTAAACCACTCCGATCGATTTCTGGCCATAAATAGCGTCCAGAAAATTTATGAAATATTTTTTCATATAGGAGACCCCACATGCAAGCAGCAACTTTAACTAGCTCCATTAAGACTCTAGTGAGGCTGCAGCAGTTATTCTATATTTCATGTCGGCTTAATGATTCAATGAATAAAATAGAATATAGATATCTGTATTTTTCAATTTAATGTTTATTGCGCAATCCATACTCTTTGCATACAGAACTGAACTTCTTCCTTTATTCCTGTTTATTGGACTTTTATGCTCACTTTCAGGGTGAATGCAATGTTTATAATCCTTTTTATTGGTTATTAATGATTGAAATTTCTCTTAACAGATCATCAAGAAAACGTTTTTGAACATTGAGAGGAAGTATCCATGGGACGAAAATCTTTTTGACTTGAATAATTATTTAAAGTTGGAGGCAATGGAAATGAGCAATAACAGATTCATGAATCTACCCACGATAGCCATGATGGATATTTACAAAAAAGTAGATTTTATACCGAAAGAATTGAGTCAGGTAAAGTAACTATTTATTGTTATGACTTATATTATACCTGTAAGGATAGGTTGTGGATCAACCAAGTCTAAACAATTGTACAAATATACGAGTACATTTACCTACCTCTCCTAACAAAAAGCACAACCTGAAATCACTATTTCACCTTTTCCATCCTTCTCCACAGCCACATTTCAAATTTCTCCAGTCTATGCCTATCATTTGCTTTATTGATCATGTTTCCATGTCCTAAAAAATCTCCAAATGCCTCTATGCCATTCCTCTCATAATGGGCACCTATTACACATTGCCTGAGGAGGCAATTTGTCATGGTGTTTGGTAGTGGCAACAGTAGAGGAAGCCATAGGTTTCAATTGTCACTTATCATTAGGGAAGTGATGAGAAAAATACAATGTAGTAGCCAACCCCTTTGACCTTTTTAAAATTCTATTCCATGCATAAAGCAACAGAAGTTTCATCATACTAATATGGTTGGGATTTGCAAAATAATTACCTACTAATGAAGCCATAATAGTTATGCCATTTTAACAATAACTATATATTGTATATAATTTGTATTTTTGTTATATGTTTATAACCTGAAACTTTCTTACTGATCCACTCACAAATTTATGGTAGTAACGAAAGTTTGATGGGAGTGGCTTAAATACACATAAAAACATCTGAAAATAGGTAAAATCAATTTAAGTCTCCATCTCCCTCCTTCCCCTAAATGTCTGCCTGATCTAAGTGGCTATAATAAAATCTCAACCTCCAGAATTATTTTCTTCCTAAATTCATGGTGTATTTTCCCAATTCACAAAAAAACTTAATTAGTGTGTATAAAAATTATACTGGATAGACTTTTTACACTAAATATCTGAATGTGATCATTTTTCTTCTTTCAAAGGCTGAGAAGTATTTCAAATATTCATTCAACATTGAAGCTAGTCATGGTGTGCCAATGGGAAGAAAACTTCCAGACAGTCGCCACCCTAGGTACGTTTTTAGTGGAATTTAATTGTTTTGCTGCCAGGAACATAATATTGAAGGTTCCATATATCTAAGTGATTAGGTATTGAGAAAAAGCAAGTTTTAGAAACTTAAGAAATTAAAGCACAAGCCATAATGAATGAGGTCTTCAAAATTCGAGGCAACCGCTATCTATAATCTATGATTAATGTTCTGGTTAGCTAACTAATGGTACTAATAGTATATTAAAAGCCCTCATGTATTTAAAATAGTATATCTTTGATTTGTGCATAAAAAATTGCATACTTTGCATTGGTTTTTAGATGCTCATATATGTTATGCTACTCATTAAGTTTATCTGCACCAAGCTTGATGCAAGCAAATGAATGCAATCATTGTCACATTATAAGTGTTAATGAAACTTAATAATTATAATTTTTAGCTATTAACAATCTAGTATTAGTAGTAGTATTTAGGGGAGGTGACCAACAGCTGAGGTCATTGGCGCCATTAGGGATGGACAGGAAAGGAAGTGTGGAGAGAAACCCGGTGTCGGCATTAGCCTACTCTTTACGAAAGGCCCCAAGGGGTCTTAACATCCCATCTGACAGATGGCGTACTCACTCAAAGTGCTCTCTACAAATCACCTCTAGTAGGGATCATGATACCACTGAAAAATTTTCAGCAATGCCAGGATTTGAACTGGGGCCCTCTGGGTGGGAAGCCAGTATGATAGCCACCGCAAATTCTTGATCCCCTTTTAACAATCTCTCAACAATAGTTGGTAACATGGGAAGTACAATAGAAGGGGGGAACCTGTAAATGGTTTCAATTTTGAACTGGGCCTCAATTTCCCATTCTTCTAATTATCCTCATATAGTAAATCTGCCGTCAACCCCCTCCTACCTCTGTTTCTTACCCTGCCTCCCACTTCCCCCTTCCCACTGCTCTCCTCCTTTCCTTCTCCAAGTTCAGTTGCATAGTTGTTTCATAAGTATACCCAGCCTGGTGATGATTGCTACAGAAAGCAAAACGCCCACTTCCTATGTTTGTCACTCCTCTTCCCTATTCTTTGATTCTTTTCCTCAGATAGCTTATGCCTTTCATACACCTCCGTTCCTCCACCCTCATCTTTCTTAAAACACATCCCTAAATCCCTAACCATTCAGCACCTCACTTAACAGAAGTGAAAGTGCTACCAAAATCAAGCTTGTTCCTCTGTTGCCTATCATCAATGGAATCTTCAGTGAGTGATTGAGCCCGCTAAATTACCATTCCCTTTTTGTCACCTACTTTTCCTTTATCTCTATCTTAAATATTTCCCATTCTATTGGCATTTTCAATTGACAACCTGCTTATTTAATGTTAGTATTTAAAAAGTTAATACTTTCGAAATATTCTGAATCAGTCAATCCTGGAATATTTCCAAACCCTGGAAAATAAGAAATCCCTTTCAGACTGAGTTCTGAAGCCCTAAAATATGCTCTACAAGCTAGAAAATAAACTTCAAATATTCTCTGTTGACTTTCAGATATTTAATATGAACCACTGGTGCAGATAATGTGCCGGGAAACAATATTGGCAGAAGCATATTACTAATAGTGAAATACTTATTGATACCTCTTCTATAGGTGTAGAGATGCTGCATTTGACACAGATAATTTCTTATCAAGCTCAGTCATAATAACATTTCACAATGAAGCCAGATCTGCATTGCTTAGGACCATTTTAAGGTAAATGGATAAGATAATAATTAAATTAAGAATATGTTTTCATCTTAATAATTTTAATGCCCATGAGAATGATTAAAACTTTAAGTAGTCAGAGTGAATACTCACTGCACAGCTTTCATTTAATATATGACCAAGCAACTTAATTTATTTCATGAAATAATTGTTTTTCACTTGTTTTTCAGTATCCTCTTAAGAACTCCAAAGAGCATTCTTGAAGAAATTATTTTAGTTGATGACCATAGTGACAATGGTAGGTATGATGATTGTCAATTTCGCATTTTTAGTTAGATAAATTATCACCCGTTTGGGTTCTTTAATGCCTATTGTTGGTCTATTAGCAACCTCTTGCTAGCAAAAAGCCACACTAATCTTATATTTAGAATGAATTAAAATTAATCAATCTTTAACCAAAATTCGATGTTTCATAGATTTATTAACCTTATTCTTTCAAAAATTTTGTAAAGATATCAGAAGAGCTGTAGCACAAATGCTTGGGAGAAGATTGATACTGGCTACTCAATGAAAACTCATCTTGCCAATTTAAAGATTTATTTTTAGTCTAACATCCATTTAGTGATTTGGATTTTTTAAATTTAGTTTCAAGTAAAATATTATTCATGCAGTTATAACATGAATAACAATTTAAAATCCTTATTCAATGTAAAGATGAAAAGCAAATTTGCAAATAAAAATAGGAAAAGTGCAAATTTGTTTTTCTCAGAATGAGGAACTGCCACTACATCTCATCTCAATCTGTGGAATATATAAAGATGAAATAATGGGAGAAATTTTGAGAACCATTTTGCTCTCTTTATTCACAAGTTCCTTCACTCAAATAGGTAAGCATTTTTATATAAACAGCTCATGAGCCTGGAAAAAGCGCTTCCCTTAATGGGCAGTGCTCAAAACTTGGACTTACCAGAGCCGAAGTTAGTTACTGTTCAAAATTTTTGAGTGTCATGTGTCCCAAGCCAAAATCAGTCTATGTTCTGGCTTTCATGCACCCCTTAAACTGTACCCCTCTCCTGTACTTTCCCCTCTTGCAGCATGCCATTGACCAGATTATTGCAAATGGCCTATACTTAATAAAACCTCCATGATATAATTTTAAAAAACACTTATATGCATTATGCCAACTATAATTATTTTAACAAAAGTTGTAACCACATAAGGAGTGCAGTCCTTAATAATCAGCAATAGTTGTAATGTTGAGAAAAGTTACAGCCACTTACGTATATAATTCATTTATACTTAATTAGGAGGTTTTCATTTCTTGGCTAGGGGTTGAGAGACTTTCATAACCAGTTATTTCTCTATTTCCACTTTTCAGCTGATGATGCTTTTTTGCTGTCAAAAATTCCAAAAATAAAAGTCATTAGAAATGGAAGAATAGAAGGTTGGTATGAAAATATTTACTCTTGTCATATGTTTATGTCTCAATGCTTCTATATTGTAATAATTGATTTTTGAAAGCACAATTGCTTAAGATAAAAAGTAATTATTGTAGATTACACACCTAAGAGAATAATAAGGATATTCTCAAAAAATAATGTGGAGAAATCCAAACTCCTGAGGGCTTTACCAAATTTTGACCTTGAGGTGAATACTATTTCCAATGAGAAAATGATGATTCTTTACAATTATAGCACAAGGAAATGCCACCTAGTTATCGTCATTGCATTAAAATTAAAAGACGCCACATTTATTTCATTACACCCATAGGAGTTGCAAAGTCGAGGATAAGAGGTGCACAAGAAGCAGAAGGAGAGGTTCTCATATTTTTGGACTCTCATTGTGAAGTAAATAAAGGATGGATGGAACCCCTCGTTGAGCTTGTCACTGCTGTAAGTATAATGATACCCACTACCTACGTATCTTAGCTCTTAGTTTGCCTACAGCTGTGAATGAATAACTAAAGATATACATTTTCACAAGGATTTATCACAAGTGCTAAATGTGGCTTAAATATATAAAAGTGTATGTAGTACCTTACTTTAAAAGAAATTCACTATCGTCAAATATTGTAATTTAAATTTGTGTATTGTTACTGAATAACTTTGTGTTAGGTAAAGTATATATGTTAACTAATTAGTTGAAGAGACAATTTTGTTTAAGCCTTACTGCATATAGAAGCTTTATTTCAGTAATTAAAAATCAAATGATGGAACAGGTACCAAAAGCTCTTGTTAGCCCAGCACTAGACAGAATTGACAAAGATGACTTTGAGTATGAAGCCATATCAACATATTTTAAAGGAGGTAAGTATTTGATGATCTTTTCATTAAAAACAACTTTACTAAGTTACTCAAGTACCCTCTATTTTTCTTCACACTCCTTTATTTACCAAGGTTTTGATTGGACTCTAAGTTTCAAGTGGATACCATTAACTTCTAGAGAAAAGAGACAGTTAGGAAGTCCAACCCATCCCTTTTGGTGAGTAATTTGACTTCTTCAATTCACACATTTCATTATCTTAATGACCTATGGCATATTACATCATGAGCACCTATTGACTGAGGTCACAAGGAACCTACCTAAACAGAAAAGTGGCAGGAAAGGGTGAAAATATTCTCAAAAAGAAACTGAAAGAGTGAAATCTGTCCAGTTTATAGCCAGACCTAGTCAATAGTTAATACGTACCAATAAAGTAAATCCTAATGGAATGCCTAGATACATATTTGCATTATACTCAAAGGGCACAGGAATTACAATATACTGGAAATATGGGAACTGAAGAAATTAATCGGAAAAACATGTTGATAATTTGAAAACTATGTTACCAACAGATTCATAATTAACTAAGAAACTGTAATTTGTTTTATTTGTTGTAAAGGATAAGAATCAAATATCTATTTTTCATCTTTATTTTACGTTACACACTAGTTGTTAGGCATCCATATTTTGAAAAATGTAAACACTTATCATCCATCTATCTACTCTTCCATCTTCAGATACTGCTTTTTTTCCACATGCTCAAAAACTCTTCAAAATTTTAAAATCCCATTACTAAAACAGAGTTTTCATCCCAAACCAAAGTTTTCAACCCAAATCATCATGAAAATCAAAATTGATATCAGTTATAATATTCCAAAAAGCCTTAATAATCATCAGAGGCAATGACTGATGTACTTTACACTTTCAGGCTTCACTTTGTGGAATTGTGTGATGTCCATATTAGAGTTTGTAATTTTCCACAGGCTATATTTTAAGGTATAATGCATCTCCCCAACTTGCAGCATCATCAGATACAAGTCTCGTTCACATGCAGCAATTGAATATATACCCTTGGGGCAGAGGAGAGGGGGTGGCTATGTAGGAGGCCAATCCCAAATCATAACTAAGGCACCATGCTTTCCCTTCCCTTACCCAAACAACCCTAAAACCCACCTTCAACTTCCTACCCTCTCTCTCCCTCCTACATAGCCAGCTCCTTTCCTCTGTCCTCAGGGTATATATTTGACTGCTGCATGGGAACAAGACTTGTACCTGATGATGCTGCAAGTCGGTGAAATGTCTTTTACCTTAAAATAAGTTCTGTGGAAAATTATAAACTCCTTTAATATGGACATTTAACTGAATTCTGGTTTAACTAGAATGCATTTGCATACTTCATGGATTTTGAGATTGTCCATCTAAACTGGATATAAATAATGGATATTTTGCAAAATGTACTTGCAGACTGAAGAGATTAACCTTGTCTGGAATCTTTTCATGTCTCAGACTTCATAGGCACAGTATTGTGCAAAATATGGAAATAAGAATTTCTTGCACCATCAGGGTCCATTAAAAACCTACATTAGAATGGCTAATTACTACTAGTAATAAACTGAATTTCCTTTCAAAGAAAAAATATTTTGTAGATACAAAATGGGTAGGATCATTTGCCATGATAACTTTTGATACTAAATTCCACCTGAAATTCTGTGATTATTTTCAATTCAAGGAGTCCTGTTGTTGCAGCAGGAATGTATGCAGTGAGCAGAGACTGGTTTTTTGAACTTGGTGCTCATGATAACGAGTTCAAGTCTTCTGGAGTTGAAGATGTTGGTAGGTGAAGGAAACAAATCTATAATATATTTTTTCATGAAATTAAGTTTTGACTGTATGCATACATGTATCCAAACAATAATCTAGGCTAAAAATATTTATATTGCAGAAATATCATTAAAGAGTTGGCTGTGTGGAGGCAGTGTGTATATTTGCCCTTGCAGTAGGGTTGGTCATGTGTTTCATAATAGATACTCTCAAACTAACAGCACTAAGAAAGCATTTATAAGGTGTGTTACCAAGTCAGTAATACTTAAATTATATGGTACATATCATGAAAAGAGTTTTAGACATAAGTATCATCATACATATGTGGTCTATTGTTCCTACTTAACCCAGAAGCATGAAAAGAAAGTTAGGGAAATGATAATACTATTTCTTTAGATTTCATAGGAAAGTTTATGAATGGGAATTGGAAATTCAACGACTAGGGATATGAGTTCATATTTTGGTTGACTGAAAAAAATACATAAAGCATTCAGCACTAAAAAGAGAAGTTACTGCATTAAATTTACTGCATAAATTTGAAGCAGGTTACTTATCAAAGGATGTTAAAGAAAAATACTGGTCCCAACTTACTATGGTAGATCTAATCACCAAATTAAAATCAGGGAGATTTATTATAGAGTGGATAAATTTAAAATGTTGTTTTTTCCTTGGACTCTTAAGAGATCAAAATAGATATGACAGCAATTTCGTATGAGATAATTAGAATTGGTAGGGTATATATATTTCAATATCCTGCATGCTATTTTTTTTATTTAATAGACCCATCTTTTTAACAGTTCTAGAGGATGATTTGATTAAACATATTCTTTTATTGAATACTTTCTTTTTTGTGATTAAAATTTGTCGAGTGCATGATCAAACTAATATTCGTATAGAGGTAACATGATTGCAATTGTGCATGTATGGCTGGTGACCTAACACCAGTCATGCATGCATGCCAGATGCCCTTGCGGCACTTACGGGGCACTGCGTGGATGTAGATAAGTTAAAATGTATCATAAAATGCCTTGGCATATAGGCTTGGTTTAAGAAGGCTCTAATGAAGAGTCAGTTATTATTGGAATACTATGAATATATGCTTTACTGATCTACAAATAATCTAAATGATTAATTAAGACAGTTTTTCATATATGTTTAAGGGTTCATTCTCCTTTTAGGGTGCAAAAGGGGTGTTTGTCATGGAATATCCTTTGAGTGACTGACACGAAACCCCAGCATGCACAACCTCTAATGGAGTGAAGAGGTCCTGGATGGGAGGCAGAATGAATGAATGTGAAAAATGGAAAGGGGAAAGAATAAAGGATTAATGAAAGAAGGCTTAAGGGAATTTAACCCAACTCTGCCTCTACTCAAATAGCAAATATAAATACCACAGCCCAAGTCACTAAACACCTCAATCAATAATTATTTATTTTAGTACAATAGAAGGTTGAACATTTCAATATGCCTTGTGGATAATTATAAATCTATCATTGTACATTTTTTGGGCCAGCAAAATCATATCATCTTTCGTGGAAAATGAAAGTCTTTGGGCAAATAATGTTTCCGAAGTAAATTAAAATGCCTCTTCCCATGAAAACTTTGCAATTAATGGAAATTAATTATTATTCAACCCAAAATACTGAATTAGGTATATTTTACCTCATTGCCAGAAAATCACCATTTGAGATCACAAATTGCTACACAAAATATTCATTGACTTGTCATTTTTCATTAGCAGTCATCTCTCCTCACCCTCAAAAGAGGAATCATGAATCGTATCCCTACATCTAACTGAGCTTCCTCCTCCCTGCAATTTCAGATTGAATATTTATGATTACAAAGAAAGGGAAATAATTAGTTAGGGAGCTCTCCTGTGAAATGGTCTTTCTGGATTCATATCTGAATGTTACTCCAGACAGTCCCAGCTGAACCGAATCTGAGCAAGTTATCTGTATCTCCTTAGGGGTCAAATGTCAGAATAATTCTATGCTGAAATTACTTCAAATTTTGACACAGCACACATTGAACTTCTCTGTCCCAACAGCAGTCTCAATACTGGTGTGTTATTCTTGAGGCTACACCACAATGTTAACAGAGGTTGAAACCTTGGTTAGGACAACAAAATTCACCAAGGAATATTACAAAGTTTAGTATTTATATCAACAGATTAAATATATGATTCCATAACCACCATTCTTGTGAACGCACAGAAAACCCGGAATCCAGTAAATGGAGTTGGACTCCTGCCCTGATGTATTATTTTACCCATGAAATTGGATTTGTAGGAGGTGATCTCTAACCTCAACCATCAAATCAAACTTTGTGTTGACTACAACAGATCAGATTAAGAGAAGAAGGAATTCATTGTCCTCTTTACTTTGCATCTTGACTGAAAATGTAACTTCCCTGGAAAAATCAGGACCATATTATGGATTCATCTTTTCTTGATAGTGAGCTCACTTGATTGTTTAAAAGCCTTCTGAGGTGCAACATATGTGGGGAGAGATTTGATAAAATAAAAAGATGTGGCAGAAGAGTCACGAAGTATGATAGAGAATGACAATTTTTGATTGTGATGGGTTACAAAGCAAGTCGAAATAAGAATGGGAACTGGAAAATAACTATGAATCAAAGCCCAAATATACACAGTGAATAGGTCAATAAAATAAAATTGAGTAGAGGAAGCATGATTGAAGCATACATGTATTTCATGAAACTGGAAAGCTTCTGGATTAACAAGGAACAATAGCTTTCTTCGGTCCTACTGCTATATGGCTCGGCTCAATTGTTAACAATATTTCTCTTTCCATTTCATTTCATGAAAGAGAAAAGTTTGATGACTGAAAATAATTCGCATGAAAATTGTTTAAAATTACTTTTCAATAGCTCATACTTAAATTTGCATTAGTGTCAATAGAATGCTTACATTTGCATTTTGCTGATCCTTAAAATGAATGAATATTTTGAAGGAATGCCAAGAGGGTTGCAGAAGTATGGCTGGATGACTATAAGATATTCTTTTACCAAGCTCAACCATCTGCTTATGATATTCTCACTGGAAGGTATGATAACTCTTACTCTAGCTAAGAACTTTAATGAGTTGATCAAAAATTATATAAAGCAATAAAAGCAAAATTTTTGACATGAGTTTTAGATTAAGTAACATTATTTTTATCATATTAACTTGAGGTTTAACTGAAAATTTAATGCAGCTTTAACTTAGCTGAACCGAAATTTATTTAATTATAATTTAACTTATAACTCAGTTGAAAATATAAAAACAATATTCAGCTAAACAGAGTTAACTTTCAAAGTTAAGTTCTCAGGCCTGCTTAATGCCAAACAATAAGTGGGATGCAATTTACATCAACATGTTTAACCTACAAGCAAGTGAATGGCAGGCATGCAAGCACTAATGACAGGGCTTTTAGGGATTGGATAAGGGGGGGAGAGTTTAAAGCTGACACTATTTCAAAGTTTCCAGGAAGGATTTCCTAAATCTATTGTTTCTGGGATAAATTTTTCTACCTTAGTTTCATGAACTGATCTTCAAGCATAATTTGAGTAATGAATAAATATCTACTTTTAAAATTTTAATTATAAATTTATGGATCAACCTTTCAATTTCAATTAATGAGTGTGTTTATAATTTGATGTATTTTAATTTTTACTGTAACTGGTTTAATTTTATATTTTACAGTTTGGAGCATGCTCAGGCAATCAAAGAATATTTGGATTGCAAGTCCTTTCGTTGGTTCTTGGAAGGCCTTTACCCAGAGCTAAAGTAAATATAAAGCTTATTTATTAAACATTCATCCACATATTTAGGCTTGGATCATTGTTTGTCAAATTCGTTGAAAAATCTTGGTATTCCATATCAATAATAGGTAACTAAATTACATTATTTTTCTTTTCCTGGCTTCAAAGATTTAATTTCATTAGTGTTGAATGACTCATGTTAAAAATTGTGTAAAATAGCTTTAATTGAAAACCTTGCTTTCCACTATATCCCCACTAATCTTTGAATAGTTGGCTAGATATAACATGATTTTTAACATGTATGTATAAAGCTGCTGTGGAAATTCAATACACTATTCCTGTTTCTCACATTGTAACGATTGCAATCATTCCACACTCCATTAAAATAATAAAAAATAGATTCCCAAAGAGCTAAGTAAACTCTATTGATTATTCATACAATATTACTTTTGAACATTTTGATTACAATGAAACCTGATTCCTGGATCAATTGCACGTCTGCCTCTTTCAGTTCGTGTTTAGCACTCATTCACTTGAAAAGTAGTGTCTCTAGTAATCGCATAATTTTCCAAACTTAACTTCTGACATATATATCATTTGTAATTTCCTGGATAAGAGTTTAATAATATTTTGTGTGCTGTTTTAAAAGTCCCCAAAGAAAAAGCCACAAGGAGCCACCATAACAGAATTAAAATAACCGTAGAAATGAAAAGTAAAATCATTGAAAAGGGAAGACGGGGCAAGAGCGTGGCTGATCTAGCATATGCATATAATCAGTAGACATCAACGATTTGCACTATCCTAAATAATAAGGAGATAAGAAGAAACATGCTTCAAATGAGTACACTAATCATTAAGAAGATGACAGGATCATCAATGGCCGAAGAAGTATTCAAGAAATTGTGGGTGTTTTGAGAAGTTTAAGAGAAGAACCGGCATCCAAGGCATTGTGAGGCATGATGAAGCAATTTAGCTCCAACTCAAAGGTAGCAGAGAATTGGTGTCTTCAAGAAGCTCATAGATTCTGAGAGTAAACTGCTGCAACAAGTTTTCAATTGGGATGAAACGGGTCTCTTCTGGAAAAAGATGCTCCAGCAAACCTATGAGTATAACAGTGAAGGATAATGCATTGCCTGGCCACAAGCCAATGAAAGACTGTCCCTTGCTGCTATTTTTACCCAATGCAAGAGGTGATTTGTGAATGATACCCCTGCTTGTTTACCATTCAGAAATGCCATGAGCCTTCAAGAAGTATAATTTACAGTTGAGCTAAATGTGATGAGAAGGGCAGGGAAAGCATAGGAAAATGTTGCATTGTACATTGAGAAGCATCACCATAATATGGCAGTGGCTATGCATGCTAAAAAGTTATTTTCACAAAATTTTGAAGCATTTCTTTAGAGTACTTATTCTATTTCAATTCATTTTTGTTTTCTATTCATCAGATACGCATTCCAAGTTGGTTCATTCTAAAAGAGAAGAAAAGATGAAAATGATTCACCATCCTAAACAATGTTTATATAATTTTCTATATATCGTGGCATACTAGTTTTCCCCAGCCCATACTGTGCCCCAGCCCTGTGACTTTTCAGGTTGGAATTGACAAAAAATACTTGGATCTGACAGAAACGATTCAAGTATTTTGATGTTAACTCTTAATTCAAAGATAATAAAATTGTTACATTAACATATCGGCAGTTGCAAATATATCAATATTTATTAATTATAGAATTCGTTATCCCTGAGCCAAAATGCCTTTCAGCTTCCCTGTTCTGAAGCAGAACTCATGAATACAAATTTAACTGCAGTACTGTATTGCAATCTTCTCTCTTAAGATCCCATGAGTTTATTATCAAATTGAATTTTTATGTAACACTTCCTTATGTCATCATTTTGATGCTATTGAAATTTGTGTAAAAGCAATTGATTTCTATGCCTTTATGAAATTCTCATACTACTTCAAGTTGAATACCTGCAGACTTACGGTTTACCTGAAGAGATATACAGAGTATGTGTGTGTAAGCAGAGAGCGACATCACTGTTAACCCAACCCATTAAGTTTTGCAGCAGCACCACATGTGAGATGAAGCTAGATAAGCTACATTATATAAATTTATAATTTATTTGGGAATTTTTTCAGGAAGTACTTACAATGAAATGTTGAAAATCTGTTGCTTAATGCTAATTCAAAACGGTCATACTATCAAAATTTGTAATAACATGCAACCATTTTCCACACCTGATGCAGGAAAAAATTGCATTACATAGTACCTAACAAGCCACTGCTAGGGTGATTACACACCAGCCTACAATACTTTTTTTTAAAGGTAATCTACCGGTTAAGGTAGGTTTTTCGATGGACACAACTACCAAACAAATATTTTGTAATAGCAAGTATTTTTCCAGTGAATCAGCTTGCGCTTATAAGTCGAATTCATACCTGTAAGAAGGCCCATAAGATGTGGGCTCATTTTAGAGCACATTATGGAGTAGAAAAGTTCATCTCATGGGCCAGGTAAAATGGTAATTGCCACAAAAAATTGTACGCATATGAAACAAATGCTTCATTTTAAAAATAATGATAGAAACGAAATAATGTTTAAACCAAAACTTACTGTCAGCTTTAATATCATGGTCATTACTTCAGTTGTCTGCAACCTCATAATGGGTTTCAAAATGCTGTATAATATATCAGCTATTGAATATTAAGGGCTTTTATACAGCAAATAAATCCAAGCAAATTCACCTAAATGCATCAGTACTGTAAACCAGTATGCTATTCAATCCCATAGGCTCTGGTCAATTTCAGGGCAAAATCTCAGTTGCTGCGTAATCAATGAAAACTAGAATGATTTGATGTGAAATGGCTTTAAATAATTCCAGCAAATTCCTTTCTTAAAATAATATTATTTTTTCAATTTTGGAGATAGTTTTTTTAATAATAATTTTATTGACTAATGTCCAGGTTTCCAACTACTGAGCCCATTGCTTTTGGCCAAATCAAACAAGGCTTAAGATGCTTAACGGAGAAACACTTATTGATTAATAGTAATGGAGTAAGGGGAAACCAGAGTCTACAGCTAATAAGAGGTAAGGAGATTTTTTGGGAAATCACAAAATTGAATATAAATATCAATAGTGAATGTGCATTTATACACCTTAATTTTCATCAATATTACATATATTATATTTATTAAAAAAGTCTTGGAACTTTAGGGTAAATTTATGTGCTTATTACCTTAAAATTAAGTTTTACTTCATGTGTTTACACAAATGCATTGACCGTGATCATACTTAGTAATTACTATACATTCAATGTTGTAACTATTTTACCGGGTAGATGGTTATAAGCCTTTCTGAAGTCTGAATCAAAATGATTCCTCTGTTTAGAAAGCACTGTCCATGTTGAAGTTTGTGATGAAAGAGCTTCCAGTCAACAAGGTTGGACTTGGGGAGGAAGAATGAAATCAGCTATCCACAAATCCAACAAATGTTTAACTGTAATTCCTGCTACTCACAAAGGATTGAAAGATCAGCACATTCTTCATAAGAGTGGAATACAGGTTAAGCAAAGAACAAGAATCACACCCAAAGTCACATTCAATGGAAATATGACTATTGGACTTCTTGACTGCAATCAAGGAATGCAACAGGTATGTACAATGTATTTTTTTATTTGTGCATTTAATATACTAGTAAGTGTCTGAATACCCTGAGTAATAATTAAAGTTACAACTTTCTAAAGTGGATGCACAATAGCAGTAATGAGTTGAAATAATTGCTAGACTACCACAACAGGATATAAAAAGTTCTAGCGGTTTGATATAGCTGGCAGGCAAGAATAAATGCATGCATCCAACGATTCATTAATAGAGAGAATTTAAATGCACCATTCATGTGTGATACAATCATGAAATTCCGATCTCATCATACTAATGATGACTAGTGGTTTGTGAAGGATGATTTGCAATTAATTCATAATTGATTCAAACACAATTTTTTCCAGTAGAGCACATAAGACTATTAGGTGATTGGCCAGAAGTAACAACATGAGATGCACAGATGATCTAGTCATGGAGAATTCCAAGAAACTGCAGGAGATGCCATGATAGTAACTTTTAGCGGGGCTATCCGCTAAATTTGCATTATAATGCAACAATTTTAGTGGGTAAAAATCATTCACCTTGACTGAGATTCAAACCCAGGTCCCTCAATCTCTGGCCGAGTGCTTTAGCTAGTTAAACAACTGTGGCAGCCTCTTACATTAAAGAATTTTGGGGGCTTTAAAGGAACAAGAATTTGTTCCTTAAAAGGATGCACTTGGCCGGACATCAAGTGATCTGCATTCAAATCCCGGTTAAGGCAAATGCTTTTTACACTCTGGAATTGTTGCATAATAGTCATGGAGAACATGCCTTACAATAAAAAGTTGGATACTTCAACTGATATTCTTCAAAAACCATTATATATCCATTTAATTTCAAACAAATGTTAAATGATCACGGAAAGCATAAGTGACTGAACACAGAGGGAGCCCAGGAGACAAAATGTAAAACCTGTGATAAATATGAATCGAGGAGAAGAGCTGCAAGTCTCAGTGAGGAAATTGTTGTGTTTAGGAAAGATTAATTAATTCTAAAAGAGGTATAAGCCTAAGCATGGCTTAAATTGACTAAAAACTTGCGTTCGTGTTAAGCCCTCCTTTCAGAGTACATGAATCATTCCTGAAAAATCAACTCACTCAGGAAAAAGCTCAGCTTCTTAAATGATTCCATGACTACAATATCAATATGAACCTAATTTTGAACCAAGTTATTATGACTTAATAAAATAATTGCAGTATGTTGGGCAATCAAGTATCTACCAGCAGAAAGAAAAAGATCATTTATACGATTAGTCAAAAGAAATAATTAGAAATATACCAGGAAGGAAGCAGCTAATTGTAATGTGGTGAGATACAGTTCTACATTAAGTGAGGGATGGGAGAAATGCACAGCTTTAGAATTAGAAATGATTGCAGAAAGTAAGTAGCCTGGTTTTGCAGAAGATAGGGGTTGATAATAATATAGTTGGTTCAAAAATCATTACAAGCTTAGTTACGCATTGAAGATGCCGGCAGAAACAGGTACCTACCAGGTAAATCATATTATGGTTTGATATAAAGTTAGAGGCATTGCCATGGACTTTCACAACTTCCTAGGTGCAGATATAAATTCAGATCATACTTTATTTGCCATGAAATGCAATTTAAAAGTATTAGGCAATATAGGGCAGTGGAATTTATTTTGCATCACTCCGAAGACAGCACTTCAACCTTTATATCGGACTTTGCACGTTGATATAACAATTTGACAATTACATACTACACCCAAGTCCTAGGTTGAGGAAAAACTACCAAGGTAACAATCGAACCTGCTACCTCTGGGTTGGCAGACGAGGATGTTACCTCACCATCAGCAGGGCTGGCAAATCTTCAAGATTTAGCCAAAGTAAAAAGGAAGAAGTACCAAGAGCACTTAATAATATTATGTAGGCAGGGGAATAAAAATGGTTAGGGAAAGGTGGGTGGAACTAAAGACCAAGTTTGATGGAGCAGCTAAGGACGCAATAGGCATGGCACAGAATAAGAGAATGAAGAAACCATGGGTCATGGGAGAGATACTTTAGAGGAGGAATGAAATGAGAAAGTAAAAATGTAAACACAGGGGAGAATAATGAACTGAGAAATAAACAAACTTTAATGGGACTAAGGACATGTGGTGGAAAGATCAGTGTTCAATGATATGAAGAACTTCAGATACAGGGAAAAGTACTATAAAAAAAGTGCTATAAAAGAAGGTTTGGAAATTGCATGGTGTAGCAAGGAAAAAACCGTACATACCATAAGAGATTTCACGGATGGTAGAAACCTTATGATGCACAAGAACCTTATGGTAAAGATAATAGGCAGGACAGTTTACAAGTACAAAGGGGATGTGATGCATTCAAAGACAGTCCAGGAATACTAGACAAGAAGATAGAAAAAGCACTAAGGGAGATGAAGTTGAACAAGGTAGTAGGAATAGATAATATCCGTAAGGAGTTAATATCCCTATAATAACACTAAGGAGTTAGGGGAGAAATGGAAGGAAGGGATTTTTTAAACTTACCTTGCAGTCTTTATGAAGAAGGAATATGGCCAAAATATTTCCTGAGCTCGATTTGATCCTGCTAAAGTTTCAAACAGCAGTACTTGAAAACTATAGGATGATAATAAATAACTGATCATAGCACTTTTCCAATTGATAGCGGAAAAGTGCTACGATCAGTTATTCATTATGTTCGAATCCCACCACATCCTGCCTGAAGCTACTCAATTTATAGGATAAGTTTAATGTCACATGCAGAAATAGTAACAGCAGCATGCAGCTAAGAATCATCAATAGGAGGATGCAACATATTGCAATCAGCAATCTAGGCAAATACCAGTTTGGACTTAGAGAGGCTGTCGTGGTGGTATTTCAGTGGTGATTTTCAAAAATTTTATCAGAATATCTTTGTTTCTTGTGGACTTTGAGTGGGAAATCGACCACAAAGAGAGGGCAAATTTGATGAAGATATTGCAGAATATAGGAGTAAACTAGAGAGATCCGAGACTTACTTGAAGCTTGGATCTGAATCATGCAGCACAGGCATAGGTAGCAGAGAGAGAATTGGAATAGGCAATGAGTAGTAAGAAAGTCAGGTAATATTTCCAGTACTCTTCAATATATATGCTATGAAATTGATAAGAGTATAATAGGAAGGGTTTAAGCTGGGAATAAAAGTGGGGAGCAAGGTGATTAAGCCAGTTAGATTTGCAGATGATCAAGCAAACAGTCAAACAGCAAAAGAATTGTAGTTATTTTCAAGTGCTGTACACCAACAATTCGAGAGGTACACAAAGAGGATTAGCTCCAAGAATACAAATTAATGAAATTCTCAAGAAGTACATAGATAAGCAGAATTATATATCTAAGTATGAAGGAGTCAACTATTCAATTATTAGTTAAATAGTAATGAGAATGAGGGAGAGCAGGTTTTTTTTAGACAGTATGAAGGCAGGCAACAGTTGTGAAGATATAAAAAAAGAAATAATGTCTGGTACCAAAAAGGAAGTCCTACCTCACTTTAAATAGGTAGGATACTCTGAAAAAAAGTCATGCAATAAGATCATATTAAAGTCGGCATAAAATTTCAACAATGATGGAATTATAAAACAGAGGAAAACTAGTATACTCGTCACATAAAAAAATTGTGTCAAACTCTAAGAATGTTTCATCACATTTTCTTGGAGAAGATGTGTCATCAATTATAATATATTGACAAAATTCCACAAGCTACCATTTGAGATGACTATTTATTTTTGCTTACTTTGACTCATTTTAAATTGTGCTGAAAGCCAGAAAAAAAGTCATAAAGTGGGTATGCTCTTGGGAGTCCTGCTCTTCTGAATCAGCACCTCCCATGTATTACATTCATTAAACTTTTTAATTCCTATTATGCTACAATGAGAAGATGCCTCTCTGTGGTCAAACATTTTACTAACCCTTTGCTAACCTAAAACGGATACAGAAATAAATTAATACCAATGACCTGGCTAGATAAAGTTTTTCAGACTTTCAAAACATTTAATAAACCATATTCTGTACACACACTCTGTCGAAAATAACCAGAGTAGCCTATTTATATATTTGTCATTATCTCAAGTTCTGGGGCCAAGAAAGCTAAAAACATAATCATTTAGACTAAAAAAAACTGTTGTAAAATGGAGGAAATAGAGGTCAGCAGCTAGTCAATTCAATCAAAACCCAATTCACTGGCCTTCAATGAATATGAAGTTAATAACAAGGAAAAAACTATGCATCATCACTGTCAAATAAAAATCAGCAAAGATAGTAAAAAATAAGAATCAAATTAGTTGTTGTATATGCCTCATCATTATGGAGCACATAGTACCTAATTGTGATATGTTAACCTCACAAAGTACCATGTCTTATTTCCCAAGGTAGGTTTTGTAACTTTATTAAATTTATTTAAGGTATTCTAACTATTAAAGCTAGCTTTTTAATTATGCATAATGACTAACTTTTTATGCATTTAAATTATAATATAAAATACTCTATTTTATTTACAGAGGTGGAAAAGGCTTGGACGATTACTATATAATGACATTTCTAAGAAATGCTTAGAAATATGTCCATTTTCCAGTAATAAAGCTTCTTTGACATCACCAATGACACTTTGTTTGGGTTCTTGTTCCAAAGGACACTCAGGTCAGCAATGGGAATTTACTCTTGAAGTACCATCATCAAGAAGTGGTGGGTTTTTCTTCAGCTAAAGAAAAATTTACTTTATGGATCATAGAGTAAACATGCATTTTATAATGTTGAAAAGCATGAGAACTTTGATTCCATCATTATTTAAAATAATAATTGTATCAGTGTTTGAAAATTCCCATATTTTTTACCACGACCAACCTGATACTCTAAATAAAATCATATTATGTTCAAACATCAACTTTAAGTACACGGAGTACCTATTTACCATTTTATGATAGATGATTCATACCATGAATATGCGTATCCTACTTCATTATTAACACTGGCATGAGCCATTTCTTAGTCTACTTCACAATAAGAAATAATAGCTTAAATGGATAACATAAGAGAGAAATAATTTCTCAACACTTAGACATAACTGAAAGTTATCATGAACCTTGGGCCTCTGATAAAAAGCCAGGATATTGTTTACTTAAGCAATCCAATTCCCATAACCCATTTAGTTTGCTCCAGTGTAGTGGACTATGGGATTTATCCAATGTGACTCACACACTTGAATCAGTTGACTGGACACTAAAGGACCCCTAAAACTGAATAAACAGCCATTGAATGGCCCTTTCAAAGCCATTGTGAAATGCAACAACTTAATCAAATAAATCAACAAGAATCTAACAAAGTACTTTATTTCAACAAAGAATATTACATTAAATGAAGATTTACAATTTTATTTTCATGAGGGGGTTTGGATTTCCAATTTTTACAGATGCTGCTCAAATATAATATAACGCCATCATGACAGCAGGCCATTATGCCTCCAAGATGGCCTATTTTCTGAAGTCAATGACAAAAAGAAAACCTTTTAATGAAGATGAATTCACAAATTTTTAACCAGTTCAGACTACATGACTGTTTTCAACCTAGAGGTAATTTATACTGATTATGATTAAAGAGTAAATTAAGTACACCCGAATAATTTAAATATACTGTTAATTATTCTAAACAGGAAAAGCAGAATTTGACAGCCAATAATACTCTTTCAGACTTCTTGGATAGATACATTTTTACCATCTCCTTAAATTCATAAACATGGTTATTTTTCAATTTTTTGGGTTAGTATGATTATAAGAATACCACTTGCTAGATTTCAAAAGTGATTAAAAGATAGCACATATGATTTTCTGAGCTAAAATAAAAAATTAATTTAATATGTAGTCAAGTAACACAAAAATTCAAACAGCATTAGCTACATAGTAGCCAATTGCCTCCAGCTTTCTCTTTTGTACATATTATCATACCAGAGATATTGAATTGCACAGCAAATATTTGGTACCCTTTCACAGTAGCCAAATAAATTGGCCTTCGTTAAAATTCCTAGTACAATTTTCAAATATCCATGTACATTAACCTTCACGGCAAAGATAACAAACAAACCAGTCAAGGTTTGCAGAGCTTGTATATTACATACCACCTTATTCTTCATCTTCAGTCACGCCCAAACATTTTTACAGTTATTATACATGAGGTAAAACCCTGGCATAAATTACATAACAATATGTATACTCAAATCTGAATAACAATGGAATGATACATAGTAAAGAAATACTAATGCAATATTCTGGTATCAATGGCAGAAATTTATTTATTAGGAACCTAAGTAAAATATCTAATTGCTGCAATTAGTACTCAGTGACAAAAGGTTGTGTAACATAGTCTTCAAAACAAAATGAATTTTTATTATTTTCTCAAATACTAATAAAATAGACTTTAGAGGTTCATTTATTTTTTTCAACTCATCTATGAAAAATTTTCAAAACTAAGACAATTCCAGGAAAGTGACAGCTTTGTAATGCTCCAATGATACCTATGGAAAAATTATCCAAGCTCACTACAGAATGAATAAAAGTTACTCAAACAACCAAGAGCAATGTCATCATATATATTACGAGTCACTTGCAATTCAATTGGATCATATATGAAGATGCAATATATATTTAAAAGGTGGGGGCATTTCGGATAAAAAGCCTGTCTTCCTCCTCCTTGATCCAGCTAAGAATTTTATCAACAGCTGAAATGGCATTTGCCTTGTTGATTAATGGCTCAAAAATAACATACAGCTCATATTTTGAGTTGACCTGAAACAAAAATGAACCCATTATTACTAATAAAATTCCAATAATAATAATGCTGAATAATTTATGCATTGAGAATCTAAAATAAATTAATAAATCACACTATGAATTACATATATTACATACACTGAATCATGAGCACACAGCCAGTCATGTTTATGGAATAAAATTCAGGGTGATTTAGAGAATAGCTTCACCTTTTCTCTGCTTTTTCATTGATCCCATTGAATCATAAAAACTCATTATAAATAAATTCATTTGGACAACACTGAATTCTTACAAAGCTAAATTGTCAATGCCAGCCAATGGGATACTATGAACTCAGGGGAAATACATGATGCAAACAAAGTGTAAAATTTTGAACATTTGTTATGGCCCCGAAACAGTAAATTATTCCTCTTTTAGCAAAGATACAGCATAAAAGTTCTGACTTTATAATGGTCCAGTGTGCATCTCATCAGTAACTTGAGAACTCATCTGGAAACCCAAGGCCCCTATATTTCTTGAGTAGTTCTGATGAAAACAATAACATTGAAAATGTGAAGCTCCCTCAAGCTTTATTTTCAGCATAATTGGTACTTCTTATGGGTCAAATTTAGCTTGGCATGGAATCAGTAAAATATTTCTGCTATAGTGAATGAGTGATAGAGTGACTCACACTCTCAGCTATAGTGGGATATTATTTTACAACAGGATTAAGAAGGGAATAAAAGAATACTTGACTTGTTTATAAAATTAGCTGAAGAATCATTGCCAGCATCATCCAACAAGACTATGTTTCCTTTTTTGAAGAACAGTCTCCAAATTGCTAAGGACTCAAGGGCACCACTAGGTTTAGCATCTTTGATTAAATGGTTGTTTCCCAAAATCAATGGAAAAGCACAACTACCATCATTACTATGACACTCGGATACTCTTCCACAAAAACAACTTTCCCCCGTAATTCTAAGCTACATTATAGAATAGCATATCTATTATATGATATTTAGCAGTATTCAAATAAAATTTGTTACAAAATACATGGAACTTTTCATAGCGCACTTTTGAACGCTTTCCTAAAGAATATAAAACTGTTTTCAATTAACCTAATTATGAAAACATTTGGATACATATGACTGTTCGGGGAAGTGTTAAAAAATGTGTCACAAAAAATTTAATGAATTTTGTAACAAATTCCACATGAATATACGCTACATTTAATAAAATATATATCCTTTTTCACAATTTTTGCAATTTTGGTGCATGTTAAGACTTAGTATTGAAGCAATTGATACAAAAATTGTTCTAACATCATATTCAGTAAAAATAACAGCAGTACTACAAGTTTCACGATGATATTATATTCCAGCTAACCTGAAAGCTGAAAATTGCAACTTGTTTCAATTTTATCTTCCCTTTTACATTGAGAGCAAGACAAGAAATTGGAATCCACCACTTTCCATTCCTATGCAACAATCCTTCCAAAGAGCATTATCCACTGACCTATTCAGTGAATTCAAAAAAGAGGGAAACAGGTTGAATGAATTCTATGACACCTGGATTTACATTGTGTATTTCCATGGTTATAAATAAAAAGTACTAGGTAATTTTTCACATAATTATGTTGTCAACCAGATTTTTGGAAATCAATAATTTATTGCCTTGAAAATTTTATTTACAAATTATTTTTAAGACAATGCTCATCAAATGAAGTGTAAACATTGAAATCAGAGTTGAGAGTATACTATATAATCATTTGGAAAATTTCCAAGTATGAACCTGCTAATTTATAATGAGCTGGAATTTGTCAACTGCCATTGGATGAACATATGCCACCATATGACTTCATTTTAAAATGATACTAAAATATGAATATTTAGGCCTTGTGTATTCCACTTATGCATGGAACCCCACAAAAAATTCACTTTCCTTACTCTGCTTTAATATTGGAGGAACAATTTTTTTTTAAAATTTTAAAAACTAAATTCTTCACACAAAAAATTCATAATGGAATATACCCACAAGTTATAATTTCCGAGATAAAAATATCAAAAATTTCTGTTTTAAGCTTCCCAAATGTAAAGCACTATTTACTACCATGGTACCTGACTGCAGGAATTTATAATACCAATAAACTCATTAAAAACAGGTAGTAGAAAAGTATCTAGTTATTTATACACATATGAGGGAGGCGAGGATGCTTTTTCCATAGGGACTTCTGTCAAAAGATCATTCTTCACTAATAACACAGATTATGTCAAGGAAAATCTTCAATGCCTAAGGCTTTTGGGTATTCCTCCTCATCAGAGAAGCAGGCTTGTTGTTACCAAGAGACACTCTGACACACAGGAATACCCAAAACCCTTATTCATTGTAAATAAATGTCACGAAAACCTAAAATTCCACTTAAAGGAAAACACCCTCCTATGACAAGGTACGTGAATCAATACTTAGCCACTCTTCTGTAATTATGACATCAATACAAGAACTCATAATGTATTCTTAGCGGCTATTGCCTTTTAGGGCTCTCAAGTGGTGAAACCCAATAGCTTTGTTTGAAGAATATCATGTACCGGAGCTATAGAATAGATAGGGAAGTGATACGTGGGATATTACTGGCAAGGGATCACCATCCATAATGAGTGCTACTGGATGTGAATGCATGCATCATGCTATGATTTACATAAAACCATAAACAACAGTAATCAACCTGAAGGTCAGTTTGGTAGGTGATGGTATAGTTCACCCAGTATTAAGCCCGACGGCTTGTGAAATTCACACATCAGGGTAGGGGGGCCAGTTCCTTTCCTTGTGTTATGGTTTCCAAGGAAGATATGGAACCCAAAAAATCACATAGCTTGGGTGGAGCTCCAGGTGCCTAGAGTGCCTTGCCCGGGAATCGAACCCGGGCCCCTCCGGTCAACAGTCCAACGCTCTACCCTCTGGACTACTGCAACCCATTATGATTTATAAATAAATGAAAAGACTAACTTTGTAGTTCCACACGAAAACGATTTATTCACACGACCCAGGTTTCGAAGTAAAACTTCATCATCAGGTGAGCTCTCTACATTTGCAGCCCTTCTTATATATACAGCCAGGGCGGGGGTGGGGTGGAGATAATCAGGAAGGTTTGGGAGGGGTAAAGTCAGGATTGGTTTGCATGCCGGAGGGGAGGGCAGTTTGGCGTCCCCTCCGCGATGTTGGTGGAATGTGGAGCGGGAGGGAGAAGTCTACATTGTAGAGCTCTCGTGAGTCAGCGGATTAGAGAGGGTTAGATGAAGGGGAGGGGGGGGGGTGTCATCGGCCACCGTGAGGATTGGGACTTTAAGGAGGGGTTTGGGTTAGCTTTTCTACATCATGCCACTTAAATAAATACATTATGCAATACATTTATCGAAGAGCACAAGATTCAAGAACTGAAATCAGACCCAACCACCAAGTTTCAACAAGAGTGCAAAAATTCGTTAAAATCATGTTCAATATTATTTAAGTGGCATGATGTAGAAAAGCTAACCCAAATGAATCCTTCAGCACCCCGGTTCTTTGGGTTACCCAAGATTCACAAACCAGGATTTCCGATTAGACCCGTGATTTCTAACGTAACAGCCCCCAACCACCTGTTAGCGAGAAGAGTAAACGACATATTTAGAGAGCATTCAAAATTTGAAGCAAAATACGGTGTGCGTAATTACATTGACTTCATCAACCGTGTTTCCAAAGTGACTATCCCCAACAAGTGCTTCCTAGTGTCCTTCGATGTATCCAACCTCTTCACCAGTGTGCCGCCTAAAGAAGCCATAGACATTGCAGAAACCAAACTTATCCAGAATTCTGTGCCTTACCCAGTTATCTGTGAACTAATCCAACTGCTACAGACATGTGCTTCGCAAAATTATTTTAAATTCAACGGAAAATATTTCAAACAGCCCAATGGCCTAGCTATGGGTTGCCCTCTATCACCAATTCTGGCCGACATTTACATGAACCATTTCGAAAAGAACTTGTTCTCCTCGTGTAACGAACTAACAAATAATGTGTTGTGTTGGTATCGATATGTGGACGATGTGTTTTGTGTGTGGAGAGGCTCCAAAAGGCAAATTCAGCTATTTCTTACACATTTAAATTCTTTGAACGAAAACCTAAAATTCACCTGTGAAGTAAAAGAAAATAATACACTGAATTTTCTTGATTTAAAAATTTCAAAATTAAACAACCGGCTTGATTTCTCTATCTTTCGGAAAAACTCATACACAGATCAAGTTATCCATTTCAAGTCAAGACATTGCTTCTCACAAAAACTCTCCGCCTTCCATTCAATGATACACCGGTTGGTGAACGTCCCAATGTCGCAAAACAACGTCAAAAAAGAACTTAACACGATTAAATTGATTGCAAGAAACAACGGCTACGATGAGGAGCTAGTAGAGAAACTATACCGCAAAAAACTTAATAAAATGGCATTGAAAGATATTTACAGTACTGAACCGCCACAGGACCCCGCAGCCAAGTGGCGCAGAATCCTTTATTTAGACGATTTTTCACAAAAAGTATGTCAGAAACTTCCAAAATGTAGAATTAAGATAGCCCATTATAACAAATCAAGTCTCAGGGGCCTGCTCTCCCACACAAAGGACAGAATCCCATATAAGGAAAAGAGTGGAGTATATAAGCTAAAGTGCGATTGCGGGGCAATATACATCGGACAGACAGGGAGGAAATTCCAAGAACGAGTGAAGGAGCATCAAGCATGTGCAAGAAATAAAAAGATGAACTCTCAATTCGCAAAGCATTTGATTGATAATAACCATAAAAGTGATTTTGATTTCGAAATTTTACATGTTGAAAGCAAAGGCTATAGATTAGACGCCTTAGAACATTTAGAAATTTTAAATAGTGTTTGTTTAAATGAAAATATTGTTAACAAATTTCTGTATGCCTCCCACTCTCCCCTCCTTAAAGTCCCAATCCTCACGGTGGCCGATGACCCCCCCCTCCCCTTCATCTAACCCTCTCTAATCCGCTGACTCACGAGAGCTCTACAATGTAGACTTCTCCCTCCCGCTCCACATTCCACCAACATCGCGGAGGGGACGCCAAACTGCCCTCCCCTCCGGCACGCAAACCAATCCTGACTTTACCCCTCCCAAACCTTCCTGATTATCTCCACCCCACCCCCGCCCTGGCTGTATATATAAGAAGGGCTGCAAATGTAGAGAGCTCACCTGATGATGAAGTTTTACTTCGAAACCTGGGTCGTGTGAATAAATCGTTTTCGTGTGGAACTACAAAGTTAGTCCTTTCATTTATTTATAATGAATCGGTTCCATAAAGTTACGCCAGAAACCATTAATTACATTATGATTTACATAATATGCTGTTATGGCTTATTATCATAATGAGATAACATCTGCATGGATGACTGCATGAAGTAAGTAGCTCATCATTACATTCATGCCAAATGAGTTAAAATTTGGGACTGGTTTTCTCAGGGTTACAAGATGGTTAGTAATTTTTGATGCTTTTCAAGAGAAAAAATATCATGCCAAGTCTGTGCATATATCCACATCTACACAAATCTGGTAAGCCACTGCAAGGGCAACTAGCAGGGATGTTATGGTACCAGGCACACATTTATAAAAGCAAAAGCCCTGACCCACTGATTTATCAATGCAGAGTCTCAACCCCCTGCATCAGGGAATTTAAATTTGGCAAAATGGTTCCTTTAGTGATGCAAGGAAGTGCCTGACCCACTGATTTATCAATGCAGAGTCTCAACCCACTGCATCAGGGAATTTAAACTTGGCAAAATGGTTCCTTTAGTGATGCAAGGAAGTACCAAGACATGATTTATTGATAGTAAATTCTAGAAGGGTGTAATCTGGGTATAATAACTCAAAGGACAAGTTCTATAAGCCCTATATTATGGTTACCCATCAAAAGTAAATGAAACTTTAAAACATAAAATGCAAATTGCATCTCTAAATGTTATACAATTTTGCCGATTGCAGCAGAGAAGATTGATTTAATTTTTTCACATTTTACAGTAACTTGTGTGAGCCCACTTTTCTCCCCAAAACCACACTTAATGGCTGAAAAAATTAAATCATATAAAAATTGTGGTAATACATAAAATCTCTAAATCAACTAAAACTTATTTCAAAAAGAAGAACTACTTCCAAGAAACTATGGAGATGCCACCACAGTAACTTTTAACGGTATCATGCACTAATATGCATTTCAATGCAGCAATCGAGTGCAAAAATCATTCACCTTGGCTGGATTTTGTTGCAAGAAAAACTACTTCTGGATATTAAAAAAATAAAATATAAGAAACGAAATATAGACTTTGCAGAATATTCTAACCACTGATTAGGCTATTTGAATATTTCATTACTCTTTGCCTTATTCATACACGTTCATTTTATGTAATGCCATCAGCAGAATTTATATTGGCAAATTACAAGGACTTGTAAAATTACTTTTTGGCTTGAGGCATCGGCCGCTGGTCTCATTGTAATGGATTACTGGTTTACTTTGAGGACTGATTTACTCTTATAAGAATTCAAGTTAATTCCTAACCATTGTGCTGGTCATTCACCACAAAAATTGAGGGGTAATTAGAATCTTTCAAAATATGTAGTGCGATGATTGTGATTTTAACTGCAAAATCATAATAATTTATGTATAATGATAATGCAATTTCTTAGGGGCATTGGCAATGACAACTTTTTGTTAATGATTCATATAAACCCCAGTGAGAAAAGATATTTGTGAAAAATAAAAAAACTTACCCATCCCAGGATAGCTTCAGAATCTGCCTGTCTGAAGTATACCTTCTGAGGCCTGGCAACTGAGTGCAACCGATGATACAATTGTTGATATAATCCCATAAGCCTTCTCTCACCATCATCTTCATCATCCTCTTCACAACCACTACCATAACCACCCACAGTTTCATCATCATCATGCCCACTAAGCCCTGATGCCATGGATCCAGAGATGCTGCCACCCAGCTTAGTATTTGAGCCAAAACTACTCGAACTGCTAGTCTGGGTAAAAAAACCTGTTGGGGTGAAACAAACTTATCTTAATGCTCAAGTATCGAGAGAAATTGCTCTTGACCATACCGGCGGGGTGCCATTTGAATATCTATGATTACTGTAGCAAAAGCAACAATTTTACAAATAGGTCTTATGTGCAAGAACTATACATACATATTCATACATATACATTGATGAAATATTAACTGGCTCTTAAGATACCATATGACCACAATTCATTAATTACTACAGACAAAATGATTAAAAATTCAGTTGAAATAATGAGAGTCAGCACCTTCCCTATTTTCTATGTTATAATCATGGATGGAGTGGATAAACTGAAAAAACATTTATACTAGTTAAATTTAAGAGAGGGGAACTAAAACTTGAAAATATCCTATGCCAAGCAAAATACAGCAGCTGAATATTTCCTCTTCCTGATGCAGTAATTTCATTAGTTGCTGAGAAATATTATTTAGTATCACACACAAGTTGGGAAAATAAATTGCAATTTACAACCCTAAACGACCACGCTTTGAAAATGCAACACAATTTCATCAACTGCACTACCTCAAAAAAATTCTTACCAGAGGAGTTGTCATTTGATTCCAGGTCATCACTGGTGTCGTAATATCCACTCCCTCTTCCTTCACTTCTGGCATTCTGACTTCTGTGCGAACGCAACACATATGGACTTTCCACTCTCGGACAGGCAAACTGCGCTGATGTTCGACATTTATACAGGAAATGGCGAACTCCTGGTGCATTGGCCGCACTTGCACTGAATCCACCCTCAGCCAAGGCTTTATTTATAGCCACGAGGGCATCGCAACGCCGTAGTCTCTGCATAAAGAAGCATAAGTTACTATAAATGAAAGCTCTAAGGTATACAAAAAAATATATTTGCAAGTTATATTTAAAAATAATATGTTCCAACCCTGTGGATTGATGGCTAACAAGTGAAGTTCTTGGGTACATTTTTAATTTCAAAGCACATACCTAACATCTTATTCATAATGCATTTGAATTATGAATCTTCAAATTGTACCTACTCATACATATCAAATCATTTGGTTAGGGTATTCCCATCCATAGCAACGGCAAATCTAAAGAAGAGGGAGGGGTTTGTAAAAGTGTAACTAAGGGCAATATCAGGAAGGAAAAAATTTCATTAAGTGAGGTGAAAAGCATATTGTATCACTTCATATCTAGAGAGGGCAATATTCATTCAAATTTGAAAAAAATGGAGTTAATACAGCATACTGTGACCAAGTCCTTTCCAATGCATTTGTTTTCATAATTCTATTTTCTGAAAAATATGCAATGAATGTATTAATGTAAGGTTATAATAGAAACATTTCATAAAATAACATAATATTGATTAATACAATTAGACATAGTCATATGCTTAAGCACTGAGTAGAGGGCATCCTTTGTTATCCATTCACATTGCTTTTTCTAGTTTTTAGATAGCCTTTCACAATTTGATATAATACACGTTCCATAAGAATTACCTATGTTATCATACTCTATTTAAAAGCTAACAAATCCAAATGCTAAAAGTATGAAACATAAAACTTATTGTATACCATTTCAAATGCCAGTCATATGAAATAAAACAAACCAAATTGTACTTTTCATGAAATTTATGATACATATGAGTGACTTTTCAAAATTATTCAAGACTGATATTTTTACAACAACAGAAAACAAAATCTGATTAGTTAGATTCTGCAAATCATTTGTCATCACCGTGGGTGGCACCTAAATCACAACACCAAGTCCTGCAACAATTTCAGTTTTTCCAGGGCTATAACACAGACATGCTCTGACAAATACTAACTGGTCTAAAACAAAAAGAAACAAATATCAGGGAATTCTCAATTGGCATATCATATTCTCATCTTTTCCCAGAAATTTGACCTTTTCCCAACTTGCATGATATATAAATTCCAGAATTCTATAAAAAACAATACTCCTTCCAAACCTTTTTGGAGGAATTCAGTGATTTCAGACTTTCCTGATGATAGGCAATCATGCTATAGTTTAAAAAGTAAATATTCCCCTAAAAATTGACATAATCCTTTTTCCTATGAGAAAATTAGAGCCCAACATAGTCAAAAGCAGAAATCAGGCATTCTTCAAGACCACTTGCATTTTACTCAATGACAAAGGAATCAATAGCTTCTATCAATTTAAAATTCAAAACTCAGATACATAAGCATTTAAAACAATGATAAATTGATTTTTTTTACCTCAACAATCCTCTGCTTGGCCCCAGAAAGAGTAAAAAATACATCCCTGTCCACTGTAAGCAGCAACAAACAAGCCTGGCAATCATCTGATAAATAAGACACATGGCCATGGAGGTAACCACTGTAGGGAGAGAGAGGAAACATCATCCTTACCACATATGGCTGCATATTAATCGTTTTTTAGAGCTAAAAATTATGGGTAATTGTATTCTAATAGTTAAAAATCAAAACCTGCATGATGTAAATTACCCAGGTTTTTAAATAGGCGAGTTTCTAAGAGGGAAAAAGATAATAGTGTGAGTAACCATTTGATCATACATATGGTTTATTCTTTTAATGTATTACCGAAATCCTAACCTGGAGATGCTGATGGTACAGTTGGAGAAATGTATATAATATACCGAAGAAAAAGTGATTTTATCTAAGGATTAATACCCATCGAAATTTCATTCATAATGACTTCTTTTTTATTACTCTCCTAAAAAATTAAAGGAAAGTAGGTCAGGTTTGAAATGCAACAATGCATTAAAATACATGTATCTATATACCCACTGTAGAGTGGTCTTACATGTACTTACACATATGCCTCAAGTAATGTGTACATTAGATAGTCGAGATCACCAGTGCCTGTACTTGACATCACTACAGATATATAAATGTCTTTATTTGGGTGAAAACAGTCACCATTTGATACCAATGACTCTGTCACCAACACATGCTTCCTCTTCCAGTGCCACCACCTTCATCAAAACCATTCTTGATTAAAAGTAATAGGTGCTATAATAATCATTGCTCTCAAGGACAATCTCAAAAGATAAAATAAGTCTTGGGGTAATTAGGGGTCATTAAATTATACAGGATTATAAATAAAATTTTCATATTCTACTTTCTGCTTCATATTTGTTTTGATCCTAGTATCACTTACCTTACATTTTTTGTTGATAACTAAAAGTTTCACTCTCAATTATTTTTAAAAAGAAGAGTTCCTGAGGCTTAGCATACATGTTCTTTTCTTTACCTAGCTAGCTCTAAATTTTGTTCTCACTCAAGACCTCAATGTATACACAACCTTTTCTGACAGTGGTTCATGCAAATTCTGTCGACATCGATCATTTCCACTCACAAGTCATAATTAACAGAGGTAATTGTCATAGTTTGCTCCACGAAAACTATTATTTCAGATTCAATTAAGTAGTTTAGTTCGTACAGGGCTTACCTGTACTTGTACAGGCAGCTGAACAGCTGTGATAGCCTTTTATATCGTAAATTTAGTAACTAAAATATGATTATGGGAAGAAAAATACAGCTTTGTTAAGTCCAATTAAGTGGAATTTACAAAGCAGAATTTTTTTAAATCATTTCCGCAAAGTCAACCCCAAATCTACAAAGTTTATTCTAAAATATATGGCTTTTTTTCTTCATCAGCAACTGTGAGGAGATGCTTTTCAGTCCACTCTCCCTGCATCAAATTTATTTAAGAGATGCTAAACACGTGATAAGTGTCCTTATTATGCTTGATTCAATTCTCTAGCAAATGGCTCCCTTAACAATTTCCTCAGTTCATTAATACATGAGATAACTGATATTGTTTATATGACTAATTATGATTTCCTTTTTCAGGCTCAGTTGTAAGGAATTTTGAGTTCATGACATTCTGTATTCATGTGATGCACTGGCTTCCCACCTCGAGGGTCAGGGTTAGAATCCAAGAAGTGGAAAGATTTTACCGTAGTATCCCAATCCCTATTAGGGATGCACATCAAGGGGAGAATGCCATCTGTCGGATGGGTTGCTGAACTCTGGACCCCTTGGCAACATTTGTTAAAAGTAGACTAATACTGATTCCCGGCCTTTCTTCACCCTATCTCCAATCCCTGAACATCATAAATCCAACGAAATATCCAACTAAAGGTGCTAACGCCTACACTGTTGGTCACCTTCCATAACAGCTACTACTACTGTATTCATATGACACTGCTATCATTCTCAATCACCATTGTTTTCCTGCATTCATTAATTTAAGAAATATCCACAATGACAATCATAGGTTTTACCAGATTCTTCCCAATGAGGTCATGCCATAGGGGTGGGAAAACAAGTTGTCACAGAAGTTGATTTAAATTTGACATTTTTGTTGGTTGTTGAAGATGTTCACAGGATAGCAAGTATTGGGTCAAGAAATGGGTAAGGAGTGAGATGGGATGACCAGGAGGAACGAAAGCCATCCACGCATACCAACAAGCAATCATAGGGATAAAGAAGTATATGGGTCTTATGCTCAATTATAGGAAATAAAAAAGAGTATACCAGGACGGAAACATTTCACATTGATAGGTGATTAGATATTGATGGAAGGTGAAGGGATGCCAGGGCGACTTTGGTTAAGAAATTTTGAATGAACATAGAGAGAAAGCAATAGAGTTCAGCAGGACATGTAGAGAGATATCAGTTAGACCATGATATGGTTAGAAACAGATTTAAGAGCAGCTTGATTAATTTACAATTTAATGAGAGCAAATGTGATTTCAGATCATAATTCAGAATAAATGAGGTGTAATATCATATTCAAGAGGATAAAACTGGAATGAATGTTGAGGAAATGGCATGTAGATGTACTAACCAGGGCAAAAAGAAAGGAGTACCAGGAGGGAGTAGAGATAATCAACAGTATGAACAGGGAGATAAGTACAGGTACAACAGAAGAGAATTGGGAACATATCAAAAACGGATATCGAAGGATGAAAATGAAACTATAGAAATAGTAAAGAGGAAACGAACAAACGAAATTATTGATTATGGATGAGATGATTAGAAAGATAGATGAGGAAGGAAAAGGGAAGAATACTAACAGAAAATCAGATGTAAGAGAGTGCAAAGAGATAAACAATAAACAGAGGTGTGAAAATAATAGGGAAAAAGAAGATCGGGGAATATGCATTGCAAGGATATGGAAATAATACAGAGGAAGAGTGAAATTGATTAATTGGACAAGAAAGTGAAAGCACTGTGAGGAAGTAAATAGGTTCATTTCAGGCACAAAATCAAATGATACTCACCAATTCCATTTTTCTACTTAATTTAAACTGAACCAGCTATAACAGATATCATATTGTGTCAGGGGACCGGGGTGGACCAGTGATAAGAGCATTAAATGTAGAGAGAGAATATGACATGGATGATGATAGCTTAGGTCCAGGCTTACTTGACGGTGAGATGGAAAGGTCATTAAGGGAATTGAAATCAAGTTAGACCATGGGGGTAGAGAAAATTCCCACAGAATAATTTTAAGTTTTAGAAGAAGGTGGGAGGAAGAGTTTTTATGGACTAATACATAGTGTTTACAAGGAAGGAATTTGGTAGGAAGATTTCTTCAGATCAGTGTTAGTTAATACTCCATAAAAAGGGAAGGCAATATGTGAGGCTAAGGTATATGTGAGGACTACAGAAAAATAAGTTTGGTTTTGCACACAGCTACAGTGGTTCTCAGGATTATCAATAAGATGATAGAGAGCTGGGCTTAATTAGGGACTGGGGGGGATTACTTAGGGGATAATCAGTTTGGGTTCAGAATGGAAAAGGCAGTCATGATACCATAGCAATAATGATGCCACTGATGGAGAGTAACATATTCCAAGTAACTGCGGAAGATGGCGCAACAGTAACTTTTAATGGAGTCATCCGCTAATATGCCGTTCAATTCAACAATTTCAGAGAGTAAAAATCATTCACCTAAGGCACTAACATACTAGCACCCATCTTCCTTTAAAAGCTCCTTTATATTTATTTTCATGCCTGGCATTGTAAAACTCTGCCTTGTGCATTTGCAATGGCTTGTAGGGTGCAGAGTTCATGCAGATGTACTCACACTACAGGTCTTGAGAACCATATTGGTGTATGCTAATGTCTAGGGACAGGCCAAGTCTGCTTGGATGAACTACACTATTTACCACCTGTTGCCCAATTCCAGCATGATTCAGAAAATCATGCACTAGGTACAGAACCCAATAATATCTACTTAATGAATGGGATGAGAAAAATAATTACTTCGGCAAATGTAAAATGTCCAGGACATCTGAGCAACCTTTTGATTTCTCTAAACAATGCCATCATTTACAATCAGATATTACCTTCAATCATAGGGAATTGAGGTAACTTCACTGAAATCAACTTGGGGATACATATTACATATTTACTGTTGGCTTTTTCTTGAGAATGACTAAGAGCGGTAAAATGACTTAGAACAACTTTTTGAGACATTAGATTCTCATACTAGTTGCAATAAAATAATTATAGTATATCCCTAAAATTTACAAGCAACAGATAGGCTAAAGTGACATGATAAGGAAATAAAATATTATAACTCTTTTAAAACCTGTTGGGTTAGGTTTTATGTTCCATGATTGATTATCCAAAATGACAAGGAGCAATTAAATTGTGCCACCAAACATACATATTAATGTTGTTCATATTATTGTTCATTACATGCATTATTGTTCATAATCAAACATGTACTTTAGAAAAAATATTACATAACCATTTTCCAGTTCCGAATATATATGTGCCCTCCTCCCCAACATTTAGCATATACTTTATAGTTAAAACATTCTAGCAATTGATAGACTATTAAACTAATTCTAATTTATTATTTTAAATATTCACCTGGAGTCAAACCTTGGAAGGCAAATTGGAGTCCAGCTTTCAGCAGCTTTAAACGATTCTGATGAACTGACTAGATTAAATATCAGATGGAGATCTGCTGGATGAATGAAATACTTCTTCATTCGTACCAGTGAAATAAGTTGGTCATCTGCTACTAGTATGGCAAAAACCAGGTTCTGAAATAAAATTTTAAATATTCACATACCTGATTCAATAGATATATGGATAATAAAAATGGAAGACTAGTGAAACATATTCACTCTTCAATTCTGAAATGGCCACAGAATGAGAAGTATGAAATGCTAGAGTTTATACATAATTAATCACTTGATAGAGCACAGTCACTATAATAGGAAGTTTTGAATAGTTCTTTTCACATACTTTCTTGCGAAGGCTTGATGGAGATTTTCATATTCACCAGACAGGGATAAATGTTAACTCGAAAGACTACAAAAACTTTACATTAGATTAAACTTATATAATAAATACAACACATCAGTTCTCATTGTGAAAAGTTTGACTACGACTTGAGAGAAGAGATGATAAGGTGTTGCTTAGTAAGAAGCAAATTTCCTTCATCTTGACAGCTGAATAACAGTTTCCATCTCTCATTAAAATTTATCGAATGGAGGTATTTTGTTAGCAATCAGAGCATCCAGTAAAAGATTAAAAAGCATGGGATAAGCATTAACGGCTGTGATAGATGGAGTGCTATGAAGTATTCACCTTCTCAGCTGTTGAATGGCAATTCCTCCCTAAGGATACAAAAAGGTAGTCTACCACACAATTTAAAGTTTTACTTTGTGGAATATTTCCTAACTGAGGAGGAAGAGAAAAATTCTTTACAATTGCCCCAAATTTTTGTCAATAATCAAGTGTTTTCTCTCTTGCTACTCAACAATGGGTTAGGTCAACAACTTACCAAAACAATTCCATATGATTTCATAAATAGCATTCTACGAACCTTAATTTTTGAGCAAGCAGATTGAATAGTAGATCCAATAACTTCCCGAGCACTGGAGGCCAAAGGCAAACATCGAATGGCACAGAGAAGGAATGCAGGTTGTGTTTCTATAGAGGAGAGTAATCGATCAAGTAAACGCTCTGCACCCGATAACAAGCGACGCAGGTCATAATTTCTTCGCTGCTCAAATACCCTTGCCAATTGTGATGAAGTTAATACGCTCACTATTTGATTATGAGCATACCTATAAGGAATGAAATTACAGCGTGGGTTATTGAACATCATATCAAATATTACAATAAAAATATCCATTTCCTAAAATATCTATTTCCAATTATTTTAGGCTAATTGCCCTTCCATGATTATGTTTCATGTATTCAATGAAAGGTTGCGCTCAAATATGTCACAATGCCTTTTTGAATACCTATTCCAGGCCATCATAAATGAGATGAAAAGCACCAAAAACTCAGTTTAAGAAGTTATTAAACTAATCAAGATTGATCGTTAACTGACCAAAGTCATAATTAAGCTTCTGGATGTGGTAAAGCAGCATTTATGATATTCTCTTACACCCAAACAAAATATATGTAAGGGGGATTTTGGTTCATCTTGAGTTCTTCACTTATCATGATACCTCCACTAATGTGTCTCCCGTTAAGCAGTGATATTTTTGCATGGTTAGAACTCAGATTTCTTCACAAATATCGGTCACTATATGACTAATGCGAATTTATAAAATACCTTTCATGGAAGCGTGATTTTATAACTGTTTTAATGAACCAAAATTGTTAAAAGTAGAGCACTAGAAAAAATAAAACGAAAAAAAATACAACTTACGTTAGTTGCATTGCTACTTGAGCTACACTTTCCACAGTTCTGGATACAGCAACAAGTATAACTGGCCCTTTGGTTAAAAAAACAAATTTCACTGGTCCAGCATGAATGGAACGAATTGAATCATTTCCATCAGCTACAAATGAAACAAGCGCCTGCATCACACCAAACAATGTAACTTGCTTGTCTTCATTGCCATACCTAAAAAAATCAACTATTATTTTAAATTAACTCGATGACATTATTTATGATCATAAAATGAATACAGGAAAACATATTGGGGATGTTTACAAATTTGCATAAAAATCTCAATATGATAAAAGAATTGACTTACTTCATATGAATTTTGGTAAGGAGGAAATGACATCGATTGAACATTAAACTAACAAATAGAAAGGTAAACTTTCAACGGTTCAAAGAAAATGAAAGAAAAAGTAATCCGGTATTAGTGTGAATTCATAAAATCCGTCGCACAATACTTCTAACAGAATTATTTAGGCATAAACATTATATCTCTCTAAATGACAGCTAGGGCACGATTTTTAACCAAGTATTTATATATTAAATCAACACTTACGGCGTTTAAATCAAAAACCAAAACTAAAGAATTGGGCATTTATCTAATGAGGAAGGAAGAATCCCTCTGCTATTTTCAAACGTCACTATTGCATAATATTTTACCTGGAATAAACTGGTTTACCAGCCGCACTTAATATGAAGATGTGCTTTTTACGCCTTTTCCAGGCTGCATTTTGCCAGCATTCGGTTTCTTCGGTGCCAGACAATGACCCAACTGGTGTTGCCAAGGCATCTTCCTTTTCATCCTCTTCAGAAATTCCATTTTTATCTTCATCTCCTTTAACTTCCCCTTCCACCGACGTAAGGCTTGTTTCGCTGAGCCTAGACGCAAGTTCCTCCTGCAAATTTTGCAAAGGAAAAGCGCCTTTAAAGTAGTTATTATAACATACAAACGATTCATGATATATGCAATATCATAATGGGGTTCATACTGCAACTTCGTTGGTCAATAGCTTCCCATCATCGGGATCAGAGCTGTTATTGCCATCGTGCAATTCTTCCTGTATTTCGCTTATCGTACTCGTGGTGCTCTCTTTCATTTGCCTTTCATCAAAACTTGAATCCATTTCTTGCTCAAATTCTTCGAATGAATCTGTCGTGACGAGCATTTTCTCCGAACATGCTCCAGGCTCCAAAACATTTTTACCAACTGCTTCCTCATCAATGTCAATGATACTGTCTTCGTCGGGTAAATATTCTTTTTGTGGATCAGCCGCCATGGAACATAGAATATATATTACTTTACGCTATCCCTGTTATTCATTCAATGCCACAGGCCCAACCTCAACCCGCGACGCGCAACACTAGGGTGTTTTGTTATCATTTCGATTTTCGTTTTCGTGTTGTTAACAATTCGCAACAGTTAGTGGACACTTCCTGGATTAAGAAGCGTAAAATTATCGAATTAGGTGATGACGGTGTTAAGTCGACAAGTTGGCGATATTAACCAACCTTTCTAAGAGTAATGACATCTTTCAGTGATGCTCTTTTTTCTAATTCCACCCTTTTGGATGTGGCCCAGTATTACATACACCAGTGGTCAAATATTTTGCTAGAATTCTTAGGAGTTGGATCTGAGCAAGAAATAGAGAAAGCTGAGACAAGTACATTTCTTCATTATTGTGAAGACCTTATTCAGTGGTTTGCTTTCGACGAGTTTCAGATAAAACTGCTGAAGGGATTTGCCTTCATCCTTTCTGCCAACATAGTTTTCATTTGTATATCATGGAAGGTTTACGGTAAAAGAATATCAGAAAGGTTTATGCGACCACGTAAGTGATGGGTTATAAGTAATTTATTGGTATTATTTGTTAACTTGGTATTTGCTATGCTGTCGTGATCCAAACTGACTGGGGATTTTTGTATTCCAGCAAGTACCAAAGCCATTGAGGAATTAAGGAAGAGCGTTTCCCAGCTCAAGCTTCCAAAAGAGCATTCACCCCGTGTTTAAAATAAAACTGTAAGGTTTTCTTTGTGTGGATTATTTGTGTGTGAAATCTTCGGTTTCATTCGTTGCCTTTTATATTATTCATTTTGCCTTTTAGAATACGATGTCAGCCATAAAAAAATTCTTTCAAAAGAAGAAAACCGAAGCTAAATTTAAGTTGGCAGGCCCAGGTCATAGGCTTAATGATGAAACTGTTCGGAGGCCTCAACCAACCTCGTCCTCCTATGTACCGGCATCAAGGGTCCCACCATCGGCGGAAGCACAACAAGCGGCAGCTGCCGCTCTGGCACGAATGGAGCTTAAGAACGCCCCAACCGCAGCATTTAACACGTAATAGAAGATACCATACACAAGAATTTAAACATTATCATAGATGCTTGGATTAGCGTTGGAATTAATTTTTGGCATGCTATGTTCATTAAACGTGTTTTCTTTTCCAGTGAAGGTACCCAGTTAAGTACTAGTATCTGGGTGGTAATAATGGCATTTATCAATAGGAATGTTATCACGCCCACTTATCTTCCCATTTTAAAAATTATAAAATGGAAAAGTAATTTTTACGACAATTTTGTAGTTCTATTTCACATAGTTCGTCCTTAAGTCATCCATATCATAGCATAAATTTAATTCATTCAGTATATCCAGTGTTAAATTACATATCAGTCTCTCGCTTAATTTATTTAAACTTACAAACTCTCTGAGGTGATGTTGTGACACTTATGGGAAGGGCATTAAAGAACCTTATGGCATTTGAAGATGTTGGATCGAACTTTTTTCTTTTACGAAGTAATCAAAAAGAAATCAGCCCATCAATACTCTCCCTTCGTGACTAATCGAAAAAATTCTTATGGATGAGTAATAAATTGTAGGTAGAATCAAAATACTAAATTGGTATGAAAATTTACAACAGTAAATTTTCATACCAATTTAGTATTTTTATCTTGCTGTCGCAAAATAATGGGTCACACAAGTTCAAATTCAACCTGTTTTCCGTACCATTACTCCTTTGCAATACTTTTTTTTTGCTGTTTTCTATAGAGTTCTTTCTTTCTCGCGTTATCAAATGACTAGTGCATTCAAGAGATACTATTAATTCATGCGTGGGTATCTCTGCTCTTCTTTGCAAACCTTGCCATACTTGTGGTAGAAGTTGATGGTTTGCACCATTCCATGTAAACCGACCAAAGAATACCTCTAACAACTCAAAAATCTCCAAATTAGATGAAACTCAGTATTCTGGCGGTGTTGGCAGAAAAAATTATTCTAATTTTTTCAAATTTTATTCTTGCTTTGTTTCTTAGCTTAAGGTGCCAAGAGGCAACATTTGGTTGAGAAATGATGAGTGGAATAATTTTTTATCTCTTTTAATTTTGTCTCTCATTAAGCTAGAGGGCTGGTCAAGGTTTCATTTTTAAGTTCTTGGAATGAGCTTTTATATTGTATTTGATGTAATGGAATCACGCAATTAAATATAAAAGTTGATAGTTTTTTAATTTAAATAAGTTTTTCTGTGAAAAAATGTTTTAGCTACATTTTCTAGGTATAATGAAAATTTCAAATTTGGATCTTTGTGGAATCATAAAAGTTTAAATTTAAAGCAAAATGTTCCCAATACATGTTCTTAAAATGCAACTGGGGGCTTATTTAAAGGTTGAAATAAAAACCTAATTTAACGAAAATGCTTATCTAAAATCCCATTAATCAGTGCTGACACTTGTAGTCAATACTACTATATCACTAAAATTTTCCCATATATACTTCTTCGTAGACATAGAAAGCTCTGGTGAATTGTAAATATTCCCTGGGAATATTTACTGGAAAACTTAATGATTCAGAGAATTTCTTGATGTTTAGATAGTGGACATAGGATTAAATTGGCACGTTTTGTGAGTAAGGGAATGGCATGGATGTATCAGAACTGGAATATACAACGAGATATACATTTTCAAGTAATATAAAAACGATTTTACCTTTAGTTGCAAAAACTGATTTCTATTTAATCCATTATCTGTTTCATGAGATGACACCTTGAACTCTCTGGGTAATTTCACTTTACAGAAATTAACCACTTAGACAAACTCTTAACGGTATCAAAGGAATCCAAGGGAAGTAAATGATTTTCTTCTGGATATCTTTTATTTTAGTCAGCTAAACGAGCACGGCTTTTGTTTATCATTCATAATCCAACTACAGGGAAAACTTATAATTTTTAGGGTATCAATGAAAAAGTATCAATTCAACGGGGATCGAGATGGTGCGGGGGCTAACGTACTGGCTTCCCACCCTGAGGGCGCGGGTTCAAATCCCGGCGGTGTTGAATATTTTTCAGAGGTATCTCGATCCCTACTTGAGGTGCTTTGTGGAGGGCACTTTGAGTGAGTACGCCGTCCGTCGGATGGGACGTTAAGCCGCGGACCCCTTGGCGCCTTTCGTAAAGAGTAGGCTAATGCCGACGCCGGGTTTCTCTCCACCCTTCATCCTTTCCTGTCCTTCCCCTATGGCGCAAATGACCTTAGCTGTCGGTCGCCTCCCCTCAAAACTACTACTATCAATTCAACGTTTATGCCAAATTGAAGTCATAGGAAAATAATTAAAAGCATATGTTGTTTTATGAAACAAATTGAATACCTCATGGCATTATAATTAAGGATGTAAACACTATAACTAGGGACATAAGTGTAAATAAAATCCTTCTTTGGAAAACTTTAAATAATTCTTCTCTTGTTAAAGTAAAGAGTCGGTATTGAAGTTAGAGAGAAGATCGACCACCATTAGTTCAATGTGTGTTGTTCACAGTATGCATTTCTGTTGAAAGTTACTGAACATTTGATGCCCTAATGGCAATAATGAAGCCCTAATGAAATGATTGTGACAATGATCCTGCTCTTGTTGTGCATTACTTTATTTTTGCAGCCATTGAATTTTTTTGAAACACACTTGCTCTTTGTTATTCCTTGTGGTTCTTAAATATTGACATTTGTCCAAGAGTTAGAAAAGTCTAAAATGGAGACCAGAAGTGCTAATTATTATTTATTTCAATGCAGCAATTTCAGAATGTAAAATTCATTCACCTTGACTGGGATTTGAACCCAGAGCCCTCAATGTCTGGCCAAATGCTTTAGCCAGCTAAGCTACTGAGGCATCCCATTAAACTCTGAGATTTTGTGGGCTTTGAAAGAACGAGATGTTGTGACAAAATATAGTACACACAATGTCACAGGCATTCGTAGTCATGCACGATGTGCCACAGTTCATGAGGTTTGAGCTAACTTTAAACACTAAGGGTGTTTTACCTTGGACGAATCCCAAGAAACTGCGAGAGATGCCACAACAGTAACTTTTGATGGAGTCATCCCCTAAATGTGCATTACAATGCAACAGTTTCGAAATGTAAAAATCATTTGCCTTGACCGAGGTTCGAACCCTTTTCAAACATGTAGATCTATAACTTATCTTAGAGTCACAGAGAAGCATTTCATTTAGTTGGCTTACTTCCTGATACAACTTGTGCCCTATTAAATTTGAACGTATTACACCTTACATGAGCATACAATCCCTGCTTAAACATACTGAGCCAATTCTTGCATTGTAATAAATTAAACATCGTATGTGAAAGGATAACATTTTGTATTTTTGTCATACTCACTTTTCTTCCTTCTCCTGGTGTCCCTTACCATTTTTCAATTATGACTTTCGAATCAGTAATGGGTGCTATTAAGATGGGCAGAAAGTGCCTTACCAATTTACAAATAAATTAAATAAAAATGTACCATTAAAGTTTCTTCAGAAATGAAAGCTAACTTGAAACTAGGAAAAGAATTCTGGAGATATTTCAATATTTGGTTTCTGTCACTTTGATGCTGTGCAAGTGTGTGGAATCATTTCCGGCTGTGACAAATGATCCAATGGCAAGAATAATAAAAAACTACTGTTGCCACTTCAAATATTGGTTGTACCTGTCAGTTTAGTAGTGCTAATGATCCTTTACTAATGTAAAAATTTATTTAAATAGATCCTTGAATGCCATCCGTGCACAAGTACGTCGTGAGCTAGAAGCTGAAAAACAAGGTGCAGCCAAGGGAGTTAGTTCACCAGTAAAAAAAGATACACAGGATCCATCTTTATTAACAGTTCAAGGCGTGTACTTCAGGTGTCCTCTTGTGGGTAAGTTTTTGTACTTTCAAGCGTTAAGTTGCTGTTGTACTTCTAATGGAGTTGTTATAGTGTTGCAAATCATGTATTAATACAATGGGCAAAGAGGTAAAAAATTTAATTTCCTTTCAAACTATTGTAAATGCCTGATGTTAAGGATAGACTCGAGCATTTTAAACTGGTTAATATTTAATATTTTGGTAACAGAAATGATCTGTAACTGCAAATAAAGTCCATGAATAAGCAGCAAGGAGGTGACTCTAATCAATGACAATTTCAGGACCAGAAGTTCTTTCTAAGGAGAAATGGAATGAACGGATCTCAGAATTCCTCTATGAACAGCTAGAGATTGGATCAGAAGATGAAATGGGTTTGACAGCGGCTCTTATTATACAGTCATGCAATCGTACCTTAGGTCGAGAAAGGGTTGCAACATGCATTGATACAATGTGTAAATATCTTGAGAATATAATTGCACATCCTGATGAAGAGAAATACCGAAAAATACGATGCTCCAACCGGGTGTATAGGGAAAGAGTTGCTCCTGTCCAAGGGTCTGACATTCTTTTAAGAGCAGCTGGATTCCAGGTCTGTCGAATGCAAGCTGAAACACAGGGAAATGCTGAGGAAGCAGTTGCAATGGAGGATTTTCTTATGTTTTACAAGAATTCAAAAGAGGACATTGAGAAACTTTCTGTAAGTGACAGAGTTTCATAATTCATCTCAGCTTCATAAAAGGTGAAGATGAGTGTAATGTCTTCCTAAAATATTTGTTGGCTAATTAATTTGGAAATTTAAATACTTATTGTGTTCTTTCCTCTCATTAGTATGTAAACAAAAAATATAATTTGAGAGTGATTTATAAGGGAAGAAATTCAAAGAGTTAAAATCACCGAAGGTGTTTCATGTGAGCAGACCTATCTTTAGCACTAGATAGCACATAACACTGTACAGTCATAGGCTTAATTGGTATCTGACAAATTCCTTCTCAGATATGGAAAAATATCACATTGATTTGGGGCCTGTAAAGATTTCGATGACTACATATTCGCCTTATGATTACTTGACATTTATGATACTTGAATGTTATCAGCTTATCATAAAACTTGGTGGTTCTGCATAGATGCAGTTGGACATTTTCACTTTTTTTTACATATTATCTTGGACAGCTCCATGAATATATACAACTCTGCACCACATTCAAGCAAAGTATGAGAGCTTTGCTCTTAAAAATTGACTGAACACTATTTTGTTCTGAAATAAAGAATGGATAGTAGCAATTTTCCACTACATAAGATTTATTGTGTGACTGGGTTTCAATGTGTTACATCAATTGTGTATGACATTATGCTTCCTGGTTGTACTATAAATCTTATCTGGTGCAAAATTGCTGCTATTTGTTCTTGATTATGTTCTAATTCCACCATATCATACCTGAAACTACTCAATTTGCTTTGTTCTGTAATATCCTCAAAATTGCCTTAATTGTAGCTCATGTCTTTCAGTTTTATGTTAAACTACAGAAGATATATTTGTTTAATGTAATTTATTTTCTCCAACTGTGACCAAATTAGTGAAAAATTGGTGTACATATGGTCAGCCATTCTTGTGATCGTTAGTTCAAACATAACGCTTCCCAAGAATGAAGACAGCAGTAGTGTCCATAACCATCATATATTAGTATTTTTATTATATACGTGTCTTCATGGGATCGATACTCATTAAACTGTAATTTTCTGGCTCACGGTAGCTTTTTAAGGCACCCTGGCAAAAATCACTGCTCACCACAACGCCCTTAAAACCCATGCTGCATATTACATGAACACATTCTTTAGCTATGCATACTTTCGATTTCCCTAAATTCCATCCAAAATGCCTATCCTTTTCTTCCCTGTACTTCCCTTCTTCACATTCACCCCAAAAATTTCATTAATTTCCGTACTATGCTTAGAACTTCCTCATTTGTTTTCTTTCACTCCATTTTATTTTTGACATTCTTCTTAAAAAAAATATTGGAGATTTTTTGTCTTATCTACTTAAGTTACCAAATTTCTTAGCAATTCAAGTCTTTGGATTATATTTTTCATGGCCCGTTTTTGCATCAATAATTTAAAGTCTCCTTAATCAACTTCATCCTCTTTGTGAAAGATTTATTTAAGGCATTTTTTTATTTTAATGTTCTTACTTCTCTGCTCACCTGAAATATGTCATGATTCTGTGAACTGTTCTGCCTGCTCTAGTTGATGCCTCCAAACTTTAATACTTATGTAAGCATTCTTAAATTTTGAGAATCTCATAATTTTGTTTGATTATTTCTCACTATTACTGGCTGTGCATTTCATATCAGCATGCTTTGTATTTTAAATTGATACAGCCATTGAAATTACGTATATTTTAAACATACTAATGAAACTGAAGACTTGGGATGGATATGTAGTTCATAAAAATGAATTTTTGTTTAGATTTCCATGTGTACCTGTAGTAGTTAGGAAACATTTTCCATGGGAAAAAGTTTTAGTATTCATGGGAAGTAGTTAAATGAACACCAAATGTCAGTGAATTATGTAAAATTTGAATTACAAGTGAAAGAAATGTTTGTGCAGTTTTCTTGATCTCATTTACTTCTAGAAAGAATCTAGCTAAGGAAGTGATTGTTTCTCACCTGTTTATAATAGCACATTGGATATTTTCTAATGCCATTCATGCATGTACTTGTGATTTGAATATTTTTAATATAAGGGAAAGTAAAAACTTTTCCCATGGCATGATGAATTATCCCGTTTTTTTAATGAAAGAACTAGGTGTAAATGATGTGGCCTGTGTTATCCTCTTAACCTATATTTTTTAAATTCTGAATGATCAATCATAGGACTTGTGCTCTTAAAAATAAAAGAAGTCATGAAAGTTACACTAGTTAAGTAGTCATTCCTTTGAATATCCTTTGCTTGTCAGTCATCACTAAGCTAATATAATCCCATGAGCAATTGCAATGATGCTGTGATGGCTCTTCTGCTATTCACATGCATTCTTAATTAAATTGCTTGCCCTTGCATGCACTTTTGCTGACAAGAATTCTACCAGTTGTATTTTAATGTCACCAGATTTTGAATAATGCTGAAATTCCTGGTATAGAGCATTATTGTATTCACAAGGCAGTCATTTTTTTTAATAGAAGGGTACCTCCCAGACAGTTGGCTATTTGGTTCTCGGCATTTGAAGCAATTTGCTGTACATTTATATTGCCTGCCCATGTTTATTTGGCAATGTTATATAATTATTCTATTTACACTTTTCAGACATATTCAAGAAATTAAAATTAAAATCGTTTAAATTTTTTCTGGGAATTTAATTTTTCATAAGTGTGTTACATTTGTATTTTATAAACTGTATTCATTATTTTCATTACATATCATTAATGTTTGAAATAATTAATTACAGGTATTAGTTGATGCTCTGAGGGCAGCTGAGCCAATCCAACTGGAATTAGATCGCAATACTCAAGTATTGCTGTCTTCACAGGCTGCTGCACCTTTGAGTCTTCCTCCTGATTTCTTCACCTTATCACCAGAGGAATTGAAACGTGAAATGGAATTGAGGTTAGTTAAAATAATAGTTTTGTAAATTTTTAAATAAAATATATCTGTAAATATGAAGAATTGTGTGAGTGCTGTATGTAAGTGCTCTTTTCTGAACATTTAAAATAAACAAGTACTGAAAGTAAAAATAAATTATACAATTAAATTAACGCCTTGGTGATCTTGTCAGTTTGTAAACCTAAATTGGTTATCTGGTAAGTTTAATACTTAATTGGGCTATCTAGCATAACCTACCCTTTCTACCTCCTGTAAACAGAATTTTAACCCTAATATTGAATACATTATTGTCTTAAAGGGCTGCAGCTGTGGAGCAAAGTTCAATGCTTCGCACAAAGGCAATGAGAGAGAGAGAAGAACAAAGAGAAAGAAAGCTGTATCGCTACACACTTATTAGAATCAGATTTCCTGATGGGGTTCTTTTGCAGGTAAATTGCAGAAACTTGTGTTTTAAAAACTTCCACCAGTTTAGGAATCAGAACTTTTTGGTTTAGTTTAAATATGCCTGTGTATTTAACTTTCCTGAGTCTTATAGCAGGAGCATGATAAATGTGCCTCACTTGCACTTTGATGGAATGTTCTGCAATTGTATAATTAACCACATCTGTACTGCAAACCTCTTTGACCATTCAACACCCCAATTTTTGGTTCTGACTACAAGGTCTGTTCAAAAAGTTCCTGAACTTTTTGAATAGTGTACCTCCAGTTGGTTATTTTTTAATCCACTTGTAGGCGTTGTGTCCACAGAAACTTCTCAAATAATCACCTTCAGTCACTTTGATGATATCTTGTTTTGTTGATTAGTTATGGTTTTTTAATGAAGGGGTGGTGTTGGAGTGCAACGAAAAATCAAATCTACAGAAATTAGCTCTTTGAAGGATCAGTGTTGTTCTGTGACATTCTGCATGAAACTCAGTAAATTCTTCATGGAAACTTTAGAGTTGATTACCAAGGCTTATAGTGATGATGCTATGAAATATACCATGAGTTATTAGTGGTTTACCTAGTTCAAAAATGGTTGGCAATCAGTGGGAGATGATGAGCATTCTGGAAGACCATCATCGTTGACTGTTGGCCCCCACATCGAGAAAGTGAATGATCTCGTTTGTGCAAATCAACGTTTGACTGTCAGGGTACTTGGAGGAGAATGCGGCATCTTGTGTTTCGTGCCTTGACTGATGACAGAAGACCAGAAAAAATATCAAGTTCAAGCCTGTCGGTAACTGATTAAGCGGAAGATCCTATTTGTCCAGGATCCTAACAGGTGATGAGTAATTGATCAATGGATATGAAATTTAAACGAAGGTGCATCTCTGCAACGGATTGGTGAAACATTCCCCTGCCCCAAAAAAGCTTGACCAGTTTGCTTGAATGTCAAGGTGATGTTGACTGTTTTTGCATTGTGGGTTGTGCATCACAGTTACCTAACTAAAGGCCAGACGGTCAACATGGAGTATCACCTGGCGGGTTATAAAACAACTTAGATAGAGAATCAGGCAAAAATGGCTCAAAGTTTGGAGTAGCGGCAAGTGGTTATTTCACTGCGACAATGCACCATTAATTCATTTCTCAGAAGTAGTCAGTTTATAGCCGAAAACAAGACTGCTGTGCTCCCCCCCCCCCTCCCCCCCCTCTACTCATCAGACCTGGCCCAATGTGACTTTTTCCTGTTCCCCAAATCCCATTCAAAAGGAAAAAAATTTGCCGCCATTCTAGAGGTACAGAAAAATTGGATGGAGGAGCTTATGAGCATTCCAGAAGAAGCAATCCAGGAATTTTTCTAAAAGTCAAAACACCATAGAGATAAGTTTATAGATTGGGCAGAAGCTATTTTGAAGGGGATCCTGACCAATAATTTGCTAGTGAAGTATTTTTTTTTAATAAATAAAGTTAAGGAACTTTTTGAACAGACCTCGTATGTAGTAATGCAGAGGTTTGACTATTTCTTCAAGTAAGGGTTTATGCAAAGGTAAAAAAGTATAATATTTAACAAATATCTGCTTTTCTTACTAAAAAAATAGAATCCGTGGCTCTGTATCTATAATTCCAAGGTTTTAGGTTCTATATCTTTGTATAAGAAAGTAAGTAGTAGTAACTTGAGATTACATTATTTTCTTTCAGTGTGCATACTATAATTAATTATTCTTTATGAAACAAATGGATGCTATATATATTTACAAAGGTCAGGATTTGGGTTGTGTGGATATTTTGGAAATTCCAACAGATATTTATTGCCTTCTGAGAGACTCCAGATTCCAGAATGAAGCAAGCATTTATTTCATATTGAATGATGTTTTACCTGAAGCAATACCCTGATGAGTGGCCACCAATTAATGGTTGACCTTGAGCATGTTAGAGTTGAACATTTGAAACTTGAAAGAAAGCTCAAGGGATTTTAAAACTTCGAAAAATGGGGATGTCTTGGGAAAATTTTTAAAATTTTATATAAAATTGCATGGAATAGAGCCAGGAACCTAAGAGTTATATTATTGAATCCAAAACTTCTATGTGTTTAAAAAAAAAAGGCCCCTACTATGCACCATTTTTGCTTCCCTTTACAGTATTATTACCCTATCATAAGAGCACCTTGAGTTTTGGTGCACAATAGCCCTTATTAAATGCTTCTGGTAAAGTTAAACAGCAGTATTTTTTTTGTTGTCTCCGGCATAACTTAATGGAATTCACGCAACATATTGCAATGAAATAAGTAGCTTTGCAATTCCACAAACACTTTATTTAGAACACGACCTAGGTTTTGATACCTGATGATGATGTCCAATGTCGGAATCGAGGTCATGTTCTAAATAAAGTGTGTGGAATTACAAATTATGTTTACTGGTATGAACATAACTTGTGGTTGGATGCACTATGGCTACAAAAACTGGGCAAATTTAGTAAATTTCTCTTTCTTCATTACTCCTGCATTTATTTAGCCTCACAATAAGTCTAAAAAGAGTTTCTTCATAAATTTCATGATTCAGTGTACAGGATGAAATTTTTGGAGCCAATTTGCAAAGTCTGCTCAAGCATGTAAATAAGTATTTGTTTTGCTCAAATGGAAAAATAAATATGGTTACATTATGAATCAGATAATTTTTAACCTAGACCATTGAAAACATAAATTCTGTGTTAAAAATTTCCTTGGAAATATATGTTCACTAATCAAGTCTTTTTCCTTTTAGGGCACTTTCTCTGTATATGAAAGGTTTTCAAATGTTGTTGAGTTTGTCCAAGAACACTTACTGATAGAAGATCGATCGTTTTTGTTGATACTTCCATCTGGAGGAAAAATATCTTCTGATATTTTGAATATTGAAAAAAAGAGCTCTGCGGAGAAAGATGATAAGACTGGGGATAATAAGTTGGATGAAGATGATAAAACTCTTTTGGATTTGCACCTTGTACCGAATGCTGTTCTCCTATTTTTCTGGGAGAAGGAAGCTGTAGAGGAAGGGGAGGAGTTCTTAAAGCCTGATGTTATGATTCTGGTCAAACCTGTTTGAATATATATTTACTATACTGAAATGATTGTTGATTGCTGGCAATTCTATTTTCCTTTAAATCTATGGGGCAGTAAAAGTCAGTATTTCTTTGTCAAATTCAATGTTTTTTGCCTATGCTTGTAATTGTTAGTGTCAAAGACACTGCATTTGCAATGTACACAATTGTTGGGGAAGCCTCTTGTAATTATTCTACTGTTTTTCGAGCACCTATGTTATTATATTAAAATACCATGTTAGATTTATAAATATTAATCAGCTAAAATGTCACTATGAAGTATGTAATTGCAATCAATGAAAATGAGTATTGGAAGTTCCATCATAAAAATCAAATGTAAAAACTGTAATTTGGATAATGGGAAAAACTGCTTTAAAGTAATGTATCACCTCTTCTTATTTCTAAAACTTGATAGGAAGATTTTTGTGATGCTTTATTAGGTGTACTTTTAGTGATGAGTTTTCTCTTTTCAACTTTATCAAGAAACATTATTTAAAACAATAGTTTTACAGTATTCCAGGTAGCCATCTATTAAACTTCAGTAATGGGAAAAGCTGCCACAGACATCATAATCTAATGCTGGGAGTACCGTGGAAAATAACCTGAATGCTTATTTAACATGCTTTAGTGAGGATATCTGCATGTGTAAGCAAAATAGTCGACCCTACATGCAAAACAGAAGACCATTTCTATGGCAGCCATGTACAAAGTGGCCTTAAATATAATCAAATAAAGTTGTGTTAAGTCTCACTTGAGCCCAGTGTTAAGGTTTCCTCAAAGTGCTGAATCCAATAAATTAAAGAGCAGCAAAAATTGTACTGAACTTGGGCTCAACATTAATTGTGGACATGCGAATGAATAAAAATCAGGTTTGAAAGTACGTGCACCCCTATCACTTCCAAGGACACCTGTTAGAACATAAAAAATTAAAGCGATGGGGAACCTCCCTTCTTATTATTGTTATGTAGAGCTCAATCCTGCTGAACTAGGAATGCTGACAGGTCTAACCATATCTCTCCTCCACTATTGGTGAGGAGAGAGATTAAGGTGATTCTTGCCCACACTAAGCTATAAAGTGCTCCCATATTGAATTTTTTGTTCAGACTTATACAAAAGTGATAGCTAATGCTTCCTCAGTCTATCATCAGGTGATGTGAATTATGAAGCTGACCTTGGTGGGTAACAAAGTTACATAATATCAAAAAAATGTAAATTGTTTTTATAGCTTTTAATTGGGAGGATTCTTAATGCTGGCCAACAATTGGAGAGGATATGCAAAAGAATGAATAAGTTCACTTCAAACTCATTACCAGACAACCCTTGTAGGTTATAACTGACATATCATCTGGAGAAGACTACTGGAATGCCTACAATGCACGAGTGAAACTACAAGGAGGAAACAAAATATTAGTATGGAGCAATATGTAATTGCTATTACTTTTCCTTTCCATTCCAATAAGTTTTCTCCTTGATGTGTGTAGGATACCTAAGTGATCATCTACAGCAGCAGCAGCTTAGCTTGTTTTACGCTTGCTGGTATGATATTAATTATGCAGTTATTTAAGGATTCAATATACGTAACCGGTTGAGAGATACAGGGAAAATCTGAGGATGTCTTAGATATTAACAACCTTTGTAGCAACATTATCATTGTTGCTGAACAGGGCATGATTGCAGTTGAAATAAATATGCAGTGCTGTGGGATACATAATGAAAATGTATGCGTATTTGGTTCTGAGTCAGTAATAGAAACATACTGTTCATGCAAATCCAAGCATCTGGTTTGGCCTCATTAATAAGAGGCTTAATGGAGAATGGGTTGAGGATAGAAATGAGCAGAATTGCATTAGGTGCATAAAATTTACTGCCAAGGGCAAGTACTTACACCATAATTCATCCAAATTAAATATTGCTAGAATGGTTGGCAAATTAATATGTACTTGCTAATTTAGAAGAGACTGATTCAGCCCTATCTTCAGATTCAGAGTTCTCCAGTTTTAGGTGAGTAAATAACAGTTTAGGCCAGTTACAAATGCAGGGTATGCAAGAAATAAATGGTCAGAAAATTATCTAGTCCAGAGCATCAAAACAATTTTATTAGGTATAGTTTTTGATCATATTCAGTAAAGATCCAATTTTCATTTTGATCAAAGTGTAATTTCAGTATACATGCAAGATTATACTCCTATTATTCTTTCAATTTTCATAAACCATAATGGCTTTAAGCATAGGTATATTTCACTCTACTTATACCTTTTTAGAAAATTAAGTTTAGCAATGGCATTAAAGAATATGAGGTCCATTTGTCTAAATTTTCTTTTTTATGATACTTATCTTCATGATAACATTTGTATCATTTACTGAATGTATATGTAATAAATAATTTGCAGCTATATGCTTCTTTTACTGCAATACAAGTATTCTATGAAAATTTATTGTAAAAAATGAAATATAATTGAAATAATTTGGTGCAATTGGCCATAATTCCTTCTATTCAATAGAGTGGTGTTCAGCGTAGCTTCTCTCAAAAATTTATTATTTCCCAAGTGGAACTCAAGCCTTGAAAAAGTCATCTCTTCGCTAAATAATGTTGAATTAAATATTTTATATGAATCATTGAAATCCTCCAGATCCTAAAACATATGCAAGAATATTTTATTGTACAGGAGGCAGAGAAAATACTCTTAGCATTACTATAAATTGAAAAGGAGGACTACTATTATAATGTTCTCTTTCAAATGATTTTCTGCTGTGTCATACTGTAGTGAAAGTGCCCACTCCCTTTCAAATGGAAAATGGTGCAGTGTTTGCAGTTATTAAATTAAAGCAAATTACTTCAAATTTTCCAATTTGGACTGTGTCAACTGATACCGATCACTAATTGAACATTAAGTCAGGAGATGGCTTGATTGAGATCATTGGAATATGTAATTACATGATACACTGATTTTTTGGCCTTTTTTTTTAGCTAATTTTTCTTTTTTCCTGAAGGCTGTGGATATGTTGCAACTATGGTATTAGTAATTATATGCCTTCCTTCTGACTTTCACCATCCACTGGAGGTAATAAAAAGTGTAACCCTATTTTCCATGAATCACTCTTTAGGGGTAAATGACACTATGTTAATAAGTTGCTATCATAATTCTAAGGTTGGTAGGAGTAAACAAAACAAAAACTCAACATCTATTTCATCAGTACTACTATATCTACCTCTCAGTAACTAGGGTTCAGTTGACCTAACGTGGTCTGGGTTGAGGGTTGTTGGCCTAACAAGAGTAATAAAGTTTACATCAACTCCTCATAAACATAACAGTTTCCAGCCTAACTTTATGGAACTCCTTCATGATAAGGCTAGAGAAAGGCACTTTGCACTTCCACATTAAAATTTATTACTTCACATAATCATGGTTACGATGCTATGCACCATCATCAGGTGACATGCATGAAAAATTTTCCAACTTACATAGCCTGGCTCCAAGAGGGGAATAAGGGATGGGGGTAAGTTGTGCACTGGTGCAGAAACTTATTAGTAGGTTAGGGGAGGTAGGGGTGTCTGTCTGCAATGGTTTGACCCCCATTAAAGATCAGTTGATGGTCATCATTGCCTTGGTGGGGAAATCATTTTGGAAATGTAGTCGGGGGAACCAGGAGAGAGATAATGTTTCGCTGACCACCTCAAATCTGTCCACACAAGTGATATCCCTATTGGACCAGTGGTATCTAGTGTATTTGCACCAGCCCACCTACTTGCTCATAAGTTAAACAACCTACTCAGACAACATGCTCATTTTTCCCAAAAATACAATATCAAGAACTCATAAGAGCTTGTGAGTAGGTTGTCATATATAGTAATACCACCCTTACCTTCCTCCCCTCTTGGAGCCAGTCTATATCAGTTGAAAAATTTTACATGTATGTCAATGATGATGAGCATTGAAACCATGGTTAGGTGAAGTAATTAATCTTTATGTGGAAGAGCGAAGTTTCTTTCTCTACCCTCAACTCCTCATGTTCAGAGTGAACTCTAAACAAAGGAGAAGAAAACATGGCATCTGGCACCATTTTTTTTGGATGCGTGTTATAATAAATATCCACAACCAGAATTTTGATGAGTGCACGACATATCTATGCCTCAACAAATTAGGTTGAAGTAAATATAAGATCATAATAATACCATGCATGTTACATGCATAGATCAAGGAATGAAAAATTATACATTAGTACTCATAGCATAAATAAAGGAAATTGGGTTGGGAAAATTAAGAGGGCTTAAGTGATGAAAGGCATTCATAGTCTGAAAAGAAGCTGTGGTACAGGAACAGAAGTTTTATTGAACTCCATTTATTTTGACAAATTACAACTCTTGCCAAGTCCCTCCCTATCACTAATACTAACATATTTGGGAGGAAAAGAGGACACTTGGTTAACTTGAAAAGAAAGGTTTTGACTAGTTATTTTTTTTCTTTCAACTAAGAGGGCATGCATTATTGCCTTTTATTTATTTTTAGTCACATACACACTTCATAATTAATACCAATTAAAGGTGCACACCTGTCACATATTACATTAAATGTAAAAGCATATCTCTTCCTATTTTATTTTAAAAATCCAAAATTTGGAAGTAATATTATGTCGGACTATATTATACATATATATTTATATTTTATTGTGCGCCCAAATATTTAAATGATTAATGAGTGTGTGAGCTAGAAATCATCACTTTACTTGGTTAAACTCGTACATTCCCATGCAGGGAATCTTACTTCACTGAAATGATCAAAAATATGGACCAACTGACTGCATACCAGAGGGCACACATTGAAAATGATCCTATTATCTAACACCATTATATGCATTTATTCTAGGGTGTCTTCCTAAAGCTTTAGCAGAGAGTAACTTTTAAGTTATGCTGGTTAGTTAAGTTTCCAGAGTGTGAGAATTAATCCTACCCACAAGAAGTAGTTGCTCCTATGGCCTGTCAATAATGTACAGGTTTCAGGGGCATGCACTCCATATTGTAATATTAGGCCTGTCATGCTCCAATTATTCCTGCCCTTAGTTTTGAACACAATGGCCCTGCAAGCCATTATGCGCGACCTGAGTAAGAATCTTCAATAAATATCGACAGGCATCCCATATCTACCATTTTAATTGTTCGCGGCAAATCGGGGGGAGAACCGATATAAACTCTTTGTGCAAACTCATTCTTCATATTCAACTGAAACAAAGACACATGATTTAATCCGTAACTAGTTATGAGGGCTGGGGTCGTTCTGTAGCCAACGTAGCTTTTGGGTAGCTTGGACCATGAATATAAATATTAAAAAGCTAAAGTGACTAAAGAGATAATGATGTACATAGTGGACAGGGGAAAAAGCCCACACGCGCAAGAAAAATAGATGAATTCGTAGGATATACTTTTGGTCGCAAGAGCTAGCGAAAAAAATAATGGGTGTAAAATATACAAGTCAGCGCCACTACCACACAGGCAGTATCAAAGACAAAGAATTATGAAGGCAAAAAGGGATGTCACGAAAGGAAAGCTGATTTTAAACAATGGGCATGTTTCTCGATGATCAGAGATAAGGAAGAAGGCCAAATGTCATTTGATACTTTTAACCAAAGAAGGTATTCGCACAGAGCAGGTGTAGACAAACCAAGCAAATTTGATAATGAATCAGTTGTACTGGTGATATGTAAACGAGATATGTGCCTCTCGTCACAATGATCATCATAGAGGATGACCGTGGCGGTAACTGACGACAGCGATCGAGTAACCTAAAACTATTTCTAGGATTCGGATACACCTTGAAAAATGATAAATCAGTATTTAGTTTTTACGAGGTCTTTCTCGCCCATATTCGTCATCCTTCACGCTATTCCATCGTTCTCAATGAGAAGGCACACATGGAAGAAAATTGCAAACAAAGGCAATACACTGGAGTTCCTGCTCATTAATACATTACATTAGGCACTAAAAACTGAGAGTGTGGCCACTTATCAGCAACACGAACAACAAATGACCTTCTGGGTCACTTACTTTCCATTACGAATTCTCTTAGCGGGAGAAAAGCGTAAATTAACTGGTTAGTTTATCGTTTCTAATCATACTCCATAAATTACATATTTTCCAGAAGAAAACTATAAAATTAATGTGAAATAAACCATTTGTAACGTTTCCGTGTCTCCGACCTACAAATTAAATGTACCACGGCGTTAGGAGGAATTCACGGGGCATATCTCCTTTCTCCTGTCGTCTGCCTACATGAAAATGGAAGTCTGAAATTAACATGGCCTGAAGGCGCAAGAAAATTCTGCTTAACATTGTGTGATAGGGCAATGTAATTAACAACGTTTAACTTTCGCCACTATTCTTCCATCCTGCGAATATAGGAATATGTGAAATATTATGAAAGTATTTCAGCGTATTTGAGCTTCGTTTTAATCGCTAAAGGCAGGTTTCGTTCGTTTTATCCAAGGTAAAGGACGATTTATATGGTTTATGCAGGAGTGTGAAATTGTTTGTTCTTTCTTATATGTAATAGTTCAATGACATCATTAAATATTTTTGGAAGTGAGCACAAAAATTAAGTTATTTTCAAGGATATCCATTTTTCTGAGTGAATTAATGGAGCATACGTGTTGACCTAGTGACGAAAGTTTTTCCCCAGCTGGTTGCTTTTATGTAGGCCAATGGTACCCCAATTGTGGGTCGCTGGTTGTAGCGTGTTGGGATCGCTATTTTTGGTGATATTTACTATAAATCTCGGTAGAGGATGTGCTCATATTCATGTAGAGTCATACCTTGTGCTGTAAATTGGGATGGCGAATAACATTATTGTTGGTAACATTTGAGGAATAAGCTGTGCGACCTTCTTTTTGAAAAATGTTAATGCCTTTATAGCAAGCATCCCCTTTCACTGTGACTGTACCTTCATTTGTTATTTCAGGTTCTCTACGGTGTAAGACATGAAAGAGAACAGTGTGAGAACTTTCTTACCCTGCAACTCAAATGAATAACGGAAGATCAACATTACTGGATTTTTGAAGGATATACACAAGTGACGACCTTAAAAGTGTAGTAACATGCCACAAGAAGAAAATGGTGAGGTTGGAAGCCCAACAGCAGTGTTAAACAGTCGTGTTGGAGGTAGTTCTAGTGGACAGCCGTCACATTCATCAGAAGGAGAGAGAGCTAGTGGTGAAGAATTAAACAATGGTGCTGCAGACGGTGATACTGGTGAACCCAGAGGAGGCAATGGAACCCCTTCTTCACCTCCTCCCCCTCCACCAGGAGGAGATAACATGAACAACAACCGGGGTCGCAACAACAACAATAATAATAATCAGAATCCTCTCATCAATGTTAGAGACCGACTTTTTCATGCTCTTTTTTTCAAGGCAGCTGTTGCGTACGCTCGAACATTTCCTCGACCTGTCAGAAGATTTCTCGAGTTTGTTGTGCTTCTTAAGGTAAAAAAATTAAGGCTAGTGTTGTATTTGCAGTAAACTCTTTCTGTCTCTTTTATGAGTTTATTTTGGGAATTGGTGCATATTAACTTTTCTGTGCATGGTTCCCTCATGGATGTTATAAGAAAATTATATACCCATTAAAGTAAGTTTGGGTTTGAATGATGAGGATTACAGGTTTTACACTCAGGGGATTCCTAGGTTATCGTTCAAGGCAACATTAGAGCATGATATTTTACTTGAATATTTGCTGATAATTCCTTATCTTACATGCTATGGTTTACATTTTTAAAAGAAGTTTAATTTTATTGATAAATATGTAAGTTGAGGGGTGACTTTGGTATATAAAGAGTTTATGAACAAAATATTTGAGCAGACAAAAACGGTAATGTTCATAAAAGTATGCCTTAAAAATCTATCTGAACGTTATTGCTCTCAGTTTATAGGAAATATAATTTGTGGCCATCAATAGCATGAATAGCTATGAAAGTGAAATAAGTTTATTATTATGAATTGTGAATTAATAAAGTTACTACTCACGCTTCTGATCATCACCTTAAACTTTATGAGAAACAAGTTGACTTTTAGTTTTTGGTATATAGGAGAAAGTTACATGGATTTCCAAAGAAAATTGGAATATAGTCATACCTCAGGTGGGAAACAACCAAAGCGAATAAGGAGATTTAGGTTTCCAGGGTTGAGATTTCTCTGAATTCATTTAAAGTGAAGATAATGGTAGTGATTCAGTGCCCATCCTTTCTTTCAAAATTTGAGAGGAATATATTACACAACTTTTGAACTAATTCTCTGTATTAACTATTGAAGGTAATATTCTGTTACTCATCTACAAAGAAATTTTGACCTTCAGTTGAAGTAATCTTTATTACATGTTTCTAATATTTAATTTTCAAGCTTACGTGAATCTATATCCTCTATGATCTATAAAATCTTGAAAAGATTATCCCTATTTTTTGATATGGCAGAATCCGTGGTCTTGTGAGTTTTTATTGATTCCCATTTCTTTCAGTGAATCTCATTTCAAAATTATCAATTTTGGCTATTTTGGAAGAGGTAGCAGAATGATTTCTCTTTTAATAATGACAATTGTGTTTTAAGGGTCACAAATTCCTGAATTCAGATGATTTTAATCCAGCATTAGCATTACCAAAAATTATACCATTTTATCATGGGAGAGTATCAGCATTTTAACAATATATTAATTTATGATTAAAATTGCTTCATTTCTAAAAATTCATTTGTTATATCTAGAAGGACCAAAATCAATATTTTTAAAAGCTATTTTCGAACTTACTGCTTTGTATTTTTGACAAATATTTGAGAAAGATTGTATTAGTAGTAGTAATAAGACAAGGCAGCCTGCAGCTATGTTGGGTTAATATATTGATTCTTTTCATGAATGACTTAAGTAGAAAAGCAAAAATTATTTTATCAAGCTGTTGTTTTGTAATTTAGAGTGCAAATGAAAGGTTTTTGCATAAATTTGTGATTCATTGTGTATCTCTCCACATGTAGATCCTAGAGCTATGAACTTTTAGTCTAACAAAATTCTTTTTTTATATTTCAGGCTATTATGGCTTTCTTTGTACTCGCCTATATACATGTTGCCTTTTCTCGTACTCCAATTGATTGCCTGGAGTCTGTGAGGGATGATTGGCCCCGGGATGGTATTTTGAGAGTAGAAATTCTCAGGTCAAATCCATCAAATGGAGGAAGTAGTAATCCTACACATGTTGATGCAGAGGGGATTTTAAAAATGGGTAAGTTTTCAGTTACTTCGCAATGGAGTAATTTGCAATTCTAGTTTCATAAAATTGCTGCTGTTTTTGGAAACATGGTATAAGGGGCCGGTCTCCTAGCATATTCATGGCTGCTAAATTTCATTTTTGCCAGCTGTGATGAGTGCAGGCTGTGATAGTTCAGGACACTGCTGGTTTTACGAAGTCATGCATGATAATATTTTAGAAATACTGTTATCAGTACTTTTCTACTTTAAGAATCCAGTCTGATCCAACAAAGGGGAATGTACGTCCTACGCATTTAAATTCTTAATAACCCTTGGACCTTCTTGGCAAGCAGTAGTACTTGGGATCATGTCACTTGAGTGCTATAAAATATAGTGGAGGTGTTTTTCCTAGCAGCCAATTTGAGAGCTATTTTAACTAGAATCTTTTTATTCACCTTCTCTCCCAATAAGATTTCTCTCAGTTGATAATTAAGTTATGGTAAAAATAATAAGTTGCATATTCTTGGTGGTTATTCAGTAGGAAAATATCTGAAAAGGGATCAAAGATTTGAATAAATCAGGCATATGGTGTCACAATCTGTCATTTACGAGGAGGATGATGCTTATTTTACATATTTTTGAAGCTTATTCATGTTTGGAATAGGGCATCTTGCTTTTAGATTGTAGAAAAAGCTTAAAAAATAGTAGGAATGACTTTGGTGATACCAGTGTCAAAAGCAACACTGTAGGATGATTCATGAGACATATAATCTTTCTCCAAATATTTGGAAGAAAAATAGAAAAAAATGGACAAGTCTGAAGGAAAGCTGGAAAAAGTTAGTATTCGGTATACAGAAAATGTGTAGCCACCCCAATATTGCTCAATATCAGGGTATATTATCGGTATACATATAATATATAACTTATGGTTAATAAGAAGGAATTAATTTCTGATGCAGTTTGAGAATGAATGAACATTCGGTTCAATTACCTGGATGTTTGCATTCAAATTCTTGACAATCATGGCAATGTTATGCATCTCATTCATTGCAAATGATGTTGTGTTCATATGATTCATGCATTTTCTCAGGCTTTACGTCTGTGATTCCCTTTTACTTCTCTGAAAATAGAAATTGAATTTAATGTGTTAAGTAGCGTGTCCCATCATATTTGAAATGTGAGATTTTCAGCTTTGTTTTTTTTATTTTAAGGCTGAAAATGAAATAAAATGATTTTTTTAATAAAAGTGCTGCTTCCATAAAGTTTTATTATGATCCATCTTTATTTTAAAAAGTTCATAATCCAAAGGAATGAACTTACCTCAGACATGGGTGTGGGCATTTGCATTCACTTGTTGTGGGTTGATGAATATATGTGTATCATTAGTGAAGTTTGGGTTCATAATTTGATCATGATATCCTCTAGTACATCTATATCTTACCTTGTAATCATTCTTTGTGAATTGGATATTGGAGCAATTTCATTTACAAATGACAAAAGCCTTGTTGTTTTGCTCCAAATGGTTTGAGAAGAAAAGTGAGTTACTGACATGGATTAAAATAGTTTTATCTTATGCATGCTCTTCTCATTTCCGTGTGAGTCATCTCTTATGACAACAGTGCTAATTGTGAATAAAATCACTGGGTCAAATTGAGATCAAGTTTTCGTTTGCTTCCAGCCTTCAAGATGTGATAAATAAATGAGAATTTGTTCGTTTTTCTTGTGATTTTCATTTCATTTCTCCATAATTTAGTAATCACCACTTTCCTTAGTCATTTTAGAAGAATGAAATTTATCTCAGCACTGCCGAGTGTTAAGTAATAATGAATAGTCTTCCAATGAAGGTCATATTTCATTATGAAAGATGTTGATGAGAAATATTTGCTGTGATTTTATGCTAGATTTTTGAGTTACTTGTTTATTGATCTGATTTTTTAAATTGCCCTCCGACCATTTAGTTGGCAATCCTACTGAAGGAGGGAGTATAATTGATTCTGATGGTGCCATTGTTCTTGGGGAGAGCCGGAATGTGCAAAAGACACACTCTTGGACTGATGGATCAGGCCCAGTTGGTGGTATGACGCAGGGTAGTGCCAGGCAATATTTGAAAAAACACGGAGAAGAGGAAAATCAAAAAGGAAATGATCCTCTTTCAGAGATGCTGGCACAACTTTCAAAAAATGGGTCTGTATTTCTTTTATTTTAAGCTTCATCATCTGTGTCAGCCAAATGGCATTTTTAGAATTTTAATACACTCTCACAGGGGTTTTACATTAATATGAATGTTATAATGCCTGCATATTTACCAAAACCACGGTACACAACCTGAAGGTTGATTTAATAGGAGAGAGTAGAGCTCACTTAATATGAAGCCCAACCGGGCATGAAGTTAGCACTTCAGGTTAGGGGGGCCAGTTCTTTTCTCTGTGCCATTTGTGGTTTTTCCAAAAGATCAGTTACCATAGGTAATCACATATTTTGTTGAAACTGAGAGTACATTGAGGTGTCACCTAAGATCAAACCTAAATCCTTTGTTCAGTAAACCAGCACTCTATCCACTGGACTACCATGCCTCTACCTAAATGCAATGGGTTCACATAAATACCTGAATGAGATTGATCAAAAGTGTTGCATGGTTTTGGCCACAGAACAAAGAAAACACTAATTAATTACTATCTAATATGTTTATTATCTTCTGTGAAGTTAATGCTGCCTTTTATTCTGTGTATCCCGGAAGTTGTTCAAGGGAATTATGTCAGTAATAGGGTAAACCTTGGGTATTTATAAACAAATTGAGTAGCTTCAGGGGTGATGTGGTGGAAGTCGAACATAATGAATTACTGATCGAAGGACTTTTCTACTTGATATATCAAGTGGAAAAGTGCTTCAATCAGTTATTCATTGGGTATTTATGTTTGAGTCGCATATAAACAATAAAAAATGTGCTTTGACAGTATACTTTTATTATTACATAGTATAGTCATGTTCATAAATTCGTTGGTAGTCCCTACTAAGTTAGATGTGGAAGAAGGTATAAAATTTGCTATGTTAGGACTCAGTGGCTCTCTGATACCTGGTCTATAATGACTTTACATGGCATAAAGTCATTTAAAAGGAATGAAGTGCCACAGGGCCATTCTATATGAAATCTAATATTAACAAGAAAATACCCCATTGAAGAAAGAATGCTTGGAAAAATCTTGTGAGCAAACATCAATCTATATGTTCCTTGAAGCCTTTTCTCTGGGAATTGCATAATTTATTTTGCTTTTCATTTTAATGATTCATTTTGAGAATGATTATGTCAGTGTGGTCATGGTGCTGAAGTGATCATCATGCTAAGCTGTTTACCACAAAACTTACATGCGCTTGTCACCTCTGTGCTTGGTGATCTCAGCATTAAGCATTGATAGAACATACGTACATGCCAGGTAGCATAATACATTCGTACTTGTGCATCATATTTTCTTGTTCCCTCCTTGACATTCTTTCAGTAGCATGTCCTAAGGTGTGTGGTGACTCATGAGAAACCTTGATAAGCTTAGGCTAATCATATCCTGTCATAGGCTTATGTTTATCTCTTCAGATAAGAAGGCCAATATATGGTCTATAAAAATCCAATTGTCTTGCAGTCCATCACTTGATGCTCATGGGTAAATAAATCGTAAATTTACATAATTGCTTCCTTTCCTCCGTTTGTAATAAATTCCGCTATAGCAAAGAGCTTACAGGATAAACTTTTGAATCCCCCACTGGACGGTGTTTCCAGTGTTTATTCATTCACTTCCTTGAATTTAGAGAGCATCTGTGGCAAAATGGGAAGAAATTGCTTAATATCCAGATTTAGAGTGATGTTGGAGAGTCAGAATTTCATCAGAAAATTGGAATGTTGAGTAGCTTCCTACTTCATCTTTGCTGACGACCTGCATCACTTAAGCCATGCCAATGCCAACAATACAGATGCATCAAAGAATATTACATGACATTCTTGCCACACTAGCTTTGCTAACCATTATTTTAAGGATAGGAGCATGATAATTCTGTTGTACATGATTTTTGCAATTTGAATTCTTTGATAAGCTTGCACAAAGTACAAATGTTTTCCATGTTTTTGGCATTTGCAGATTTAATTTTACATAGCTCTTGCTGTTACCAGTTAACAAAGACTTATATGGCATGATTTAATCATGCTCACATTTGATAAATGATGGATGTATGTTCTGATGATGAAGGGAGCAGCAGTGGTAGTCAGTGGGATGATAATTCTATAATGAATCATGTTCCAAGGAGCATATTGTTGGAGAAATTTATTATGGGTTGAATTCAAAGAAACTAATTAGTTGTCAAGGGGTAAATAAAAAGAAACAAGTAATAATCAGGGGATGAAATTGAGAGTTCAGAAAATTTGCCTTATGAGGTGGGTGATTTGCTAGTGGTAGGTAGTGTAGCATTGGTCATAATATATATTGCTTCAGGGATTTGGGGAAGGGTTTGGGAAAACAGATGCTGGCATAAGCCAACTCTTAACAAATGGCGCCTAGGGGAACCATAGGCTAGCATCTTATATGATGGGTGGTGTCTTCCATGTGAAGTGTGCTCCACATGGCATTCCTTAGTACGGATCAGGATGCCGTTGAAAAGTTCTGCAACCACTGGGATTCAGGCCCAGATCCCAGTGAGGGAAAGCAGTTAACTGGCAAGCATAACCCGATTGCCAGAAAGAAGTTAGATACTTCTGCAAAATATGTGAGGACAGTCTCTAGTATCAGGATTTAAAGTGTAGCCTATCCAAAATAAGTTGTAATTTTTACAATATGTAAAAACATCAACTCTATGATATGATTCTTCTTATTATATTTATTCAAATTTCATGGTAATTTTTCACTTCAGAGCTTTTTATTTGGAATGCAACAAAGCTGGGCTGTAAGCCTTATAGTATTGAGAATTTATGGAAAGCTTATGTATGTAGAGGGTGAAAAGTATCAAGGATGTACTCATGACTCTTTATGCCAATCCATTCAATTGAAGTGATAAGTTAAATTACACTTTATTTGACCATTTGCATAGAAAAAGTATCATCAGTGCAAAAAATTCTAGAAAACAGTATTAATGGTGTAAACAATGTTCCATTTGTTGAAAAACACTAAGAAACTGAAAAAAGGACTTTCTTTCATTGAATGCAGGTCAGGTACAAGGTACAATAAGAAGTAAAAATTCTTTCTGGAATTGAGATAAGGGATGGCACAAATAGTTTTACCCAAGAAAATTGACTTATCTTTGACTAGAGATTATTCAAATCTCACTGTCTTATCATGTATGAGGATCTTAGGGAATTGATTAATTATCAGTCTTCCATGACATTTTTATCCAGGGAAACAAATGGTGATTTACCTTATTATCTCTTGCTTCAGCTGTTATATCCATTTCTGAGAGTGATATCAACTTCTATTACTGGAATCAACTCACTATCCTCATGATCAGTTTCGTTTTGATTAACTTAGCCTATCTGTCAAGCTACCATTTGTACATGACATTTTCAAGGTAGCTTTTCTGCCTTTCTGTGGGCACTCTTTCCATGCATCTTGACTGTAGTTTGTCAACCATGACATCAACTGCACGTTTTCAAAATCTGCTGTGAAGCTGCTTGTGCACGGAAGTATTTAAGTAATCAAATGGCATTGTAATCATGAATCTTGAATTTGCCCAAATTAGGCCGTATTTCCAATGCTATTATAATGTTTAGTTTAAGCAATAACCGCAAGAATATTTTCCCAGGACTCTTGGTTTAGTAGTATCACAAGCCTCGTGGGTCTTTAAAACTGGGCTAGAATTGTAATGTTGAAAACTTATGAAAAAATGTATGTTACCGGAAATTACTGAGCAAAATATACCTTTGAGATTAGCATGTTTGCATGGGTTGAAACAAATTCCAATGAGGAATCTTGAATTATTCTCAGGGTGTTATTTGTCAGAGAACAACCATTGCAGCATTTCATGTTTTCATGTATTGTGTAATGCCAATCTGTTGTGAAAGTACTGTTTTTTTGACTTTGGTCCTTGACCAATCCATTAAATTTCTTCCAATCTCAATCCATCATCACAAGTCTCAAGAGCAAGATTTTATGTCTCTCTCATGCCTCTTCCTTTTACCCAAAAGCACCACTATTTTTGTCATCTCTCAATGAGCAAAAATTCTTGTACCAACTACATGGAAGGTTTGAAATATATATGCACAAATGAAAACTACCTAATTATTAGGGATAAAACATTTTTATTTTTCAACCTAGTCTCCTTTTAAGGTTTATACAAGGGGGGACCCAAAAGTAACAGGAATTGGGCTGCGGTGGGGAGCGAGAGTGGGGGAAGCCTTTGTTCGGCCAATCGTACATCAGGCTCATGCCTCCTGCATCTGTACGTGCAGCGCCGTCGCTGTGACTGGATCGGTCCATCCGTGAGAGCTGTTTCAGTTAAACAACTGTTTTCATTTCGGCAAAAAACGTGATGGTGGATTATCAAGAGCGATGCACTGCAGTGAAATTTTGTTTCCTGTTGGGGAAGCTGTGGAAACTATTGTAATGCTCAAGACTGCTAATTGGGAAGCTGCCCGAGGCAAAACGAGAGTCTACAAGTGGTTTACACGTTTTAAAAATGGTGAAATGTCAATTGAAGACCAACCCTGTTCAGGCTGCCCTTCAACATCAAGAACTGATGAAAACGGTGACAAAATCAATGCCCTCATTCATGAAAACCATCGCAGAACCATTGATGAACTCTGTGAGATGTCTGGAGTGCCATGGAGTTCAATTCAGAGGATTCTATCTGAAGATTTGCATATGAAAAGGCTTGCAGCCAAATATTTCCCTCGCCATCTCACTAACGAGCAAAGGGAGCGTTGAGTTTAGGCATGTTTTGATCTTCAAAATCAGCTTGAAGAGGACCCTGATTTTTTTCCCTAGGTAATTACTGGTGATAAATCATGGTGCTGTGGATACGATCCTGAAATGAAGCAGCAATCAAGCCAATGGAAGACAGCTGGCTCTTCTCATCCGAAAAAAGCTCGCCAAGTGAAATCAAAAATCAAGACAATGCTCATTTGTTTCTTCGATTGCAGAAGTATTGTGCTCTCTGAGTTCATTCCCCTGGGTTAAGCTGTCAACCAGAAGTTTTATTTGGAGGTTTTGAAGAGATTGAGGAAGAGCATCCGGAAGAAAAGAGCAAATCTTTGGCACTCAGGCGACTGGTTCTTCCATCATGACAACGCGCCGGCTCATACCTCCCTCTCTGTGATGCAGTTTTTGACAAAAAATGGCATGACATCGATTATCCACCCCCTCTACTCACTGCATTTAGCTCCCTGCGACTTCTTTTTGTTCCCCAGGATCAAAAGGGACATGAAAGGAAAGCATTTTGACACTGTGGAGGAGGTGAAAAAAAAATCACTGGAAGGCCTAAAGGACATTCCAATAAATGAATTTCAGAAATGTTTGGAACAATGGAAGCATCGTTTGGAGAAGTGCATTGTGGTCAATGGGGAATACTTTGAAGGTGAACAAAATTTAATGTTGAGAACTAAAGAATCTATAACAACATTCCTGTTATTTTTGTGTCCCCCTCGTATACTTCATCCAGTGCTAATCCAGTTTGTTAATTTCTTCCAAACAATGTGATTGTTTGGACCTTAGAAAATAGCCATTGGTTTCCACATTCATGCCCTTATTTGATTAAAATCACCATTCTGCCAGCCATTTCTTCATATCAGAGAAAAGACAATGAACCTGTAATAGTTTGACCCTTTTAGTCACTGTAGATTATTCCTTGCAAATCCCAAAAAAACAGTTGCTGTTACCTTCCCAGCTGAAGGAATGGTGTTTTCCTTCTTTGTTGAAGAGACTACTGACAACCCATTGTTTGTTCCATTCCTTGATTCAAGGGGTGTAGGTCTGTACTGGTGTACCCATGTTTCGTTCTAAGTGATGAAATGATGCATTGAGTACTGTGGATTTCATTGAAACAGCTTCAAACCGGTCTTGAAGCATCTTATATGATTTTATTTTTGGTCAATTTTGAACAGTCGCAACACCCATCTCGTGGATAAATTTCTCATTTCCAGGTGATGATGCAAAATATTTTGCACCCATTCGAGGTTCCTACAACATTAGCATTCTCACACACCACTCTTCCATCATTCATCAAATTATCATAGATTTTGTCAAAGATTTATCGTGTAGTGACTTCAGGAGGAAATCTAGAATGTCGCTTGTGCTCGTGTGGTTACTCTGAAAATTTGAAAACATTTATAAACCATTCTCATTCAAGGTTGGCTTTCACCGTAATGTTTATGAAGTTTGTATTTAGTCTACTCAGGTGTTATAATTTTATAAAATAATTCAGACTGCTTGCTGCTATTTTTGGAAAATAACTTCATTATGTACCAGTGGTTTTTCTGCCTTTGCTCATACTTTTCAAAATTCTATAGCACCTTGTATATATTAGATACCTCACTATATGAAATATATTTCACAATTGTGTGTGCAATAAAAATTATTATATATAATGAACAGGGTCTTACAAGAAACTCAAGAAATGAGATCTCAAATTTTTTTGAAACAATCATTAAAATTATGGATACAGTGAGATTTGTCCACATCTGAAATTGTTCTGGGCTTTTTAAATCTAATTACTTGACTCTTTAGAAAGGTGTTTTCCAGTTTGAGAGATGTATTGTTTTAATTCTGTCCTAATGAGTAAATCCTACCTACGAGGGTCATCCGGAAAGTAGTACCCGTTCGTGCCGCATGAAGTGCTGACGACGCGAGTAGCCGCTGGACGAGGTCAGATAGCTTCAGTGGCTTGTCTGCCTTCTCTGAGCCAAGTTGCGTGACGCTAGCATTGCCTGTGTTGTTTCTGTGATTGTTTACAATGTTTAAAAAAATTGAGAACGCCGCCAGTTGTGAAGTGAGGGCAGTGATTAAATTCCTCAATGCAAGAAACGTTCGCCCATGTGATATTCATCGCCAATTAAAGGAGGTGTATGGAGACAATGTAATGGACGAGTCGTCTGTTCGGCGGTGGTGTCGCAACTTCAACATGGGGAGGGGGAACACACACGACGATGAGCGTTCGGGGAGACCGTCTGTCATTACAGACCAACTGGTGAGCTCAGTTGACGAATTCGTGAGGAACGATCGGCGCGTCACAATTGATGACATCTGTGAGCATTTTCCCAATGTTTCTCGAACAATTGTTCATGAAATTGTTAAACACCATCTGCATTATGCAAAAATTTGTGCAAGATGGGTCCCTCGCGTATCTCAATGAGCTGGCGGCGAAGGACTATGCAGCAGGAATACAGAAACTTGTCACACGTTATGACAAATGCCTTAATTTGCTTGGAGATTATGTTGAGAAGTAGTTTAAAGTATCCTCTTTCAAATAAAATTTTTTATGTTTGTTAATATTTACTTTTGTGTCTTTATTTCACGAACGGGTACTACTTTCCGGATGACCCTCGTACATTAATGAACACTATTTTTTAAATATTTAAATAATAATCCTTGAATTGAACTCTAATTATGATTCCGTAATTCTGTCAATTTCTTTTGTACAGGGTGCGACAAAATAACTTCCTTTTTTCAAATGCAAAACACTTTCAAAAAAGGAAATTATATTGCTGCACCCTCTATTTAAGATTAAAAATTAGAGAATTTATGGATTCTGTCAACATTTCTGTCAATTCGGGAGTATTGTTTTTATTGTTAGCAAAAAATCGGTGGGTTGAAGAAGCCAAGCATGCTCTTTAAAAGCGTCAGGAAAGAGAGAATATATGTTTATGGATGATTGGAAAGAAAGCTGTTGTATGTTCATCTGCAAAAATTATTAAAAATTGATTCAATCTTTGAAAGAGACTGCTTTGGTCTAGCCTTTATTCTGTTGATGAAAGGTACATATTGAAATTTCTGAATGCGCATTCCAAACTAACAAGAAAATCCCATGGGTTATAATGGAGATATTTAGGTTTTATCAGCAATGGCAATTTTTGCATTTGACTATGATGGTTGAGAAGCGTGTTGTGTAATCTTTATTTTGAAATTCTTTCAGATATGTTCACATTGAGCCGTCAACTGTTCAAGAAACATCCAGTATATCCTCCACATCAGAGGAAGATGATGCTGGATTGGGGGACGTAGACAAAGGTGGAGAATCAAATTTGCCTGAAGAAGAAAAAGAAAAGATAGATGAAATAAACATAAGAAATCTTGGCACTGTTCCAGTGATGCCCAGCACGGAATATACTAAATCATCAAATTCAAATTCTTCTGAACATGGGAATGATACACCACCAATGTCTCCTACCAGGCCATGGGACGGTCAGCCACATATTGCTTCACTTGAAACCAAGAAGGTATTTTGTGACATAACTCTATCCATTCTTGGCTATTAGTTTAGACATAAATTAGGAAATTTAGCTGTAGTATTCTGGGAAGATTTAATCTTTTTCAAGTGGTTTCATAAATACTGGTTGTGATAATTTACTTACTTTTTGAATTTAGCTTCTCTCAATATATGTGAACTTTAGGGAGATCTTAACATAATGAGACCTCAAAATCACTTGCATTGGCAAGTTCTCGTTTTTATTAGTGGTGATTTTTTAATTATTTTTTGACTTATTCTTGTGACTTTCAGGACGTTATATTTGTCGCAATGGATAATTCTCTACGTTCTTAAATAATATTAACCAGGAAAATATTAATAGTGATTCCTTATATCTTTTTTGACTGCATGATTTTCACAGCTTGTTTTGTCGTGTAATGATAATGTGTTTACATATTTCGGCTGTAGATCTTGGTGGCTGCACCAGTTGGATACTCTGAACATGGCATATCATTGGCTAGAGGTTATACATAATGTCTTGGAACAGGTTGAGAATGTTATTTATTGATGCAGACTTTAAAATTTTGAACTTTTTCTTGTATTAGCTGTGTTAATACAGCTTTAAAAACATCTCTAGGTCCTGTGTAATGGCTCATCCTTTTTGAAATATGTTGTCTCCGGCATAACTGTCTGCAATTCACGCAGCATATGGAAATGAAATAAGTAACTTTTTAATTCCAAACACACTTTATTTAGACTATGACCCAGGTTTTAACCTTGTATGTCATTATTATCAGGTGGTTCACACACAAGCCAACTTCATATATATTCTTTACTTTCAGAGTAGGGGAGGGGAGGTTGGTCAGAGTGGGAGGGGAAGGGAGGATGCGGAGGTAAAAAGGTTGAAATGTAGTTGACAGAGGTAATTGTAGGAGAGGGGAGTGGTAGGGATACAAAATTTCATAATAAGTGCTCTGAGTGCTCCATTAAATATATTGGGAAAACAGGTGGAAATTTAAAGAAAGAATATAGGAGAAAAAAATATGTGGAAAGAATAAGAACATAGCATCCCTCTTTGCAAAGGACCTTATCTAACGTGACCCAAAAAGTGACTTGTAGACTGAAATTCTCCATTTTGAAAATAAAGGTCGTAGACTCGGTGCATTGGAGCAATTAGAAATTTCAAAATGTGTCCATTCCAAAGATGAACTTGCTAAAGAAATTTTGTATCCCAACCACTCCCCCTCTTAGATGTATCTTTCTTTTATGTCCAGTGCTCCCCACTGGGAGTATCTCCCTCCCGAACAAACCCCCATTGATAGCCAATGATTGTTGCCGAAAGATGTTCTTCCCTTTCTCTTCCATGTGCTGCTTCCACCTTTTTATCCCTCAATCCTCACTTTCTCTCCCATTCTGACCAACCCCTCTACCCCACTCTGAAGGTATATATACAAAGTTGTCTTCAGTGAGGGCCACTTGATGATGACGTCCAACGTCATAACCTAGGTCATGTTCTAAATAAAATGTGTTTGGGATTACAAAGTTACTTATTTCATTTCAATAGACTCATTCTAAATTTAACTCCAGTACAATAATACGTAATTTACGGTCGGATAATGATAAAATTTAGTTATTCTGTCCATATTGGTGGTTCTAAGGGCTGGACATACCATGGCCGTCTACCAGAGCATGGCATCAGTGAAAGTGATGATCTGTTGCTCATATTCTGTGCACCTCTTTATCTCTTTGAAGAGTCTGTGATTTTAGGCCTAAGTGAGTCTATGTACCTCATGCTGGAAAGCATATAATATGGGAGTTAAAATATATGGCAGACCCAGGATAAGTGCCCTACAATCTTGGAGATGTCGAGAATTTTTATCCTTAAGAATTATAATTCACGCTGATTGCTGCTAGAGTCTGGCTGGAGGAGTAAGTTCAGGTGTTTGTGCTATTGTGTTGATTCCGAGGTACAATAATCATAGTGAGGTATTCAGGAAATACTCGAGCCTATGAAGTGATGCACTCTATCTTCTTCTAAAATCACTGTTAGTCTGTATATTTATTCCCTTAGGTCAAAATTAATTTCTAAAAGACGATCATTTAGGTATGGGACCATGGAAACTGACTACATAGATCACACTTTACCAGCCATTGCTTGCTCCTAATGTTGGATTCATTGCTGGAAAAAGATAGTGACCCATGAGTTCCAATGTACATGCACCCAGTAGAACTTCTGGTGTGCTGCTTGCACTTTGATATGATGGAAGGTGGAAGATTAATTTGGCTAGCCACAAGTCAGAAGGAATTTTTGAAAGGTTGTGCTTTTAACTTCAAGAGTGACTAATTATTGTTTAGTATGGGGTGACTGGCCATGGATATGTTTATAGCCCCAAAAGGCCCTGGGAATAAGGCAGAAATCGGGTTATCTTGATTTGGACACTGACTTGAAATGAATTTTCCAGGATTTCTTGAATGGGAAGGTTATGACTTGAAATGGAGAGAGAAGATTTTATCTGTCATTAAATCACTCATTTTGGGCTTAATTATAGGCCCATTAATGCTGATGATTCATCTGGTATTAATTACCATTCACGACTATTGATCTTTGCGATAATCATATCACAATTACCTTTTCCAGCTGTTGAGCTTTGCTTTAGAATGGAACTGTCCTCTAGCTGAATAAATCTATATGGACAGAACCCACAAACTCTTGAGTCATAATGTAAATGACAATGCACAATCTGTTGCCGTAATCAGTTGCATTTAAATTGTTTCCTTGAAATTCATGAAAAATAGTGCCTAATCAATTTTCTGTACTTACAGTTTCTAGTGGATGGAAATCAAACCTTGGAGGATGAGACTGCAAACAAAGAGGAAAGAATTATTCCTCCTCTGAAGTCATACTCGGCTGATTCAGAGAAGCTGTCAAGAATAGGTGATTATCGTTGTGGTTTATAAGGATACTCATTTTGTGATGCACTATTTCAAAAGCATATTGGGAAAATGTTTCCATAGTTATTAGCAAAATATGCAAGCATTGTGATCCTTTTTATGGCAAAATAAATGGCCTTTTAGATATTTAATTTCATGAACTGGTAGGTCATGGCCATGTGAATTGCATTTTTGGTAGAGCAGTTTTATTGAGGTCGGGTAAGGCAGGTAACAATCTGTCCGATGGAATCACTGTTACACACAAGTGTAATCCTTGATGCTGTCCAAGGGAAGTTTCATTTTCAGTGAGAATGACAGACTAAGGAGTGAATTTAATGAATAAATCTTTCTAATCTAAGAATCATTCCAGGATTTCTGGAGTCAAATAAATGCATGTGCATAATCAGTCAAATTTCAGTAACTGTGATGTAATTTGCCGGTTATCATTTCATGGATCAGTAGACTAGCTTTTTGCCTTTATGTGGTTGAACTAATTGCAGACCTTTTAAGCTATAAAACAACTGTGAAATATATAAGATTTTAATGGAAAGTAAATGGGAGAAAATTCAATGCTTGGGCAATAAGGTGATTTTTGGATTTAGTTAATCTTTGCCTCTCCTCTGTCACTATCATTACAGTGGACATTAATTATTTGATGACATTGGCCTGCCTAAACTTTTTGCTTAATTTTTTGGTTTCATTGGTGGCATTTTAACTTCCAGAGGGAGAAAATGGATGGCCCGAGGATGAGTATATTGTGGAGTACTCTCTGGAATATGGCTTCCTCAGGCTATCCCCAGCCACTAGGCAACGTCTTGGAATACCTGTACGCGTGGTAACCCTGGACCCTGGACGTGAGCCATGTTTTGGAGATGCCTTTTCACGTTTTCTCCTTGATCAGTTCCTTGGCTATGATGACCTCTTGATGGCTAGCATTAAAACTCTTGCAGAACGAGAAGATAATAAAGGATATCTCAGGTGTGTAATTTAGTCTTTAGTCTGGGATGGTACCTACATGTAATCTGAGAGCCTGGCTGAATGTGATAGGAAATGAAAAATAAAGATACTCATTTGTTGGTAAAGTACGCACTGAACTCATGCTCTTGTGGTGTTTGCATTTGAAAACTAAAAATAAAATCTTTAAATGCTGTGACTGGCAGTACACTAGACATATTTTGCTGTTGCCATTTGCTGTAGATGCATCTTCAAGGTTAGCTGGAGACAGAATGGGTGTAGGAATGATTCACACCATTAGTGATGATGCTTTCAGATGGCTGTTTGTCAATTTGTAATTAAGTAAGGCTTTCATTTAAATGTCATTTACAAAATAAGCTATCGGAAATATCTGGGTATAAGCTTTCTTATGCGGTGAATGTTAGCTTGAGAAGGGTAACTTCCATATGTGGTGAGCTATCCCTAAATGTCAAGAGGTTATTTGTAATGAGCCTGTAAATGCCAGTTGACTATAGTTAAGGGCAATAATTCATTGTAAATAAAATTTACGTATTAAAAAAACTAATTTAGAGATAAAAGACGGAAAATAGCAACAAATTTTATTGAATAATGTAGCAATTTCAGCAGTGTGATACATAACTCTATTAATGTGCTGTATCAAGTTCAAATATGATTTAATATCATCAGTTGCCTTTGGTGCTGGGCATGGTGGCATCATACATATAAATAGCTAACAATGTTAGAGAGATGCAATGATAATGTACTATGGGTGCATTCTGATTTTAACTTCTATTGGATGGCCTGAAAAATCTGAAAAACGGAAAACTTTTGATATCCCTCATATTGTCAGTATAATCTGGAATTATACGTAAACTTGTATTTTTTTATATGAACAATTCTCCTTCAGGTTTGTGGTCAGTTGATGTTTGACAATGGCCTTCATACTGGCGTAAACAGAAATATAGTTCGCCTAACTTCCATTGTACTTTAATTGGTCTGAAGATCTATGTTTACTCACTAATGGGACATGTTGACTGGTGAATGAGTGTAGCAGAGTTCTTCAACCTGTGTTCAACATAACTCGGAATGTTCCTTTGCTGTTGAAACTACCTTTAGATCTAGATAAGCTCAGAAGTTTAAATGTGTGTAAAAACTTGGAAAAAAAATTGGGGTTTCAAAATAAAATTCGTCACACAAACTTAAAAATGTTGTGTGTTCTGTGGAAAGCCACTAACTTTACAGATATGCTTGTAGTTCACATAGTGATGGATTTTGCAAAAATATTGTGTCCGCACATCCAATACAAATGTATTGTAATTGATATTTCAGGAATTTTGATGAAAAATTCTTCCCTCTCTAATTGATGATGTCTTGACTTCATTGTTTTTAAAGCTGCTCAAAATACATTGTCATGGATTTCAGGGTTAGTTTAAATGGCTACCTACTTACATATTTGTCAAGCATTCTTATTAAGCCTTGGGCATGGGTTTTGTGTTGACTCCAGTTGGCCCTGAGAAACCTAAAGATAACAACCCTAAGTGTCAATGAATTCTATTCGGGCTATCAGCTTGGTTAAGCTCTACATTGAGGGCAAGCTCTCTGGCTGAGAACCCAATTAAAATTCATGAACTGCATTTGTGGGTAAACACCAGATTCACTATCCTTAGTGATTTTCTGAGGTCCCTGGGTCATTTGAGCTCTGTGTGAAGAAAATAAATATTTTTCCCTGGCCATTGGTTATAATTATAAAAAATCTTTTCAGTGTTCTTTTTCCAATTGGTTTATTTGTTATAATAGTGATTTTTCACTTCAGCATTTCATTGTGCGTTTTGCAACTTTATTAAAGAGTAAACTCATGTTGGCCAGAATCGGAGAGTGTGGTGAATCTCATCATTTTGCTGAGGGGATAACCTACTTCTTGCTCCAAATCCAATGATTGCATTAGGGAAAACATGGGATCTAGAAGAAATATTTTTTAGATCCAGTTATCCTGAAACTGATACTGCGTAGACCACCATGATTTGAATGAAGGGACAGTTACATGCAGCTTGAACAGCTTAAAGTAAGAAATGTTGCATAGGTTCTTAGGGAACCTGAATATACTAAGGTGTGACCTGATGCATATTCTTGATGTTATGAATTATGAAGTCTGTTACAAAATTTCATGATATTATTGAGGGGGAAAATTCTTCTCCTGGTTCAATTGCCGAGGTTAGATCTAATCAGATGTACCATAAAAATATTGTCTCAGGTCAGTAGCTACTTCAACTTAATGAGCCATTTGGCCTTTGTATTTCCACCTTGAATTCTTTATTTATACACTGAATTGAGAATCTCTAGAGACTACTGTGACTCCATATTGCTAAAAAAAATCAAAACATATGCTCGTAAAGGAAAAAAAGGTTATTATCATTAATTGTGGAATGCATTTATATTATGTCTGCCAAATAATGATCATCTGGATGTTAGTTGATGGGAAAATGAACTCCCACTGTGATTTGTTTCCTATTTCAGGAATGTTGTTACTGGTGAACACTACAGATTTGTCAGCATGTGGATGGCCAGAACTTCATATTTAGCAGCATTTTTCATTATGCTGGTTTTCGTAAGTAAAATTAATTAATGATATAGCAGATGTAGTGGAGAAAATAATACTTTTAAGAGATATTCTATGAGGTTTTTTTGATGCATGCCTTTTTAAATAATATCATGTTTGAGCTGTGGCAAAGAAGAACCCTAGTATTAAGAAACCTTCAACTTATTTCCATGCATTCACAGTCAAATGCATTTGAAATTGAGTGTTTCTAGAGCCCTCGAGGACTGTTTTAAATGGGTAATTGATAGGGATTTCTAAATGCTGTTGAAAATGTGGGAAGTATATAAATATTTATTTTGTCCAAACAGACAATATTGTCTCCTTTGGACGTTAGTCAGTGGATGTAGTTGCTATTCAGTATATTACTAGGAGTTAAAAGATAGCCTGATAGTGGGAAAAGATTTCTCATGCTGTTCCTTGCTCTGCCTCATTTTCATCATCTCAAACTATTCATTCCACCACCTGGTCATTATTTTAATCGATTTACACGATCTGACAAATGGAAATTTCATCATTACATTTGGAACATTGATTGAATATCACCTCTCCAGCAATCTGATGCCACTTGTCCAGAGGGAAAGGGGTGGGCATCGGTTAAGTCATAGATATTGTCAGTAACTACATGACTAAATACCACTGCTATAAATCAATTAGCGACTTCTTTTTTCTTATAATCTTGAGTAAATCTAGACAAAATGCATCATATGCATAACATCTATTTTTCTTTCACCTCTCTGTGAGGTAAACTGGTCACTGTTATTCTGGTAAACTTTTGTTTGTATTTTCAAAAGCCTTGATTGATGATGTGGTCTTGGGGCTAAAAAATAATACCTTAGTATGGGCAACTGGTTAAATATTTTATTTAAAAGTTTCCCCTACTTTAGCATATGGAAGTTGTTCTGGATATGGCATGAACTGTGAACAGTCTTTTCCTAAATTTATTTTTTTATATAGGTGTGAGCCAATTGATATGTGAGTATCTGGGAGCATATGTAATTTTTGCACTTCAAGAAATGGTCCATTTTCATTGAAAAATATAATGAGATACGTCTTAATACAAGCGTGATCCGTTTCGCGACCTTTCTCATGAAATGAAACATTCATATAGTGAATCTTTTTTCTGTATAAAGTAATGTAAAATATAATAATTCATTCCATGCTGAAAAAAATAAACTTTTTGCTAGGTTAATTCAATGAAAATTATGTAGACATTATTTAGAATTGTGATACACATTCACCTTTCCTTCTGTTGCGGTATGAGACCAATTGGAATATGAATTCCGTGTGTGGATAACAGAAAATTCAAAATAATTAGTTAATTAATGATATGTTCATAATTTATTTTTACATTTCAAGAGAAATTTGTCCTTACTGACTGTTCAAATTTTTTTGAAAATGCAACATAACATTATTATTAAGTAAAGTTTTGGCATTCATAGCCAATCTTATTAAGGTTATGCTTCTCAATGTATGATGCAATACAGAATTATAGTCTTTATCTCATCCTCTATTGTGGAATGAACCAACCTGGAATATGAATTAAATTTGTAGGAAAATTATGAATAAAATTTAGTTAATTATTTGTTATACATACCTAATTCTTTTTTACTTGAAAACTGTCAAGATACATTTATTTTTACCGAGACTTAAAAATGTTGAAAAAATGTGACACAGCATTATCATCATATAAATTCGTAGTGTGGGTAGCAACTGCCTGACATATTAGGGTGATGCTTCTTAATGTACAATGCCACAGTTTCCCATACTTCTAGCATTTCTCCTATTGTACTAGTTGTTTGTTGCTTTGCTGTTACCTCCCCCTCATCTGACAAACTCTCCTCCACAACTTCTTCCTGTGAAACACAATGCAACTCCATAAGCTCTTTGGCATTCAGTTCTGGACTGTGGCCACAAGCTTATCTGTATCATTGTTATCCATCTCCAATCCCAGGAGCTTTTCCAAAGACAAAATCTCGTGGACTACAGTCCCTATATCTGCTGTCTCAAATCCGTTTAAGTCAATTTTGCCAAAGTTTTCTGGCCAAAGCTTCTTGCAAACAGAAGTGAGAGTTCTCTTGGTAATCCCATTCCATGTCTTTTTGATCAACTTAAGACAGTCAGCGATGTAAGAATAATATTTCCAGAACTCTCTCAGATTGAGATTGGTCTTTTGAGTCACCTCATAACAATGCTTGAAAAGTCCTTTAGGGTAGAGCTTCTTAAAGTTTGAAATACCCTGCTGGTCCATAGGTTGAAGTAATGGAGTGGTGTTAGGACAACAATTCTTAAGGCTGGTTGAGTTTCTGAATGGTAAAAAAGGATGGGTTTAATTTTCAAATCCCCCCTTGCTTTGCCAGTAAATAAAAGCATGAAATCGTCTACCATTGGCTTCTGGCTGGACAATATATTCTTCTCTGCTGTTATATAGGTTTGCTTCAGGATATTTTTCCAGAAGAGATCCATCTCTTCACAGTTAGAAACCTGTTACAGTAGGTTAACATAAGTATCTACGAGCTTCTTGAAGTCACTGATGAAGTTCTCTGCTGCCTATGAGTCAGAGCTTGCTGCTTCACCATGACTCACAATACTGTGAATGCTGGTTCTTCTTATAAACCCCTGGAACCACCCATGGCTTCCCTTAAATACTTCTTTTTCATCCATTTATGATCTTAGCGTTTTCTTAATGAGGTCAGAAAAAATAATTTTTACCTTCTCAAAAATCATATTCTCTTTATAGTGTCACTTTGCAATTGTTTTTCATTGATCCCTATAAGGATCAACCTTTCAACATTGTTCAGAATACGTAACTGTTGCTTATATATTGTTGTCACTCCAATGTATCCCCATTATTATTTTCTTGTTCTTGAGAATACTGCAAATCATTGATGTCAACTAATTGTTGGTGAATGATAGATCAGTTACTCCTTGTTCTCACCTTTTAAATGATTTCATTTTTCATTTCTATGGTTTCTATTATATATATATAAATATATATATAAATATATATATATATATATATATATATATATATATATATATATGTATATATATATATATATATATATATATATATATATATATATGTATATATATATATATATATATATATGTATATGTGTGTGTGTGTGTATTAAATAGATGTAAGGAAAAGAGATAGGAACACATAAAAAGGACGAACACAGGAGAGGTGGGGAAGGCAGAATTGAGCAGATCACGAATGTAAAAATATTTCCTTGACTGGGACTTAAAAACCGGATCTTTCCACTTGCCAGGCCAACCTAAATTAAAAAAAATAATTGGGGAAAATCACCTTAAAATGCTATGATTTTTGTAAATTTACTTGTGTTTTGCAGTTTATTTCCTATGTGGTCTAACTATTCTTTATTTGTTTTTACCTTGTTAGAGTTGGCATTCATTTGGTAAAAACTATGGTTTAACCAGACTATAATGTTGCATTTGCCTCAGGTGACAAGCTTTGTATGGATTCACAACTATGTATGAATTAGCTTATATTTTCCAGCATGACATGCAATGGAATAACTCGTGTTACTATGTATACATTTTTACAATGAAATCGCTTGTGTGTATAATTTTTTCTTCATCCATTTTTGAGCATTTTCAAATGGCAAATTTATTCAAAAATACGGATGACGTTCATGTCAAAGGGAAATATCGTGGTCCATTTCCGCCTTGCCGAATGAAAAAAACAAAGGGTGGGTAATTTTTCCATTGCCTGTCGCTTGTATAGCCCTTCAGTATCCCATTCAGAGATCTCCATTGGAATAATGAGATATCAACAATTTTGCCGAGAATCAAAGGCTTCCTTCCACCCGATCTCTTGCAGATTCTGCTCCGTAATCACCCACTTCTGCTCCATGACAACAGTCTGTAAATTAAAATGAGGGCTTTCATTGCCTGATCTCATGCCTCGCCCATTCCCCCTCAGCTCTCCTTTCTTCATTGCCGTCGTCTTTGTTGACTCGGTGATTTGTTGTACGCGGCGACAGGCGGGGATGAAGATTATGGGATCTAGAGCGTCGTGGGATTGGAAGGGATTTTGGGGATGGGGGTCGGGGAACAACCGCCCGGGAAGGGGGGAGGAGCTGAGACTCTTGGAAGGGAGGTGTGCAAAAAGGAAAAAGGGACGAGTGTAATGACCACGTGGTTTGAAGGGAGGAAATCTAGTTGATGATTGCATCGAAAGCGGCCTAGCGCGTGGTATTAAGTGGGACGTGATGAAATCAAACCACGTCTTTTTTTTAAGGCAGCTGTGACCGTAATAATTTCAAAGATTTGAGCTGATTGTGATCTCAGCCAAGAATGAGACTTGATTGAACTAAGAACGAGTGTAATGACGGGAGGTGATCACATCAAATTCTGATATGTGCTCACGTCTCGATCCAAAGGTTACCTTGCAAGCTACTACGAGGGAGTGTGGCTGGGGGTATTCGTTCATTAACAATTAGTGTAATCGGTGTTTATTGACGTTCGGTGTTATTTTATTTTCGGGTAGTTCAATCTGTCTTACGTAATGATCTATACTCTCGTGGTCACGATTTGTCAGCATGGAACCGTAGTTCATCTGCAAATTGTTTTCGGAATTGGCATAGCTTATCCCCAGGAAATCCTTTGACTTCCATTTTTTAACATACAAATCAGTGCTGCTGCGAATTAATTTAATTTGAATTATATTTATTTCATTAAGGGCCCCCATTTTGATTTTCGGCTGTTGTTTTCGATTCGGTGGACTTATTTCCAACGAATTTCCGATTCAAAAATGGGCCCTCTTTGACGATAGCTGTATACAGTATTACGGAATGCAACGTAAGGAATTATCTAATCCAGCTGCTTTAATCTCGAAAATTTTGACATTAGCACTTGAGCAGATGTTTCATTTGCCATTAACCTCTCGTTTATTGGCTGACAGTGGACTTTTTCAGAAAATTTTGTTTGATATTTATTATGATTAAAAAGCTATAGAGGTTATTTTGTTATGGACCGAATTAATGTTAACGGGAAGGTGAGTGAACACTAGGGTTTTTACAAGAAGATAAATAATTTTTATTTTCTGTATATGTATCTAAATATAATCTTTCAGAAATCCCAGGTGTTGGGAAAATGAATATGTTCTATGGCAAGAAAGCGTTATAAAATACATCTAAATAATGATTATCATTGTCATCTTTAATTTCGATAAAAACTTAAAAATGGATATAATTAGGATTTTTGAAGTCCGTAACTTTTGCTTTAAAAAATTGTCCGCCATACCATATTTGTTTATAAGTAACAGAATATAGCTCTTATTCATCCAGGCGTGTGGAAATTCATTTGATAAATTTTAGTTTTGTCTATCACTGCATCCACGTGCGCCTAATATTTTCGCAAAAATTGATTCGTATTTTAAATTCAGCTTCCTGGCGCTGCCTCTAAATTATATTTAGTCTGGATGAAACTTTACCATTAGCGTTTTCTCGGCAATTACCTACTTTTTGAAGGATTAATTAATAAGATTTGTGAAACGAAAATGTATGTACCGTATATTCAAACGTTACTGTGCATGCTGCCTTACTGGGAAATATAAACCTTAAATGGTTGGGAAGTTATTTTAAAATTGCTTTCCCTATCCAGTTGAGTATCAGCAATTAACCTTCAAGGATTCGACCTAGTTTTCTGTTTTCTCAGGCGAAGCGAGTGTTCTTCCAAAACCTTGATATTCAAGTGAAAAAAACGTTGCATTTCGAATTTTATAGGTGCCTTTTTTGAGTTCAAATACATGTGGTAAAAGAAGCTCTTTTACATTGGCCTCAATCGTACGTTTGCGGTCATTTACCACTTACGCAAGCAACTTAAGCCCATCGTTTTTCTCTTTCCTCGGTGATTCAATTTATTCTCCCGACTGGCCTGTGCAATTATACGCTCTTCCAAGTGTGCTAAAAGAAAGAGAAATCTGAAAAAATAATTTTTTCTCAAATTAATTATTGCATTTTCACTCAGAATTCGGGGGGAAAGTAGTAGGTTCTCTCCCCATCTACAGCCTCCTGACCCCTCTTGGCCCCCGATTTCGCGCTGCTGATTTGTCCTAGTCCACGGTGGCCCACGTAAAAACCTTGGACTGACTCAAGTGTTTTCTGTGATTGCGGGATTAATGTCAATCCTAACGACTTCCACAGCAATGGCGCTTTGCCTCGGGATTTTTCCTTCGCTTTGTTTTCTCTGTAATTGACTTGCACTCTATTATTTGTCAGATACTTCCTTTCTATGTATAAAGGAGGGTGATATTTATAGAGAAGTAAACACTCGCTCATTCATCATTTACTAGTGGGAATCGAACGGAATTTCTTGATGAATAATTTTATTTCTAGCCATTAAAATAAGGCAAAATCGACTTGGAATGTTAAAACTTCATGCAAAAAACGCCTTTAAGGTTGGACTCTTTTGAAACTGTTTCGGCGAATCGTATTTTGGCTGATAATATCAATAAATAAATAATTATTTTTTTGGTGGATTTTCTTATTTCGCATTTTAATTTTTCGCTATTTGCCCTAAGTTTTAGTACAGTGTTAACATTGGTAGAACGATCTTAAAATCAATTATGCTCGTGGTACCTCCAGCTCCTTAGTAAATTATGCTCAGGGAACATTTTCTCTTTCACTCGGGTAGGTTTTGACGAAATAAATCTCCCCCTCAATTGATTAAATGGAAGTTAGATGTATCTGAAATTAATCCCCTTTCTCACCACCATGGGTACTTTTCTTATATTCAAACAACTTATTTTACTGCCAAATCTCTCTCTTTTCGATTCATGGAAGAGCTTTCCCTTACCGAATTTCAACATTTTGTGCTTAATAGCGTAAGAATGAATATAGCTCACCTTCAAATGGTACTTTCTGCAAGTCTCTTTATTTATGTAATTCCATATATATGTGTCCAGTGTGCTATTATATCATGAGTATGGCTTGGTGCGCATAGAATTTACTCGACAATAGTAGTTACTTCGTTATGTTGCTTTGTGTTATTTTATTAACTATATGGAAAAACTCTTTCAGTGAGGTTTAAGCGTATTTTAAGACTGTGATGTTTGGGTAAACATGTATTTCTGATCATTTTTAAATACAAGCCTTCCAGATTAGCACGTGTTTTGGATTTCAAAGAACTCTTCATCATTCATCTCATCTCTTCTCTTCCCAGATTATCAATTACTGTTCATGTTAAAGAGTTGAAAAATGGAAACTTAAGAGAATTGCGATGTGATGTCATTCTAGAAGTCTGAAATTTTTCTGAACCAAAAGTCAATGGCAGATGTAAAGCAATAGTTGCTTTCAATTACATTTTCATTGTACAGGACGTTTGAATTTGAAGCAACTTTGTAAGCATCTTTCAGATTCCACCTCGGTCCGAACGTACATAGTAAGTGCTGTAAGGTAATAATTAAGTTTCCGTAGTAATTGATATCAATTTGTGTCCGTAGAAATATGCGTCTCTGCACGTGGGGTTGTAATAAAATTTTGACTGTCGCTAATAAACAAGAGAGAAGCGTTTCTTTGTTCTTCTTAAAACTTCTTTTCAGAGTTATTCATTTCTCCCAGCGTTACTTGACCTTTGTAAGGCCGTCATTGAAGGACTCAGCAGATTGCTTCGGAAACCATTGTTCCACTTCTTGAATGACGTCATTTATGTTGTCAAATCGCCGAACTCGAAATGGTTAGTTGAGTTCTGGGAATAAGAAAAAAGTTGCTTTGGGCGAGGTCGTTAGAATATCGCGGATGTGGCATTTTAGGGAAGAAGACGGATGTCTTTGGTGATCATACCACGCCGCTTCATTTTCATAGCATCACGCAATGTTTTCAGCTGTGCGTAGTAATATGCACTAGTGATGGTCCGACTATTCTCTAGGTAGTCAGTTAAGATGAATCCACGACAGTCCCAAAAAACAGCATAACCGTCCCTGTAGACTTCTGCACCTTAGCCTTCTTGGCGATAGGTGAGTAACTATGCTACCACTCCTTGCTAATTTCTTTGTTCTCTGAATCATATTGATAGAATCCAAGATTCATCCATTGTTACCAGGTGACCACAAAATCCTCTTCGTCTTGCTCCAAAAGGTTCAACATCTCTCTTGATAAGTCGCACCGTGTTTGCTTCTGAAAAGGATTCAGTAGCCGTGGAGACCAACCTGCTGACACTTTTGACATGTGCAGTTCTTCGTGAATAATGTTCCTTACTCTGCCATTTGAATGCAGCATCGCTTGTAAGTGATGGTCTTCCAATTCTTGGATTGTGTGTGAAGGACATGTGGCCAGTTTAAAAATTCCTTTCCCACCTTACCATTGTGTCATATCACGGGCTATCATTTCCCTAAACAGTCATCATTTCATCGTGGATTTGCTGGGCCCTATAGCCTCTCAAACGAAGGAACCTAATAACACTGCGAGCCTCTTGTCTTCTCTAAGAAGAAGCCGGTTTTTAAACGCCGTTACATCTACTGGCAATCATGGAATAGCTGACGATCCAAATGATACAAAAACCCCTTTCCTCCTGCTCAATTCAACATCACTCCTAATTAAATTTCACTGAAGACAATTTAAAGTGCCCAAAATTAAATGATACCCAATGCTAACAACAAAAAACATAACACCCCCTGCCATACGAGTAAGTTTTGTTTCCTAAGAAGCAGTATCAACTTTGATGGAAACTGCAAGAAAGAGATGGCGAGAATAGATACGCAATCCAGGAAGGGTTTACAATGACCTTCTTTAAAGCTTCAAAATAAACTTCATCAAGAAACTCATACAATGAGGATACATACTACTATTAGAAGATTCATGGTTATAATAGAAATGTGGCATTATAGTATAAAGATGAGGGCTTAATGACAGACTTGTATAATCTACGAGTGAGTAAAGAAAAAAACTCGAGAAAAAACCGTACGACGGAGGGACTCATCGGGCACATTGTTAAGCACGATAAATTACAGAAGGCAATTGAGGATGTGGACGGGGAAGAACTACAGAAGTAGCCCCCGGCTGCGATAGATGAAACAGGCAACGGATGACGTGAAAGCAAAAATATATGAGCGTACGAAAAGAGGAGCAGATTAGAGCTGAGTGGGGAGCTGCACCAAGCAAATCCCAGAATTGATGGCTTTTGATGAGGATGGAGCAGCGACCCCAAGTCACCAACCGTCTTGGAACGGCCCGAACTGTGCCATACGCATCCCTCTCCCAGGGGCTGAACTCGAGGGATGAACAAGGGTGGCTACTAGGTTCGTTCCCGGGACCCGACCCCCATTCCCCGCATACCCCCTCCCGACAATCTTCTCGGCCCTCTGCGTCGGCCGTCGAGGGGCCGAAGCGCAGGCTTCCGCATCACGCCGGGGCGAGTACCAGGGGAGTGCCGGGGATCGGAGGGGGGATACTGCGGGGGCGGGTAGAAGTGAGCGGGTGAGGCATTATGGGGGGGGGGCGAAGGGGTTCGGGGTGATTAGAGGGAGGGTGGCGGTATGGGGGGGAGGCAGAAAATGAGGGAGAGAGGATGAATGCGAGATTGATGATAGGGGACTTTGGGTAGGGGCTGGGGGTTGGGGGATAGGAGGAGGGAGGGGCCGACAGACGCAACAGCGGGAGAGGACGGGGGCGGGGTTGCGCGGCCGAGATGGCAGAGGACGGGGGTGGGGCTGTTGTATGCGATAGGTGAACCCGACATGAAAAAGACCCCCCCTTTGGAAGCAACAGACGGGGATAACGAAGTCTTGTCCCGTCTTTCATGAGCCGTGCAAGACTGGGTGAATAAACAAACCCCCTTCTTCTCCTCCACCCCGCTCACCTCCGCCCCGTTCCAAGGGCGCCTAATCTTCTCTCCGTGGTCTCTCGGCTGCCCACTGCGATCATTCGTCGACTTGGCTAAGTAATGACGCGGATCAATATTTTTCGTTGCTTTTCGTTTCCTTGTGGCTGGGTGGGAGGGGGGGGGTTTGGAGGGAGCTTCCCCCGCTCGTATTTGCGAGGATGTCCGCGCCATCCCCGGCCCATCCCCCTACCTCTCGGGGACCCCCGGGTGAGGGGGCGGAAGGAGGGGCGACGCGCTTCGTTTGCTCGCCCGTGGCCTCAAAATTGATTGACGGCTTACGGACTTGAGGTTCCTTGGGTTGGGAGTGTGGACGTTTATGAATTTGCTGGTCACCCGCTGTGGAAGGCGGCTGATCGTGTTACCAAAAGTTGGCAGGGCCGACGTTCGCTAACGAGCGAATTTGCCACGGCATGTGTGCGCGGTGCAAACCAAAAAAAATGCCCAAAGAACCTAAGAGCGATAAATTCCTTTTCGCATGGGTCCCAATTTTTTCCCTACAGTTTAAACCCCCTCCATCCGATTTAAGCCCGAACCTCTAATGAATTTGAAAGCATATTTTATGATATAAATCTCTCTTACGGTACCTACCATTATTAGGGCTTTCGCGAAATTCACGAGGTTTGTCTTCGAATCTCCAATATGCAATAGCACAAGTTCAAGCCTGAAAATATTGAATTCGCGTGCCTCTTTGAGTTTAAAAAAATGCAATCTAATACATATTGTCCCACAAATCCTCATCAGTTAGAATCAAAACCTTTGCTTTACCGATGTAGGAACTCGATCGCCGGGGCCTGATGACGTAGGAATAGTTTAAACAATTATGACTGACTGAGAGACAATTATGACCACATCAACTAATAATATTGTCTCATTGGCGATTGCTGAGTAGCTCAGAGAATGAAATACAAAAGATTTGTAATGATTTTCTTCATTAAATACGCCTTTATGTACACGTTTTATCGCATGAGGCATCATCGCGTTCTCGTATGCTACCGGAGCTCACATTTGAAATACCTGTTACTAGTTGTTAAATGCTTGATGGACTTATTAAGATAGTTTTTCGCTTTGATGTTTCATACTTTTACATTTATTTTTATTGTACATAAATGCTTTTTTTATGCGCTGAGAATTTTCTGGATGATAACCTGTAACTTCCTTTCTCGTTTTGTTGTCATCTAGTTATAGTTCCTACCCCAAAATCCTTCACGTACTTTTTTTTATCTTTTTCATTCCGGCGCCGTTCTAAATGATTGCAGTTTCGAATATGATGAGATTCCCCTAATATTTGATCGGAATAGCGCATTTCACTCGTTCTTATTGTTCTTAAGTCAGTTTATCTCGGATATACTAGCCTTTAGAGCCTAAATGTTCACTCCGACGAATGATGTGTGCGATTTAGGATTAATATTAGATTTAAACGCTCACACTTTTATCTTGAAAATAATTTTATTCACAATTCAAACAACATAATATTTTGTAGAACAATTTCATTAATGACATGAAGGGCATAATACATCAGCCGAAGTATTGATATTTGGTAATTAACATTATGATACCTGTAAATCGTGTAATTATGCATTGCCACCTTCGATCATGAAAAAACCAAGCCACCTCTGAAAGTTAGTGCTTATTTTGTTTCTGATCGGTTTTTCTGTGACCATGTTCGTTTAGGATTCCAAGCTTATTCTAGTTTGATTCATAAAGAAGTGAAACCTTCCTGAAACTTTTGAATTTTTTGATTTACTCGGTCAGATTTGCGGTCTAGGCTATAGTTCTGTGGTCTTGTTGGTTCGTCTATCGCATAGCGAAAAATCCTCAGCTAACCTGATGCGTAAGCGGATTCATTAATTCCAATGCTTGTTCGATATATCGTAATTTTAATACTTATTTGTGGATGATAAATACTGCTGTTGATGCACCGAAAAGATATGTCATGTCTTCGTGAATGACAAATAATAAGTATGTGATAATCCGAAGAAATTTTGAAATGAAGACGATAGTAGAAACGATAATGCGATGAATGACGCGTTGAAATCTTATCAGTTTCTTGTTTGTTTTCGCAACGCTTGATTCGAAGAGGACGAAATAAAACTTTGAAATATCTATTATTGAATATAAAGGAGTATGGGAATGAGAAAGATGAGTTGGAAATAAGGAAAAAATTGAGGTAATTTATTTTTCTTCTCTCCACGAAGCCATTACTTCATCTATCGTAATAGAGTTTCAGCCTATCCTCTGAGCTAACTGAATCACCATTGAGTGTATTAATGCTTTTTCAACCTCAGTAAGATTCAAGCCAAGAGCCAAAAAGAATTTAACCATTAAACACGACGTTTATTTTTAGTTTCTGAAAGTAGTATCCGAACACAAATGCTCTGCATCTAGTTGCCTACTACTGATGAGCACCTTTACGAAGCAAGTGAAAAAACGGGGTAGTAAAAACAAAAATGCCACTTAAAGGTGGTCACAAAATGCGGTCGGGAACAAAGAAATAGCTTCATGCCAAGTTGGTCACACTGGTCGAGGTGATCCCTCGGCTCGTTACTTGGCTAAATCTAATTCATCATTCCAGATGTTATTCAGCCCTTGGGTCGAATTTACGCCTACTCAGTTTACAGGTAATTTAAATTGACCATAATGTTGTGGGCACGTCTTGACATTGGTGAGAACCGTTTTTCAAATACCAGATTTCATTAATACGCGAGCCGTGGCGTTTACGTATTAAAATCTGTATGTATATGCTGATTTGATTAAAAAAAAGGTGTAATTCTTCAGGCGAAGTCTGGCGACGAAGATACTGGATTTGCAGTGTTATTCTATGGTACGGATTTTCCTCAACGTTCCCAAATGCTTTTTCCAAGATGGCAGGCATTTTGCACCACTTCCCAGGTATAAGAGAACGTTTGTTACTGCCATCCCGTTTGAGCGCCCGTTTGTTCTCCTCTGATTGCGGTCTTGTCTAATAATATCGCGGAATGAAAGCATGGCGTGCGAGAGATATGCGAATTCTATCAATGTACTCTCTAATGGGCACAAGAATTGAGGTTTCAGCGAGGTGTTGCGGTGATCGGAGGCGGGGTTGGGTGTTACGTCAGGCCCGAATGCGAAGAAACGAGATTGGATTTTCGTTTTTTGCGAGTGGATTTTCTTACCATCGGTGATTTGAATTTCATTGTACTCCCAACGATTTGAAAAGTGCAATGATTACGAAATGGCCGCGTGAAATGGAATTAAGGATTTACGAGAAAATGTTTTTACATCATAATACGTCAAGAGTGCTTTCAGTTTCTAGAATGTAGTTGCCACATGTGTTCTGTGGCCACATGTAAGTTTTTTCCTCGCCAAGCTGCCTAAATGTATCCGAATGGGACTACAGGAAAAAGAGCACAAGTGGTAGTGTGTGTGTGGGGGGGGGGTTAATACGGGTTAATCCTGCGGTTCATTTAGATTCAATTAAAATCGCTACAAAATTAGAAAATGTGACGGGGTTACTTGAAAAACAAGGTCGGGAATCCTTGTAATACGAAGTGAGATCGGAAATTTTAGACTCAGGACGCTTCAGTTACCCATCGATCTAATGATTAGGGCTATCAGACAACCCCGGATAAAACAATAGAAATAGACGCAGGCTTGGACAGATTTAGATATGTTTATTCGCTTTTATATCATCATTCTCTCTGCTGTAGGAACAAGGTAACAGCAGCATATCAAACAAATCAACAGAAATATGTAATATCTTGCTAATGTATTTTGAGTTGATGATGAAGAAGGCATTTAACTATCATATCACATAACATATAGTTTATACAATATCCTCAGTGCTCCCTTATCATGCCTTCGATATAAGTCAAGGATTGTGTTTTATTGCCTTCGAAATTGAACTGGGTCACCTGAGCAAATGTATCGTACAAAGTGAAAAGTCAAATTTCGCATACTTAAAAGATAACCTGTAAGTCGATCAAAATCCTTACAATTAACAGACTATTCAAATATATTAACTACACCTCTTTGCGGGTGCAAGTAGATCCGATACAATAGTACAACAAAAAAAACTCGGAAGGATGGAAAAATGTGATGGGACAGGAGAGAGAAGTGATTAACTGGAGAAATAGAGAAATTGGCGCTTTTTTTTCGTAAAGTGAGCGAGGACTTTTTAAGAATATCTCACTTCCTTTCCTCTTTTCGTTCAAAATATGTTCTCTGGTTTTAGCCTTTCTTTGTGTCGAACTCATCGGACATTTTAAGAAGCGATGACTTGCCAAGATTATAGTGAAAGGGAAAGTAGACGGATAGAACCACAGAAGGAGACTCCGGATGAGGTGTAAGAAAGAGAATCGAGTATTTAGCTGCTTCAAACTAGTATTAGGACAACTGTTGTAGTACGAGTAGGATCTCTGTCTGTTCCTTAGAATCCTCTATTAAACAAATACTTGTGATTTTCCCCCCGGAATTCGGGTTTGTTCTTCAGAAAAAGTGCTGCTGAAATTAGAGGACAGATTAGGATGCTAGATACAAAGATGAGCCGACCAAACGGTAATATAACTTGTTTGATATCACACACTTAATGTAAAATGTTGAATGAATTCGTGATCGACCATTTAACTTTACTCAGACCTTCGCGCCGAATTTGTTTGCCTCCACCTTGACCATCGTGGTGAAGGATTACTCCTCAAAATGGAGACTCGGAAGGCCGCGCTCCGAATCGGGGTGAAAATGAACTCGTTCAAGGTCCAGGTCTCAATTATGACGCTTCGGAGACGTAATGGAATTCTAGAAGCGGAGTAGCATGGGCAAAAAAAATCCTCTCCCGGATTATGCTACTGGTGAAGTTCTGCGCATACTTCGTTAAGCGTCATCGTAATCCATTGGAGGCATTTAAAGTTCAATTTTCACGATGCTGAACGTTCCAAATCGCTTCAGTCATCCCTTCAAAAGGATCGTACCGAGGAGTAAATTCTTTCTCTCGCCGTCTGGACGGTTAATGTGGCTCAAGTGAGGTCGAATTCCCTCGCTTCGGCGCCTTTGCCTTGTTCGCCGTCTCACGCGCATGGGAATGTAATTGTCCACGCCTCACTCCCTTCCGATTTCGAAAGCTATAAGTGCGTGGGACGGTCGAGGTGGAGATGGGCTGGAGGGAACTGAGACGCCCACGTGAAAATAAGCGCCGTGCTGAAGAGCGTGGGACGTCGGGGGGGAGTGAGTACGTGTGTTTCGGAGCGACTCTCTTTTTCCCCTCGTCGCCACTCGTCCTCCCTGCCTGCTCTTCCGCCACCCTCATCCTCCCACTCGACCCCCTTTTGCCTACCGTTTTCTCCCTCTTTGATACCGTTAACCTTCCGGAAAGACGTGCAAGAAGGGGAAATGAATAGAAGTACGAGCTCTATCGTGGCCTATATTGAGTTGCGGTCGACAGCTGAGGCCATTTTCACTTTTAAATATGCGGTTAAAACAGTGGCGCATTGAAATGAGGTTGATGGGACGTGCCTCTCATTCCGAAGAACCGAGTGAAATATATTAAGGTGAAAAAACCTTTCGGTAGTGGTACTGCTCCTATTTATCCGCCTTGCAGAAGGTTTTTTAAGGTGCTCCGATCGCACTACATCTCCCACTCAACTACGGTAAATTAATTAAATGACCTTAAAACCTTCATGGCTGAAGAGGAATAGGAACTCACAATCTTTGAGTTAGCCGGCAAGCTCGTTACTCATCACATTAAAAACTTCCATGTTGATTCTTACCATTTTGCTGTGCGCATAATAAATAGCACCGTACACCACCGTCGCAAGAATGAGCTCACTCTTGATCAGGTTTTATTTTCTCACGTAGGATTTTTCATACCCTTTTTGTCTTTCCTCCGTGCTAGATAATTTGACCTCAGCGGGAAGCTCGACCGTGATTGACCGACTGAGCTGAATGGCTTTTCCTCCTGGGATAAGTGTGTGCGTGGTTCCGGGAGTTGTGTGGATACCGTGAGTGGGCAGTCGCGTTAAGATGGAGGAAGGGTAGTTCGGGGATATTTGAGGAAGAGGGAGGGTGGAGCGGAGGTGGGTGGGGGAGAGGGTGCGGGAGGGAATCCGGGGAAATGATTTGGCGTCTGTTGGAGGGCGGAAGACGCTCAGACTGACGCATATCCCCGTCATCCATCTCTATGGTGACGACGGCGACGGGGTATACTCCCTCCCTCTCCACGGACTCCCCTCCCGACTCTTCTCGGACTTAGAAATCCAGCCGACTTGCCCTCTTCACGCACTCTCCCTGGTAAATGCGTGGGTTACTTTCGAGGTCTTGTCGACCATATCTTCTCAGCCAAACGCGTTTCAGGAGAAAAAATTCGTAATACGCCTCTGAAGGCGCACTGCATTTTCTTCCAATTGCTAACCACATGGGATCACTACGCTATTGATGCCTCAAATAACAGACACACCGGAAGAACCTTGCCATGCCATTTTTTTCGAATTAAACACCATGCGTGGATAATTTCGCATCAATGGTGAAATTTATGGTCTCTCGGGGTCAACACTATTTTCTCACAAAGAGGAATAGGAAAATGACAGATTCATATTGAGGGATACTCCCGTTTGCCCTGGTCGTTCTCGACGAAATACGAAAACATTAATATTTGCGCGCCAGTTCTGTGAATGTAACTTTCCTCTTCCCGTTTATCAACGCAGTCGTATCTTCGGTGTGGATGTTTTTGCCTCAAAGTATTTGCAAGAATACCATTTAATAGGGTAGTAGTAGTAGTAGTAGTTTTGAGGGGAGGCGACCGACAGCTAAGGTCATTTGCGCCATAGGGGATGGACAGGAAAGGATGAAGGGTGGAGAGAAACCCGGCGTCGGCATTAGCCTACTCTTTACGAAAGGCGCCAAGGGGTCCGCGGCTTAACGTCCCATCCGACGGACGGCCATTTAATAGGTTCATCCTTGTCTACCTTATAAAAATATTGGTGAAATTAGAACTACGAAATGATGGAAATCGTGGTGATGTTGGGTGACTTGAGTCAGTTCAGAAAAACATAAAATTTGGGTCATAATTGGGAAAATTTGAACATTTATATTAAATCGTGGAATGTGGTGAATAATTCAGTCAACCTCAAACTCCCGATAAACTGGCCATTTGTCTCTGTTTGCTATTTTCCACTCCGAAATGATTTTATTTTTGATATTTGATCGCGTCGTTTGCTCCCCTATGCCAGGTGCCTTATTTTAAGCTTTTACGGCTCAGCCTCATGGAGATGTTTCGCCACCGAGTCTTGGTTAACGACGGCTCATTTCAGAAGCCAGCAGAAACTCAAGGAGGGGGGATTAGTGATGATCTGACGATCGTCGGGTGCGAGCGCATTTTGAATGCTCTGAATGGTTCGTCTAATGGACTCTGACTAGTTACCACGGAAGTTACCGCGAGAATCCTTAATGGCTGTATTCTCAAGGTAGTGAGTTATCACTGTCTCGAGAATCAGCCTTAATAAGTATGAAATTTATTTGCTTGGGTTTTATGCCACCCTTCCCCTTACATCCAATCCGGTCACAATTTCCCAATTTTCGTCTTAATGAACTTTCAAATGATTGGGACATATCACTCCATAGAGGGTTACGAACGTAGGTGCTGTCTCGGTATCCTTCTGTTTGTAGAACGCCAATTACTTGCGTGATCCTTCAATGTACGGCTTAGATATTTTCTTTTGGATTCTTCGTCGTCCCATGTTTTTTGGCTCATTACTGTATTTAATAAATTGGTTTTGATCGCATCTCGTGCGGTTATTTTGCCCCAAAAAAGTTCCGATTTGTTTAGAGTTTTTTGATGGACAATGTTTAGAAGTTCGGGTAATGGATATTAAGAGGCATGTGGACTTCAAGGCAGGCAGTGAGTCTTCGATAAATTGGGAAAATTTAGCAAAAACATTCTCGCCGGAGATTTGCAACTTTGCAGCTCGCCATTATTTGGCATCAGGTGCCATCGACGGTATGTTTCTTATCTATTACCATGGTGAATGGATGCCTGCACACAAATGCACACAAAAATCACCTTCACATCAGTAGTATCAACCACAATACCACCCTTTGGTCGTGGTTCCGGATATTCCAAAAGAGCTTTGAGGGCGTGGTAGGGGTCCGCGGCATTCTCTATGTTTGAGAGCCGCCGAGGAAGGTCCCCGTCAGCACGTCGCGCCCCCTTCTTTTTTATCCGTTTATTTATTTCTTAGCCCGACGGTGGGAACAAGGTGGGGAAGAAGGAAGGAGTCTCATTCCCGCCCGAATCGACCCCTCCCGTTTTTTCCGGGGCAGGAGTTGAGTGTAGAATCGGCGGGTGCCCGGGGAAAAGAGGTGGGCGCTTTTCTTCCCCTGTCTTTATTGAGAAGCTTTCGCGAAGGACTTCGCTCCACTCCTCCGTGCCCCACCCCCCGTGCCTGCGGTCGCGAGGGGGAGAGAAGTTGCGGGGCCGTGGGCGATGCTACCCTTCCAGACGAACGTGGGATGGGTTGGGAAGCGGGTACAAGGGAAGGCTGAGGCAGTCTAATACAGTGATCAGCGATGATTTCCTCTCTGAATTTTAGAAATAACAGATAGCACTTGCCAATTAACAATATTCCTCGCACTTTTTATTTTTCATTCAAAATGGTGGGATAGTGTTATAAAAAGTAGAAAGGGACAGACAAATGATTTAGCATTATGTGTCGACCGTTGAAACCAACGTCACGTTTTTGATAGATTGCAAAGTTTAAAGGCGGTGGCCACATTGTCCATGATTTCAATAGTAAATTTTTTGTATAAATTTACTGGAAAATTTTAATGCCATCTTTATTACATTAACGAGTATATTTTTAATGAGTTTTTTTTTGTCGCGCAGGGCGACTCGCTATACCTACGAGACGCTATGTAACAAGCTTTTTTTAACAAGTTAATTTTCCTGTATCAACTCTTGATGAGCATTGCAAACATATGGTTATATTACATTATTTTAATATTGTATTGTGTTATTATTGTATTTAATGTTCAGTTTATTCTATCAAAACTGGTTTACTTATAATCTCTTGCTAACTTTGTTGTCGTTGTGCGAATGCGTAACACTCTTAATTAGTAGGCAGATTTATAGGCTCTACGTTACGTTGGTAGACCAATGGGCGACATAAAAGCTAGAAATGTCAAAAAATATGTAATCAAATGTAAATACGCTAAAGTGAATGTACCCACTAAGATAGTTTTTAAATATAATTTCATTCGCTGTGAATTTGACTAGAATGAGACACTTTTTGTTTTTAAAATTCAAGTTATATTAACCATTATTACTGTTGTTACTTAAGTTTTTGTCAAGAATTTCAAGCGTGAAGAAATTCTCTAATCAGGCAGTATGTTTTCATATTTAGACGTATTCTCTAAACCGACGGGAGGACAACTAAGATGTTTTAGTTTTAGAATCTTTAGAAGTGCTATGTACACGCTAAGTGCCGTAAGTCGATGATAATAGTTTTAGTGTCAACAAACGTCATCAGTCATACCTAAAATTATATTTTATTAGTCCTCCTGATAGAAGAACAATTTTGAAATACTATTTTTGGGATATTTATGGTGAAAATTTTTTAGTTTTACTTAGCTTCCTTTCTTGTGGCTGTTCGACCTTTAACCATGGGTGCTGCGAAACTTATCTCTAGCAATGAAAAGGAAGAAAAAATAATAAAATTAATTTCGCTCCCTTAACCGATTGCGATATCACTCCGGGAATGATCTTCTTTTAGTTACAGGAATATTTTTGCGTGTCCATTTTTAGCTAATGTACTATTAAATGCAGGTAATTTACGATCTCATATCGGCGATTGCGAGGTATTAAATGCCATGTTGGCAAGGTATGCCATATTTCGCTCGCTCGGGTGTAATTTTATTCAGCACTTTCCATGGAAACGTCATTTTCCAGTAAATAAAAGGGTGTAAATAATGAATAAACACGCCATGGTAATTATTTTATGTCCACGTGTTGTTACTTCGGTGCCAATGGACAATGTGTGAAATGTATGTGTACATGTCTATCTGGTAGAGAAGAAAAATAATCTCAAGGTTAATGTTTTTATGAAAACACATTCCTTAGCCCATGTAAAATTATTGTGACAAAATGTTATTAATATCTGAAAATTTCCACGATTTTAAAGAAATATTTCTACCTATAAATTTCTAAAGGGTGACCAGTTATTGTAACTGCATAGCATTTTGTCTTCAAACATACTTATTATTATTTCTGGAAGCTTCATTATTGGTTAGGTGTGTCGAAATTATTTCATTAGAGCCGGGAAAAAATTGTAATATAGTCAGAGACCAGACATCGGGTAAGAAACTAATGCGGAAAGTCGGATATTTGTTCGAGGGAATCACAAAAGTACTTAATTTATTATGCCAAAAAATTCCTTATTTTTTATTTAAAGGAACGAAAATTTGAACGACAACATTTTCCGGAAAAACGGCATTATTTATTTATATGCGCACCCTGCAAGCCATCGTTAGGGTGTGTGACAGGGGGTGAATGTACACGAGACTAATTTTTACTCGAACATAACCCTACCGCGGTCGCACAATGTCATTATGATCCCTTATCGTTCGTAAGAATAACAGTTTAGGTTTAACTTTGTGGTATTCCTTCATGATGAGGGTAAAAAAGAAACTTTACCCTTCCACAATAAAGATTTAATATTTCACGACCATGGTTTCGATGCTGCGCATCATCATCACCTGATGATGTTACGCAGCATGGAAACCATGGTCATGAAATATTAAATCTTTAGTGTGGGAGTGTAAAGTTTCTTTTTTATCCTCATCTTATCGTTCGTGGAGAAAATGACAACTTAAGTCTATCTGTTCTACTCTTAATCTCTCTAATTTGATTGACATGAGCTCTCCAACCTCAGTACGATAGGGGTAATAATACATTTCAATATCATTCCCAAAGAGACGCCCTTCCAATTTATGCAATTTAATCTATTTACGTTTCATGATCTCCAAACGTCCCTGTACGATTCAATGAACTTGTATGATGGACCTGTAACATATAATTTGTTTTCGTTTCATAAGTTTGAATGGGCCATGCGGCGAGGAAAATTAACTGGAGTTTCTTCTTAAACTACTCTGGTATGTAAAGTGCTAATTCTGATGAAACTTACCGATTAAGTATGTGCTACCAAATCGGATGCTGACATTTTTCATTGAGTCCATCGGCGGTAAATTGATGAACGATATTTCTTGATTGTGACGCAGTTGTTACGAAGCGTGTACTTCTGACCCTCGTTAAAGTTGCGTCGTCCTGAATCGCGGTCGTTGCTCTATTGAGGTGTCAGTATAAACCAGTACAAGCACGTGATTTGTGTTTCTTTGTCGTCTATAACGACTCAAGACGAGGAGATGGATAAAATGATGGCCCTTACATTGCTGTGTATTTGAAGATAATTCACATTACAACGAATATTCGTAATTTATCACTTATAAATTGCATGGTTAATGTTACCTTAGTGAGTGAAAAACTCCAGGTCGCTATTTTTATAATGGCAACACCAACTTGTTGATATACAAGGTCTATCCCGAAAGTAGCATAACTTATATTTTCCCGGGCAGCGGTTTCTCTGGTTAGGTTCGTGAGAGGAGTCTTAGAAAAGGCTGGAGGCCGGCGGCAGTTGGCTCCCAGCCTTTACGGAGTTCGTGTTGTTCGTTTGCGAAACCTATCTAACGTGACCTCGTTACACTCCGCCATGAACCGGTTATTCGTTATGAAACGACGCTACACAATCAAATTTGTGCGTGAAACTGGGAACAACCGGAAAAGAGACTCAAGACATGCTCTAGGCATATTATGGTGATGACTTCATGGTAGATCGGGTGTTTTTGAGTGGCACAAGTTGTTTCGGGAGGGGAGGGATGTTGATGACGCCGAACGTTCAGGATGCCCTTCGACCTCAAAAAAACGATGAAAAGCTTGGGAGAGTGAAGTATTTGCTGAACAGGGATCGCGGATTAAGTATTCGCATGGTTTCTGATGAATTTGGCATACCTAAAGTGATGTGTCGACTTGTGACAGAAAATATGGGCATGAGAAAAGTGTGTGCGAAGTTGGTGCCGCGAGTGCTCTCGGATTAGCAAAAGGAAACTCACACGCGGATCCGCAGGAGCTGCCAAGAGCCCTGCCTCATACAGCCCACCAGACTTTTCCTCTTCCCCCGCTTCAAATTCGTGCGGAAAGGATGTCACCATGGCTCGGTGGAAGCGTTACCACAGGCCGTGACGAGAGAGCTTAGCAGCATTCCGGTACCCGCCTTCCAGAAGGCGTACGAGGCGTGGAAAACCTGCTGTCGGCAGTGTGTGGACGCACAAGGGTGCTACTTCGAAGACTTTAGTGTGAATGTATCACTTGTGACAATACCTTTTCTTTAATCGACTCGATGGCTCTACTTTTGGGACAGACTTTGTACTCCAATACACTAACTAGCGTTCAAATCTTAAAAAAACGGAGTTAATGATAAAATGCATGAGGAAATAATTTTTTATTTGACCAACGTTGCATCATTATCAGTAATTTTTTACTAAATCACTAAATTACCCTAAAAAAAATTTCTTGGTCTTGTTACACCTAGAAAAGTTCATTCATTAAAAAAATATCACACAAAGCCAATTTTATTTCCATCCCTCATTAAATGTTAGGTTATTCCTATTATATTAATTTACACTCTTACTAACAATTGCTTTTTGTCGCCCGTGAACATATTTATTTAGGCTACATTGATAATTTCCTTGCTCTAAAAGTAGTTCGAGACGAGAGTAGGTTAGTGGACACATTTAACTTTTGTAGTCAATTTAGTACTTTAAAAGGTACTTGCAGATGATTTAAAATAAAGTGATGATAAAATACTTTGCAGAAATATGGCCAATCCCGTAATGCCAACTATATTTGCATTTCTTCGTAGTCTCCCAGTCTCAGAATTTGCATATGCTGCTTAGCCAAGTTACATGGAATTGATTGATTGTATGGTAACAAATTAACCCAAAACTCATTAAAATGTGTATAGAACGTTCATGTTCATCGTTGAAATCTTTAGTTTTTGGACCTGGGGACCGCCTTCATGTTTTTTTCGCGGGAATGTTATTCGAGAGGAATTGGAACTCGCGCGAATGGAATTTAATGTTGAGTATTCGTTTATATTTTCATAGTGTTGTCCAATTCATTTAAGTAGCTAACATTTGGTTCAACTTCAGAGTCATGCTCAACGGGATTGTGGTGAGGTTGTTTCAGCTCGCCTCTTCTTTCCTAGCTGCAATCCCCCCGTGATCACGATAAGAGTTGCTTCAGTTGTGCGATAGCCGTTGGAACTTCATCAACGTGAGGGCTCCACCCTCGACTTCGGGAGGTCTTCACGTCACAATCTTTTGGACGGTGAGGTCGCCAGAGTAAACACTGACCAATCGGACTGATTGATGGCTCTTATATGGGCTTTATTTCGGATCACCCTCGGTTCGCGTCCGTCCGTTCGACGATGTAATGTACGATTCAAGTGGCCGTTGGGGCAAGCGCCCTTAACTCCGCTCCATGTTTGTTATTTGATGAATAGCCTATTTTCGTCTCCTAGAGGATTGGATTTCCGTTATGTGCGCTTATTTTTGCCCTCTTCAGATTTCCCTCGAGCCTGCTCACACGGGATAGCATGGGAGAATTTTCGATAGTTCACGTAAGTCATAGTAAGGTTTTCAACCTGTTTTTTTTGCTTTGGTTTCGTATTTTTCAGCGAATGAGCTCCTGCATGGCTAATAAAAAAATAAGTGGGGGATAAGGACCCCGCCGAGTGTTTTATGATACGTGATGTTGGTCTTCGTATTTTACCCTCTCCTTAATTTTTAATCAAATATCAAACCTATCTTTAGTCTTACGGCTAAAGTTTTCTCAAATGTTACTTGAGTGAAAAGATTGGACAACGTTGATACATATACGTAATTGAAGGATTTCAATTAACTTAAGATAGGGATTACTTGTTTAGTTTCGTATTTGTATTCAAGTTATCTTATTTCTTGTCTTCGTGGAGCACTAAATTTCTCCTTTCTAAGTAATTAATGACATTTTTTGAACAATTTAAATTGGATTAAATTACTTAGGGCAATACGTGTATTTAACGTATCATTTATGACGTCATTTTTAATCGGTATATCTCCAGAGCAAATTTGAATTTTGCTTATTCCATTGATGACTAATATTTTGAGAGCATGGTACTGTGTTATCCCTTATTCATTTACCCTTGAAGGGATAGTTGAAAAGTTTTATTTGAGTACACTTAATTGCTTGAACTAAAGTAGGGGATGACCTAATGGGTATTAGTGCCACTGTTGAATGGAATAATGAAAAAGGATTTGCATACTTAAGTAAATATTTTGTGAGCGCTTTGGGTGGTTGATTGAACTAATTTTATCATTCCTACTTGCAGACGGTTTCTATATCCATGCTGCTGCGGTACTCGCACCATCAGATATTTGTCTTCATAGGTAAGTTTTCTATTTTTCCTATATCATAATAATTAAATCATAAGGTGGATGAGGTGAGCATGAAAATTCTTTTTCGATTTCTATTCCATTCTCCCACCGCGACCACTCTATGTCCGTGACTGCGCCATGGGGGAAAAATTCTCAATACTGGCCTCGTTTCATGATCTTTTCTTGCCTGCCGAGTAAGCGTCGCAATAACAGCGGGGCGAAGGCACGAAGTCGTCGTCTTCACAGGTGCGCGCGCTGCCATCGTCCGGTAAACAAGGGAGGAAACAAGAGGTTCCCTAAGATAACATCTCGTCGGCATCGTCAAAACGTCTTTCCCAGGCTCTTTCGTGCCGTTGCTTTCGGATTCATCTTATTTAAACTGGGTTTTGTGTTTCGCATTTTGGTAAAAAGGCAGGCTTTTGGGATCGTGTTTCAATCTGAATTAATTAGCCCCGAAGAGAGACGAGAATGGGCGAAAGGGGTTGGTGTTCGGGGGATGGGGAGGAGGAGGATTTCGTCGGCGGGAACAAGGGATATGAGGCGGGGGAAGGGAGGGAGAGGGTACGGAGGTTGGCAAGGGTCCGACTCCCTTGTATTCGGCTCTCTCCTTCGCCGGCCCTCCTTTGGATTTCCCGAAGACAAGGCGGGAGGTACGCTCCGTGTAAACACTCGTTTTCCTTGGAAAAATGTTCATAACAATCGCTTCGGTGCACTCGCTCTCTGCTCACGCCGATGCCGGCGGCTGTGCGACTGGGGATGGGGATTTTGAAAGGGAGGGGTCCCGAGCTGCTTGCGGTCCTACGTGCCCATTCCATTTTTCCCCATCCTACTGTATCCCCCGCCCTCTCTTTTGTCACGCCTTGCCGCTATATCGTGTTCTTTCGTAATTCACTGGATAAGAATGAACATGACACTTATATTCATCGAATGGAGTGATATTCCACGATATAGCATTTTTTGTAAAAAGGGCAGTTGAAATATTTTTCGGAAACTCTTAATCCTATAGGTGTTTCCTTTTTTTTTTAATCGTGCGTGGATTTGCAGCATTTTTACTTAAACTGCACTAACTTACACTTAGCATAGTATTTTTATGTTGGCACTATGTAAGAATATTTAATGGAGATGTCGAGAGGTTGTGGTGTTTTATAGACTGTTATGCAAGGGAAATGTTAGTTAAGCAGGGACAAAAAGGGAAGAGGAACTGAAGAACTGAAGTAAATAATGCGGAGCAAATAACAATGAAGGCTGGTAGGGATCCATGACTGTATCGACCTAACATTAGCTTGGGACCGTCCCAAATTTACCAATAACCGGCATGATGATGACTGAGGTGCTCTCATGTTTTTTGCTCACAGATAAATGCTCATAAATAGCCCGCCTTACCGTATATTCGCCTTCACATTCTTCTTCCGAATTTTATGAGAAATAATTGCCACAATTGTGTTGAATGGATATTGATTTCAAAACTTTTATCAATCAAATAAGTAACACGCTTTCCGGTAGGAATACCACTTATCAATAAATAAATAAATATCAGTATAATGCACTTAGCAGTCCTTTTTTTATCTCCTGAATGCCTTCAACGAATAGCCTCGTTTTATGAATTTATTAATCTGAACTGGCTGATGGATTTATCAGAATCAGCCTTAACGCGACCTTGTTGCTCATCTAAATCAAGAATTTCAGCTCTGCAATGCTTTCACGTTTTCACTTTCGGTGCGGGCAATCACTGCGGAAGAGTCTGCAGCCTTGGATATCACTGATGTGAAGATACGCTACGCGTTACTTACTTCAAAATTTAATCGGATTACCGACCTTTGAGACAGCGTTTCGCTCTGCTGAGAAACTACGTGGACTTTGAGAAGAATTCACCTTGAACATACGCCAGGAAAACATGAGATCCTTCCACGAGGACTTCGTTGAAGTGATTGCGATGCTCTTGTATCAATTATGACCTTTCATTTTATATGGGCAGCTAGTTATAATTCACCTAACGGCCTCTAATGGATTTGCGCCTGCTTCCACATTTCCATTAATACAATCATTGGACTCGAACATACAGGTATTACTTGACTTAAGAGCGCAATGGATAATTTACTTTGCTCCGACTCAAATGCTTTTCACATAGGTAGCACTGTTTTGGAAGGCGATCACTTAAGGACTCTTGCCTGCGGGTGGCTTTTTGTCTGTTTCAGGAATAGACTTGTGTTCGGCCATTTGGTCTTCAAGCGGTAGTTCTTTGTGCCTCTTTATCCTCTGCTCATTTTTTCATGTTTTCCTTCCCGTCTGATTTTATTCACTATCTGACTACGTCCTAATCCTCCTCTTTCTTGAAGCCAACCTTTAAGGACACTCGGCTGTAAGCCTATCGAATCTCTTTATTTATATTCTTTACTCTGATTCCTTCTTTGCCAACTGTCCTCAACACCAACTCGTTCTTCATGCTTTTCATTCAGCTTATAATTTCCATTTTCCCACCGTGTTCACTTTTCAGACGTTTCTAATCTTCTCTCCATGATTTATTTTTGTCTCGGCCGCTTACAATTCTATTTTTCAACAAAGATTTTTACCATTTTGTTCATCGGTCCAGACCCGCATAGTAATCTTGTATTCTTATTGACGACATCTATTTGCGCCATTGTCAAATTCAACCAGGAGTACATGATTAACTTCTTAAAAAACCATACTTGAAAACATAAACAGTTCCTTCTTGTCTTTTCATGAATATTACCGAAGCCCATTACTTTCGTTCGTCTTGTCATACTTGTCGTTTATTTTATAATTATTCACTTTCTAAACTCCATGTTAACTATGTATTAACATTCTGGCATTCATTGCTCGGTTACCCCCCCCAGAGTAATACGTCATCAACACGCTTAATGCCCTCTGGCCATTCTCCATTTACACACATCTGAAATCGTCCATCACATTTTCCCATAATTGCCTCCGTGAAGTTAATGTTCTGGAGAGAACGCAATCTTGTTCCTCTTCTTACACCTCTACTGATCAAACCTCTTGGTCCTCCCGTTCCAAACCTTCATCTTTACACTCTGATCGAAATATAATCTCTTAATTGACCTTTATTTCCAACCCACTTCATTCTTTATAATCTCCATTTTCTTGTCCTGTTTCACGCTGTAAATAGTATTCTCCAAATCAATGAATACAGATCATCCTGGCTAATTATCGGTATTACTTTCATCAATACAGGAGAAATCGCGTGCTTCTTTCTCCTTAGAATATAGTTTTTTTCTTCGGTTTTTGATCCGTATAGCTTTTATCAGTGCCCTCAGCGCTTTGGAGGCATGGTGTTTTAAAATTATGCCTATTTCGGCCACACTGCACTCCCTTAAATCTTATAGCTAAAGTCTGCGCTAGCTCTAACCTCTTGCTCTCATAGGGTAGAGTTGGCATACTTGTGTTTTTCTGACATCAAAGACTCCAATGTAACTTCCCAATAACTTTTCTATCTTCTATGATTATTCATAGAAGATAGAAAGCTAGTTTCATTATTTCAGGGACCGTATTCAAGTGCCTTTTAAACAATCCGAACGTTGTCACGGGTGTATTCTCCGTGCTCTGATATTCTCTACATAACATTCCTCCTCCCGTTAGATGGTCACTGTGACGACCGCAATATTTGTATTCATTGGGGCGAGATTGAGACAATGTAGTCTCCTTCCACCTAACCCCAAGCACGAAAACGAAGACAATTTCTAGCATCCCTAGTGGAGGAAAGCCTACCTTTGCGGGAATCGAACCCGCGACCTCCGGGTTGGCAGGCAAGAATGTTACCACACCGCAGCTTGCATCCAATACTGGTTTAGGATTATTGTCTTCGTTGAAATTATATTGGTTTATCATTATTTTCTATCGAAAATTTCATCTGTCAAGTTAAGATGCCATTCAAAAGTTGTTACAAATTGAACGTTTGGTAAAAGTAAACTCAGGTGACTTCGTTATTTTGATTTGAGTACAGCGTAGTTGGAGTTTCATATTCATGTTAACCAGAATATTTGTTCAAATAGGTATTTGGCACTTCGTAATAGCTGTTCATGATTCTTCAATGCTTAATAGACTATTGAATCCGATTTAATGCCATTTACGTTTAGAACCGTGTAATTAGAATTAAACTTAAATTAGTCCATTTAGTTGTATTCTACAATATGTATTTAAGGATACATCAGTTTTATTAATTTCATACATATTGCTAGTATTAATTGTATCTTTAATTAATAGTTACGACGCAATTTATGGAAATGGTCTGCCGAGACGTATACCTACTGGTGAAAAGTAGGTTTGGAACGGCTGAGTCTCACGATGGCGCCTTGCAAAATTGCGTCCTCAAAACTGAGAAAAATTGAGTTTTATTTGGATTATTATCTAGGGAAGATCAACAACCGCCTAAATGTTTATGATTCTGCATTAGCATAGTCGTCTTAATTAGTTATCAGACCGAGCATTAATTCGTAGAAGCTCTTCCAGCCTTTAATTCACTCACAATGAATATAGTACGTGTTGTGATATTTTCTGAAGAAGTGAAAGCTTTAATTGGAAGCATTTAGGAATGTTAACTAAAACTGGATTGCTTTGGGTTTACTGGAAAATACAAGAAATTGAGCGCTGGACTGTTTGCTAAGATTTTACAGCTGAGACTGTCCGACAAAAGTGTCGTTTCTATGCATCGATGAGTGACGATTTACAGGGTGAGTTCCAATAGTAATGTAATTGAATTTCCTATCGGTCGGAGTGGGATGGAACTACTTGGAATAGGTGGGGGGACGCTAAGCTTTGCCGCAAAACCGATCTCAGTGCTCTCCAGGCTGTGTAAGTGGCAATCCGTCAGTTATTGTAAACCTCAGCGCGCCGACCGTGCCACGAAAGACCAACCGAGCGGAAATGTCAAGCGAACTTTTGCAACGTTTTAAAAATGAACCTGATTATTTGGACAACATCATAACTGGTGATAAACCTGGGTTTTTGAATTCGATCCAGAAACAAAATGCCAAAGCTCTGAGTGGCACACCGACCAGTCCCCCAAGCCCAAGAAGGCAAGAATGAGCAAATCAAAAGTGAAAACAACGCTCATCGTCTTTTTCAACGCTAAAGGAGTGGTCCATAAGGAGTTAGTTCCTCAAGGGCAGACAGTTAACGCTACCTGCTATGTGGATGTGCTGGAAATATCTGAAAAAGGGTCATCTGGGCGAGAAAAGACATCTCCGCTATCTGGCAATTCCATCAGACAACGCGCCTTGCCACAACGTGCTACGAGTCCGCGAGTTCCTGGCCAAACACCAGGTGCCTACGCTGCCCAACCCTCTTATAGTCCTGACGTCGCCCCATTAGACTTCATTTTCTTCCCTCGGATTAAGGCAGCCCTGAAAGTAACCCGTTTTTCGTCCATAGAAGACATCCAATCAGCCGTGACGAAGACCTTGCGAGAGGTCCCCGAAGACGCCTTCCAGGGCGCGTACCGATCATGGCAGAGTCGCTGGAAAAAAATGTGTAGAGGCCCAGGGACAGTACTCTGAAGAATTTTAAGTGTTTGTGCAAATCTGTTCTATAAATTACCAAAAAAATAAAAACATTACTTTGAGAACACACCCTGTACATTTAGCTGCATCCTGCATCGGCGTAACTGCTGAAGTACCAAAATACCGTTTGTGAGCTGGCTTTATTTGGTATCCTTTTTGGCCTGTTGACATTTACATTCTTAGTTCGTATGATTTTCTTCTTCTTTAAGGATTTCCGGGGAAAAAACAAAGGGTTTCCTTAGTGTGCATATCATCTATCGATTCAGAAATGTACTCCGTTTGACCCACTTTTTTGAGGAATCGCAACTGCTTCTTCGATGCAAACGTCATTGATTTTGTCACAGTTTTTGTGATAAGCGTTTAGAATATTCGGACTTGACACATTTATTTCTTTTTGTTCTACATATCGTAGTCCTTCCATGAGCATGAGCAGGTGGAGAATAGTCGTGGTTGGTATTAGAGAAATAACTACCTTATTGACGTGGAATGAAGAATGCAATGTATTTTGCCACTGTTCTTTATTTAGGTACGACCAGTTTCAACTCTAAGGCGTCATCATCAGGTAATATAAAATACCAGGTCCGCACTGTCATAAAGATGTCTCCACCGGCAAGCAGTCGTTTCATACCGTGAAACGGGCATACTATATATGACCGTACTAATCCATGAACTGAGCGTCTATGCATACAGGTATACACGCACCTCTATGTGAGCTCTTCTGATGATGTGTACGATCCCTCCAGGGAAATAGCGCAGGTTTGCAGACTTGTGCGCACACAGAGAAGGAACAACTACACCGCACACGGGTCAACTGTGGAAACGGACCACAACATGAAACGATACGTTAAACAAGAAGTGAAACTGAAGGAATGCGGTTCTCCTTCAGTTTCGCTTCTCGTGTTGTGGTCTGTTTCCTGTGGCGATAAGTGTGCGGAATGGTCGTTTCTTCCCTGCGTGCCCGCGAGTTGGTGAGATGGTCGTTTGCCGGGGGATTCTCTACCTATTCAGGGGAGCCTGCATATGCACATGATTGTTGTAGGTTAAGAATGAAATATTGCTCTTCTAATGAGTTGAATAAATATCTCCATGCGTGAAAATCATTGCGGAAATAAACCTGTGGTCCGTTAGAAAACTTTCTCATCTCAGCGGCTAAGGTTAGAGGTGAAGTTCAACTGAACTACTCGTTTATATTTGTGTGTAAAACTTTTTATGAGGAGATGTTGACCGTGTGTAGGTCGTAAGCCTTTTAAGCCGAAGAAGTTTTCATTTTTATCTAAAACGCTTGATGTTACAGCTTCAACGAATTGTAATAGTTCATTGAGCATCTCTTTCAAATATAGTGTCACAGTTAAACACTCATTAATAGCGACCACGGTTATACAGTTAAAGAGATCTCGGCTGATGCGTGCGGTCAGAAAAAGAGTTGTTGGAATGTAATGCATTTTATGAGATACGGTTAAAACGTTATTGAAATGAACATCCTTACTCTTATAAGGAACTAACCTTTTATGCACAATGGGGAGGCAGAGACTGAAGTCTCATTCCATGGACTATTATCTATTATTATATTGCCCCTGTATGACCTTCCCCCTTTCCACATTCGTCTTTTCTTCCTTGTCTCAGTCCACATTTATGACGTTAGCATTTTCAACCGTTTTAAAGAGATTTTTAGTTATGTCAATCACGATGATTTCGGAACGGAATTCATAACATGTGTTCATCCGTTTTGCGTTTATCACCTCTGAATGGGCATATACTTGTGAGCGTGCGTGCGTCAGGGGCAGAGAGAAAAAGTGAGATTAGCAATGAGTTCTAATGCATGTAAAAGATTGCTGCGTTTAAGGATGTATCGAGTAATGGCTTTGACGGGCAATAGGCGTCGGCCCCTGTCATCTCCATAACACCGAGTTTGATTTTTTATGATGCTTTTATCGACTTAAGATATCATGAAACTCATACGTTTTGCAAGTGTGAGTTTTTCATAAAAATAAAGTAGAATTCAATATATACACATTTAAAAATATTTGTCTGCATTCAATATTGCGTGATTGGTGTTTCTGTAGATTTCTTATCTCTGGATTTCAAGATTCCAAATTTCATGGAATTTTCTGGGAAGGTTTTATTTCAATGGTTCAATTTTTTGAACAAATATTTTCCCTCGTCTTGATTTCTTTCGGTCCCTGATATTTGGTGCAATGAGTAAGGCTGGAAAACCTTAGAAGAATGCGTTTTATGATACACTAAGATGCTAAAAACTAGTAAATAGTAAATGAGTAACCAGCCGGAGTAAAATGAAGAACAGATTGGTATGGGGGCGATGGAGTTAAAAATCAGGGAAACACCTGTCGAGGAATGCTCAAAATTTTAAGGAATGGCTTAATTTTTAAGGAGTGCCTTGTGTGAATTCAGTACTCGCGTCCACCTGGATTTCTGATGAGTGCCTGTTGGCGTAAGCTAGCGTCCCTTCAAAGGAACAATTAGGACTCATCACAAGTGGCAATCTTTTTCTAATAACGCCACCACCACTTTATTTACCCCTAAATATTCAATCCTTCCCACCAATGACAATTATACATCCGTCTGACCCATTTGCAAATTTTTCCATTAGCGTTTTGGCGCCATGAGTCGAAGATATAAAAATTCTTGAATTTGCTTTACAACAACGCGGCGATTTTAGCATTTTTTTACCACGATTTGAAAAAAATATTTTGCCCTGGAAATCTTTCTGTCTGTCCTCCCAACGCATTGCATGTTCGATTTCAGGACAAGTTTCTGCATTTTAAAGATGAAAATGAATGTTTTTCATGTGCAGCATTTCTCCCCTGGGCGAAAAAAGAATTCGTTATCGGTCCTCTTTTATTGTTCAGAACGTGGTAGATTTTAAATTGCGTTGGTTAAGTCGCTGGCCGCATATATCTCCGCCCCGCGAAATGTTTAATGGAAAAATCAGGGTCAGGAAAAATTTTTGGGTATACGCATCCGATTCCGGGAAAAGTACAAACGAAAAAAATTAACTAGATTCTTTCCGCCCGGCGGGTCAAGGGAGCGGGATGCCTCCCTCGGTAAGTCGTCTCACCGTCTCAAGCACCCGCCTTGATCATCCGTCTTTGTTCGTACCTGTATGCTCAGTAGGTACACGGCGGTGTTGGTCTTCCTTCCCCCCAGTCTTTTCATCCGCCAATATCCGTCTCCTCCGCCCGCACACTTCTCCCGCCGCAATACCTCGAGACTCGGTGGGTAACGGGGAGGAAGGGGGTTGAGAGGCGGAGAAGAAGACTCCGCGTGGCCCCTCCATAGCCTGCCCCACCCACTCTCAGGTGTATTGTATTGTCCTGGGGTGAGGGAGACCTCGAGGATTTGTGGAGGGGGAGGTTCGCAGGCTTGATCCAGCTTTCAGTCGGTCGTGGGGAGTGAGGGTGGAGGGCATGATAAGAAGGGCGCCGGGGGGGGGGGCGGGAAGGGGGGAAGGGATTGGAGTGGATGGGGTAGTTTTTGCTGCATTGGTAACCCGAGAGTGCGCCGCCGAAGATGCGCTGGGAGCTCTCAGCCTAGGTTAAAGGAAGGCGGTCGGGATGTGGGCTTGAGGAGGGGGTGCGTGGGTTAATAGGGAGTTGGGGGAGGTGGGAGACAGTTCGTGGTAGTCGGGATGAGGGGAGGGAGAAGGAATCGGGTTTTGTCGCGTGTGAAGGAGCACACGTTCCTTTTGCCACTTCCCCTGCGGATTTTGCCCCTCGTAGGAGGTCGTTGGTGAATCGAATGGCATAAGACGTACGTACGCCAACCCCGGGAGCTATGAGCCGTCGAAAATTGACCACTCTCCGTCCGTGTGCGTCAGAGGAGTAGCAGGGATCTCTCGTGAGAGGGGATGGGGGACAGGGGACGGAGACGGAGGCTGTGTGTGCCCACAAGCTGCCCTCTTTTTGTCGAAGCGGAGCCGTATAGATTGTGGGCTTTTTATGTACCTTTCTGGATGGTCCTTCCTGTATCTCTTCATTGAATGTACTGCGGAACGAGGCAATAGATGCATTTTAGTAAAAATGTATGTTTTGTCATAATGGGAATCGGGATTGATTTTCAAGAAGGGTAATTCAAAATTCTCGTACAATTTCGCGGGTGGGGAGAAGACCCTTATAGCTGTGAATCGGAGCTGTATGCTTTGAACCAAGACATAATCTTTTCTTTAATACTTCATGCTTTTATTTGTGCCTTATAGTATTGATTTTAATTTTTATACTCTCAGCTTTGCTTCCAGTTTTTCTTTAACTTGAATTGCGCTCTAAGCCAATAAGAAGTAAAAGGGCAAATGGGTTAGTTCTTTGGATGAAATTAATGTTTTCTCAACTTGTAAGGCGTTCTACTCAATTAATTTTAAGAATCATTCCATTTTCGATTACTGGTGGAAACGAATTATTAATTTGAGGGGATAATGTCGCTGAAAATGTGTGAAGGGCCATTGTAATATGTAATAAGAGTTTGTGTTTGGATTTTAATGCTGCTTACTGTTAATTTTGGTCGAGGAATTCCACCAGGTATATCCTGGCACGATAGTTTAATTTTTCATTTTCTTTCTTTTTATGTTTTTGGCAACTGATGGGAATTTATACGTATGCTTGAATGAATGGCCAAGACATGGAAAACGCTATGGTATACTTTGTTACGAAAACTTGCACATATAATTTTTTGGGTCCCTCGTTGGAGAATTTTTGGTGTGGTAGGGGTTGTTAGTCACTGGTTGTCATATTTGAAAAATTATGAACCGCTTGGAGATGGAATTACAGGTAGAAGGTCTTTTTGAAATAGTTGGGGTATTAAGTCTGGCTTTTACTGGGATTCATGCCTATAGAGAACGAGTATTAAATGAATTGCTTCGAAAAACCAGCCTTCTTATCTTCTCTGGGAGGTTAAACAGCTGGTTAGTTACTATGATATTTACAGGCATTTAGTCTGCTGTCGATTTTGGATGGTCCTTGAAAACTACTGCCTGCAGCACGAAGTACAACATTTTACTTATAGCACCTTATTTTTCAGCTCCATGTACTTTCTACCCCGATTTATCCCGTTCAAAATCCTTATTGTTTTCCTATCTATTTCACGCGTGACAGTTTCACTTCGGTTACCGTCGTCAACATCTCTTAAAATACTATTCCTATCATCTCCGTATTTCCCCCTACGACTTTTTCCATTCCCCTATGGTATCGACCTCATCGTTTGTTTTCTCCCTCCCGGTTATTTTTTCGTCGTTCTCCATGGTTAGTTCTAAAGAGGACCGTTAGCCCATCGTATTTGCTGAAAGACTAGGTTTCGGAAACACACCATACTACAATTCATAGTGAAGGCTTCGCCTATATCTGCGTTGAAGAGTTTAATGGAAGCTCGCGTCATAAATTCGCTCATTGTTGTTGATGCCATTTTAGCTTGCACAATTCCCCGAATGTCCTGTTTAATGAACCCATTTATATCTACAATATTTTGCACATTTGTGTTATATTTATAATACTTACCCTACTTTGTTGCTTAACTTAGCCTCCCTACTTCTGGAGAATATCTTCACTTCCTTTTCTTGAATAACCTACTTATGTTTATAATGTGTGGCCAAAGTTTCTTTTGCGTCTGATGTAAATACTGGTACCCTTTATCCAACTATCCTGCTTGTATACATGTAATCATAGTAATAGTAGAGACATTTATAGGGTGTTTAGCTATCTCCATCTAACCCCGAAGAGTTTTACAAAAAAATGTATCATACTTTTAGTCATACATCAGGAAATGGTACGAGTTTGTTTTAAGGGCTTATCGATACGGCAGTACTCATTCCATTAGACTTCCCCGAGGCATTTTCCTAATTCCACATTTCCAAATTCATTGAATTATGTCGAATCTGAGTTGTGTTTCTCGCGTTCTGAAGTTATAAAGAAGGGTTAAAGAATATCCGTCAGATTTGCTTCGATGATTTCTGCAGGCATTTTAGGTCTGTCGTGTGATTTGGCATCTATACGAATTTCAGAAGTTACGGGGGTCTTTTCAGTATTCTTTTTGCCCATTGCAGCCACGTGTGGAAGGTAAAAGTCGTTTTATGGGTAACAAGAGGGTTCGCTGCAACGCTCTCAGGTCTTCCTTGGCTGAAGATGGGTTGGCAGGCTACTGTTTCAAGCCCCTAGTCCATTAGTCATACCTCGTGCCTTACATAACGGTCTACACTCTCGTCTCCTCTCCTACGTGCTGTGTCCTACGGGGAAGGGGGAGGAAGGCTTCCTAGAAAAGGCATAAAGACTCACGAGAGACTCAAGTAACGACCCAATTTGTAGTTGGCACGAATATGCAGCCGTGCGTCGTTATCTTTTTCCTGCGTCAATATCATATCTGGTGCTTAGTGGAGTATACCACGAGTCGAATTTTTGTGAAAGTTTCTCTCTGGTTACTTATCCGTTTTCTGCCGAGCGGAATTCAAAGAGATTAGATGAAGCTAGACGATGTAATAATTTCGTTCAGATCAAATAATGTTTGGATCGTCAGGAGTCGTTCAATGTTTTGGGAACGATTTAGGGTTATTATTTGAAATATATTTATCGTCGCTGACCGAGACTCGCAATACTCCAAATGTAAGATAATAGCATTCGTCGAATAAGTTTTCTTATCGTAGAGAAACTTTACGTGTGCGTATGTTTGCATTATGGTGTTAGTTGGTCGGGTAGGAATCACGCCGTTGTTCCTCCAGCATCTGATTTAGGTAGGTTGTGTTAGCCCAACAAACCAAGGTGAATCCGTAAAATATCAAAGCACCGAAAATCCACGCAGCATGGACCAGCTGGAGGTCCCTTATCGGCACCCTTTTATGAATTATCCTGCATTGAATTTTATTCCGTTGTTCTCGTTTTTATCCTATAGTTGTGCACCGCTCAAAATATGTTTTGATCTTCTTCATTTGTCGCTATTCTGTTGAGTGTGATGTCGACTTTCTAACACTCGATTCAACTTCTTCGCTTTCTTATTTTGGGCTCGAGGGACTAAACACCCATGTCCACCTCGAAGCGTTATGTTCCACAAAAACAGAAAGTGCCCTCCTTCAAATATTAGGGACTTTAAAAAGTTATCTCGCCGTTAGAATTTGTTTATTCTTAATATGCAGCTTCACTCAAATGACAGTGCTTGTTCCTTGGAGCTCCCTATGCAGTCACATACCGCCCATGAGGTAAAGTTCTCTAGGGAAGTGTAAATATTATTAAACTCTTTGACTCGTTCTCTAAATTTTTGGGTAATAATTACCTGTCTCCATGCTAAGCCTAATACAGAGTGGGGAGTTGGCAGAAGGAAACAATGTGAGAGGATTCACCTCCTACGGTCCCTAACCCCTCATTGAATAAATTTAATAATCTTTTCAAGGGCCTTCTTTTTGTGGAAGAAAAAGTTTGATGTGCTTTAATTTCTCCTAAATACCTGAATTACGAAAGGAAATGTAGTCAAACTTTACCAGTATATAAGTGCCATACAAGGTGTGATCAAAAGAAGACAGAACTGATTTTATAACTTGTTTATTTCGACGGATACAGCTTAATCGAACTTGTCGCCCTCAAAGTAAATGCCTTGGACCAACATACCTTTGCCGACGTTTCTTCCATCTCTCGAACCCTGCCCGGGAAGCCGCCTTAGGGATCCTCTTCAGGTCCGCCGTACAATTAGTTTTAATGTCCGCAATTGAGTCGAATCGGCGCTCTTTAAGGTTGATTTTAATTTTGGAAACAAACAAGTCTGATGGGGCCACGTCTGAACAGTAGGGTGGCTGCGGGACCACGGAAGTTCCGGTTCTGCTGAAAAACTGTCACGATCAGCGCCGTGAGAGCAGGCGAGTTATCGTAGTGAAAACGCCATGCATTGTTTCTCCACTTGGCCGGCCTCTTTCAGCTCACTGCGGCCCTCAGCTTCTTGATGACGGTTTGACCTTGAGGGGCGTATTAGTAATGAATCAACTCTTGCCAATCGAAGAAATACACCAGCATGACCTTCACATTGGACTGGTACTCAGAATTGGATGGGTTTCAGAATTATTAGATAAAGTGAGCAGCGCCACATTGGTTATTATTTTTATTAGCATTATTATTATTATTTTATTACGTTATTCCTCGAAATAGCGCGTCATACGAGCCATTTACTAGATGCGTCCCTTTTGATTGCCGGTTTTGTAGACGGATATTTATCCTCGAGGTGTTTTTCACCTGGCTGGATGTCTTTCAGACAGTTTTTATAGATATGCCAGCATGATAAGTTATCTCCTGTAGCTGTTTTCTCCCCGTGTAAATTAATTTACACCCCGCTTCAGTTCTTCACCTGGCTTCAACTTTCTGTATCATTAGTAAACGATGCAATAGGTGCATATTTGGATATTTTTCCGTACGATGTGGACGTTTTGAGAACGAAAGTGGAAAGTAGTATTACATCCACTAAAGTATCTCGTGCTTTCATACCTTAACTCTCTAAGAAGGTCTGAATAGTAAAAATTCAATGCCTGCCACTTTTAATGTAAATAAATTTGTCTCCCAAATATTCGTTAAATCAGTTTTGTATGTTAAACCTTAAAGCGTTGATCCATGTGTAATTCTATCTTGGAATAGCTAACGACGGAACGAAGTTTAAGAATTAGGTTTCTAACTCTTACTCTCGTAGGTGCTCCCATAAAATATTCAATAAATATGCCATTTAAACCATATGCTTTGGACTGAAATCCTAGTGTGTGCTCTGATTATTTAACGGTACGTGTGTAAGACGGTTATTTATGCTGAAACCAAGGCTCAATGGCAAGTATTTGGCGTTTCACAAGGCAACACTTGCTTTGTTCTCGAGTTTGTCAGCAGCCTCGCTCCGCGCCCTCGGCTAATTGGACCAATTACGCGTTTGAAATGTGAGCGGGCGCCCGTGACATGCAGGGAGAAATCTGGCAGAATCTAGCGTGAAAATATTCTCCATTGACGGCATTTTGGTAAAAATTGGGCGTAATAGTGGCGATATGAGGAGAAGAGTTGTGTTTTTGCGAAAGAAGCGCATGCAAGCAGAAGGGAATTAGCGACAGGACCGCTGGGTTAAAATGAAGATTTGTGAAAGCCTTAATATGGAGTGTAACGCACTGTTCCGAAACCTATCTGAAACCTGATCTTCGAAGCCCGGGGCAGGAGACTATGAAGTACCTTTTACAAGTATTATGCTGAGTTCATGTCAACCGTAGGTGTGTCATCTTTAAATTAGGCCCTGGAAAAAATCAGTACACTAATTTTAGACAGACTTCAATGATACCAGTTGCACTCGCAGCGACGAGGAATTGTCCTCAAAAATACCTAATCTAATTCCAAATTCTCGGTAGAAAAATCAAGGAAAAGAACGGGCGAGAAAATTTGGCTTTGGGGAACCATATTATAAGTGGCCACTCTACGCCAAAATGGCAACCTGAAACAGTTCCGTGTTAGGAATTTGATGGCAATCGTATCATTTTTGACCCTGTTGGCTATTACTGCATTGGCTCTCTGCGGCGGGTCATAAGTTGATATTTATGGATGCTTGTTTTTGTCTTAGGTTTTAGTAGGATTCAGTCATATCAGTTGGCTCCCAAAGCGGTTGCTTGATGCAAGATGTGTAGTATGGAAAAAAATCCTGTTTTACGAGCGTGGCATGATCAACACTTGATTGTAAATATTGAACATCGAACATTCATATCATATGATTGCCGTCTATGTTAAATGACCAACATTTGAGTGGATATTATGCTTAAATCTGTTTGTATCCATTGCGGTCAAAGTATAAGAAAGGCAACATAAAGATTAACATTGATGCCATGCTATCATTCATTTTTTCTGACAATTTACTATTCTCAGTGTATGATAAGGTTTCAGTATTTAAAACAGTTTATAATTATGTCAAAGTTTTTTACCATGGGTATTGGTTTCTTCTTAATGATGAGGAGGATCGCTATGGGAAAGGTATTGAGAACGACTTATTAGTTGTCGATTAGTTTCTGTTTGAATTCAATTTAGATATTCACTGTCCTACTGAAGGTATAAAGTTATTTATGTTGGAGTAAAATAGTAACAAATAAAAATACCTGTATCTGATTCATGCGATTGAGATAATTCAGTGTAATAATCCCGCCAATGGGAGCATTTGGAGGGAATAAAACACCGGAATCTACTTTCGAAGCTGAAACAAGGGCGAGGAAGAACAAATTCTCCATGGAAATGTACTCCTTTCGAATATTTATTCATCAGTATTAGTCTAACGACTAATAGTAGGTTTTTGACTGACTCGGGGCCTACTCACTACTCCTAAGTCCCAACTGACATGGCATGATATCATTAACACCCATGCAACATACTACAGTAATTAATTCTTTACCTCTTTCTACCTACAGAGTTCTGGTTCTGGTTATTAACATCGAAGTTCCGTTTTTAAATTTTGCAAACCCTTAAAGTCTCATCGTATTGACAGCTGAAATCGCAACTTCACATTGTGATCTTATGCCGAGCTAGGTAGCTTAGAAATCTTATCTAATTTTCGCTTCTGCGTTCTTATTTGTAAATAGGACCCATTGAAGTGGTGAATGCTGGCGTGGTATTACAATTAGCCGAAGTATCTCATTTAGCCCTATTAATTTATTGTTCATGCAAACGCTTTACATTCGTCGGGAAAGGGGAACAAGGGCTGGAGAGTGTAAACAGCGGTCGTATGCCTTGTCGAGTCGGCTGCGGAAAGGCCAACCACGCCCCTCCGACCGCGTCCGGAATTGGCACGTTTTTTGATCTTTTGTCCCGGCCGCGGCGGATGCGGCCCTTTTTCGTGGGGTTGCGGGTTGATCCCTCGGAACGCCCCCCGATCAGTAATGGGATTTTGATGTTTGGTCGTTTTTCATCGAAATGTTTGCCAAGGAAGTAGCGCAGAGGTTACTTGGGCCATAGTTTATTACGGGTTTAATAACCTGATGCGATACACCAAAGCTTCTGGAGTGGAGGAGGTGCAGCAGGGAAGGAGCGCTTGGGGAGGGATGGAGGAGAGGGAGGTCGGTACGGATTGGAGAAGTTGGCGTGGAGATAGAAGCGGGAAGGGAAGTGAGAGAAAGGGGGAGGAAAGGCGAGGGCTGAAAGTGGAGGGGTAAAAATGTAAGGAGGGAGGGAGGGTGAGGAGAGGGTGGCGGGGCGGAAGGCGGTTCTACTGCGCTTGGAATTAAAGTGGAATTGGGTTCAGCTGATGTATTTGCGAAATTGGACACGCCGGGACGGAGAGATGAGAGGAGTGAGGGGAGGATCGGGAGTGTGGGAGGGGGGGACTTGGTTGTGTAGGGGCGGCCGGTGTGGGGGAGGGAGCCGGGGGAAGCTTTTTCGGGTTGGAGGAGGAAGTGTGAGGTGAGAGAGAGGGTGGCCCGGATAGGAGCAGAAAAGGCAGACTCAGTGGAGGAAGGGGATGGCGGGTGAGAGTTTAGCGGCGCGGTCGGAAGAGGGAGAGAGAGATAGAGAAGGGCGTAAGAAGTATTGGAGGTGGGAGAGGGGAAGCGGTCGGGTTTTAGTGAGTAGGCGAGGAAGCGGATACCGGGGGTTTTGAGGGGGACGGGGGCGCCGAATCGAGGATGAAGGGAGTCGGAGGGAGGCCGGGTGAAGAAGAGAGATGGATCTAGGAATTGGAGAAGTGGTTAAAGGGAATGGAGATCTATCTCCTTTTTCCGGTTCGGGAAAGAAGGGGCGCGTGGAGAGGGAAGAAATGATTTCGGTGAGCAGGGAGTGTGTGAGGGGTTTTATGGGGACGGGAGAGTTAGTTTTCTTCTCCCGTGTGGCATAGAGTGGCGGCCGCTCAGTTGGGATGCGAGCGGCCCACTGGGTGTGGATGATCTCTCCGCGCCTATTGGTTGGGATTTGGGACTGCAGGACCCGCATTTTCTCTCTCTCTCTCTCTCTCTCTCTTAAGGGATGGGAAATGGTAGTCCCACCGCCGGCTATCTCCTCCCTCTTACGCCCCGCTGCCCCACCTTCTCACTCCAGATTCCTTTTCTTCAATATCGAGTGGCCTTATAAAGTCTCAGCATTGAAAAGGGCAAGTAGGGATGAGGTGTGTCAGGGTGGGCAGGCGTGGGATTTCGAAAATTTTCAAATGTTTTGTTGTTCCCTTCTCTGAATCAGAGTTAAGTTTCCGTAAGGTATGAGGTAAGAGTCCCTTCGGGGGTCCTTAAAGTTGGTCCATTTTGCTCGTACGTAAGTTTAATACTTGAGGTGAATTTTGTCGTTTACTTTGTTTCTGATAATTCGAAAAAACATGGACTGCCGGTGTTTCTTTGGAACTTGATATTCTCTCATTACTGTGACGTAGTGCGTTAAAAATTGGAAATTAGGGCGTGATTATTTGCGAACTTTGCTAGTTGTAAAATATTAGCCGGAATGAATTTCATCTCGAAAATGTGATTCGTCATGTGCTGTTTTCAGAATTTAGTAAAACCTTTGCTTCTCCCCCTAGTAAGTTATGGTCCAGGCAATACTTTCTAACTGGTTCCCTCAGATTTCCTCTGTAAATTATAGCTAGAGGCCGTCTTTGAGAATAATATTTTTAAACAATAAAAATAATTTAAATTTGAATGCTGATTTATTTCAGCCAACGATTAAACGTCAAACTATCATATTGGAATACATTTGTGTAGGTTAAACGATTCCTTTCAAGTCTTGAAGACCTTTAGTAATCCCATTTGGACATTGTTTAAGAAACATTGGAATAAATTACTTACTGTAAATTAGCAAGTTTTGGAACCAATGAAAATGTTAAATAGAGGAGCTGGCTTAATTTCAACTTTCGTAATGTTGAAGTTTGAGTTTAAGTGGGTTATTATGGATGTTGGGGAATGAGGCGGACAACCAAAAAATCGTAGGATAGAATTCAGGCCCAAGAAAATGCTATGTCGTGGTATTATTATTATAGGGAGTTGTATTTTAAACACTCGTTAAGAGTGTTTAAAATACAACTGTTGCATGCTACGAAAAGGTTTGTAGGGATATGTTTGGTACGGCATTTGTCCATGATATTCTAACATAACAGCACAATGAACTGCCGTAAAGTGCCGAGAAAGCCAAGACTCATCAATGCTTGCGGATTAAATTGGTAGCAGTTGCGTTAATAGTCCTGAAACCGTAAAATAAAGTAAGAAATGAAATAATTGAAATTAAATTTATGTTAAATATTTACCTTTATTTGTTCCTTCACGTTTTGACAAATTCTTGAACGGTGTCCATGCGCGCGTCTGTTGGCACTTTCGGGAACATTCGAATTTACCTACTCTTGTATTTGAGCATTTGCGGTCCTACCATTTCCGATGGGGGAGGAAAATGCGGGGGAGAAATAGAGGGAGAGTGGGAAGGGGAGAGGGACGGAAAGAGAGAGAGAGTCGAGAGACAGGATGAAAGGCTCGGAGGGGACGCATGTATCGCTTTTTTTCCCGGAGACACTCTCTCCCTCTCCGCATCTTGGAGACCTCAAGCCCTCGGTCCCTTGATCTCCTCGGCCCCCTTCTCCCCCTTCCATTTCCACCCACCTTCCCCCCTGACCACAAGGATGGCAAGGGAGGGTTTGGTCCGAAGGGATGGGCATCGGTGGCGGGCGGGCGGGACGTGTGTGGACGAGGAGGTGGGGGGGAGGTCGAACACTCCAGATGTTGGGATATCTTTGGTCACCGTGGAGGAAACAGGAGAGGAGGGTCTCGGTTGGCGGCCGGTTTGGGGGGGGGGGGCGGTGGCGGTCTCCCTTCCTCCCTCTATCTCAACCCGAGGGAATATGCTCTCTGAGACCACTCTCCCGGCCCTTCCGAGTCCATCTCCACTACAGCTAACCCCTACTGGTCCTCTTTTCCGGCCCCCGTTCACCCGCTGACCCCGTCTTCCTCGTCGTTTCTCCTCCGCACCCCACCCGCTACTCCTCTCCCCGCCCCAATAATAACCTTTCCTTATCGACTCACGAGAAACAAAAAGAAACTCTCGCGTCGCCATTTGTTTTGCGAAAATATAAAAAAAAATGTTCGATGTGAAGAAGTGAACGAGCACACGAACAATCTCAGTGGCGTGACGTTGACGTCATGGGCTCATATATTGTGAAACTCCCGAACGGCATCATACTTTCGGCGTAATGCTAGGTTAATGACCTGATTAAGACTCTGAACTAAAATAAGTTTGATGAACAAGAAATAGCGGGTTATTTATTCTCCCGTTCTAAGAGTCATGGCATTAAAAGTATGATTGAATTATAAGACGAAAGAAGCTATGTTATCCGCCGCGAAGTCATTTTTATGTGTGCACATCTAAGAGGGTGGGCAATTAGATATTTTTATGCTCGGAAGACATCGGGTATTCAAAGTCGAAAGCCAAGGTCCCCTAGGGGTGGGCATGCCTCCCTCTTTGCATTGAGAGAGTAACCTTCTCGGGTTGTGAGAGCCGTGGATCACAATGTTGGAATGTGAGCTTAAACATGTAATTCATGGTACCTTATAGTAGAGAGTGATGATAACCCAAAGAGGAGACTTCATTCCTACCGCTTGTTAGTATAAAACACAGTGTAAATATGTGAAAACCCCTATGATATATTGACACCCGCTCCTTCCATAAAATAGGTCACGAAAATTCTAATTGTGGGCACTGATTCGAACTCATGATGTATTAAAACAGTAAATCAATAATAATCGCTCATTTCGTGACTATACTTCATTCTAAGTACTCACAACTGAAGAAAACATTTAGATTAAAGGGAATGAGTCAGTCGGTAAATAAAAATCCAATTAACTTCACAATTAAAAAAATGCGAAGCTATACTCATGTTTATTCATGCTTTGGAATGGAGGATTAATATTTCCTATACCTTTCTTCTCGGCGAAAGTTTGAAGCCACCGAAATTTGAATATTGTAATGCATTCCCTCTTTTCTGCGAGAAAAATTAATAACTACCACGAATCAATAGGTTTTTGGATTCTGATTAAAAATAAATACATGGTCTAAATTTCTTTTTCCTCACGATTGTGTTGGCCCAGGGACCTTATCTGAATTTTCTAATAATTTAAATTTACATTTATGTTCGCAGATAAACTTTTCTAATAACGGCAATAAATATGAGGTAGAAATAACGGATACAATTTTAGAAAGCAACTTAATATAATTTTGGCTAGGATTAACGGGATTAAAACAACGGTACTGCCAAATTTTTGGGACTCGTTTCGGAATATTCTTTTAAATGATGATATCAGCAGATAGACATATTTATGAGATGACGGAAAACTGATATTATTTATCATTGGTATTCTACCGGGCCAGGTTGTTTTAGGATGGACTGAAGACTACGCAATGGTGCAGCGAAACATTTCGTATCCTCTGCTAATCAAACATGGTCTCACATTTTATGTACATAGATACAAGCCCCTCTTCAATTACATGTACGTCCTTCCTCCCTTCATTCCATCCAACATTCCTATCCAATTCCTATTTCTTCGCCGCTTGTCTCATGTTCCCCCCTTTATCGCATTCTTCAACATCACATGGCCAATCAAAACGCTCAATCTTTTCCACTGCCTCTGGATTTCTCTCAGCAGACCATCCTCTCCTCCCCCACCGCGTCTAGCACTTCCTCGTTTGTTTTCCTTTCTGTTTATTTCACCTTAATCATCGTTCACCACATCCATATTTCAAAATCCTCCAATGTATGTATGTCTACCGTCTTGCTTCAAAGACCATGTTTCCGCGCCGTACAAAACCACGCTCTATATCAGTAAATGTTTCTCGCGAGCGTTTTCTTAACCTCCTTACTCAACGTTCCTGCCATCAATTCCCTCCTTGTGAAAGCTTCTTTGCCCGAGGCGATCCTTAGTCTTATGTCTCTACTACATTGACCATTTTGTATATTAATATTTAATTTAGCCTTACTCTTTCTTAAATATCGTTTAGACTTTGTTATTAATTCTAATCCCTTACCACTTGCACTGAATTTTTCAGTTCGCTCAGCTTTTAACCCTTTACTGACTGGCAAAATGGAACTTAAACATCTTTTAACCTGTGTTTCTGACTTCTCCGCCGACTTTTATTACTATTTTCAGTTCCTTCCCTGCCTCTTTATCCATTTTCTCCTCTTACATATGTGTATTATGTGTATAACCTTTGCTTGTGAGTTCTGCTGACAGCTGTGCTGACGAGAGCAATGAGCGTTGCACATGGTAGAGTCGCCCATACGAGATAGGTCGAAGGATAGAATTAGAGGAAAGGTAGTCTGCACAGCGTCTATTCCTCAATGAGGCGACTGCAAAAGCGTCTGATCGCAGTGGCGCGACCATTTGAGTGATAATGCGGCGTTCAAAATACTATTGAAGAAGGCAACCGGGAATCCCCTCATTTCAGTATCCCATGCAACTATCATGGTCATAGACACTATTATATTACAGGGGAAAAACAACTTCAAAATACATCACTATCACCATTGCGTTAAAAATCCTAACCCAAGATCAATTACTAATTCGGCGGGAATTATAAATTTATTTTTGATTTTTACGTTTGTCTGCTGTTATGGCCACTTAAGGGTAATTGTTGGCGTGGCATTTTGACCAATTTTCATTAGCCATAGCTTTTATCTTCGTTGCATGAAGCATTTGACCTAGATACGATATACTCAAGTTTAAATGTATAAATCTGACCTGTTCTCCGGGGAGGGTATTAAATCTTTAGGACTCGATATCCAAGTCTGTTCGGAATTTCATTAGTATTCATTTGAATGGATTTATACATTTTGGTCAGAAATTACGTTATTAAAGTGGTTGTAGTTCATGCGTGCTCAATTTGACGGAATTTAATAAAATCCCTCATTTTGCATATGAAAGAGTAAATCTGCTTTAATACCTCATTGATTGATAACAATGGGATTTGAAATTCTGCTTACATTCTATACCCGCACGCTGGTCGAGTAAACAATTGGTTTAAAAAATAAATTACATCTCTCGCACGGTTACAAATAGGAATTTTTCCTTAGAGATTTGTTAGAAGTGCATGTATAGAACGTAATGAGGTATATTTATCGACTTGGACCATTGAGAGATGAGCCATTTCAAACGGAAATGATACGATCGAGTGCATGAGTCGAAAAGACGGGAAAGCCCAAAATTATCGATACACCGCCTTTTTGTTCATGTATCTGCGAAAAACACGTCTACAAAAAACGCTCCCGCGAATTTTTTACTCGTTCCTCGCATTTTGGTTATCTTCCTCGTGACGCTGGAGGCGCCAGTGTTTCGCAGTCCTGGATGCTCCCATACCGGCTGGGGTCTTTCCCTCCCCTGAATGTTTCTTACCAGCCCATGCCCTTCGCCTTCACCCCATTCATCCCTTCCATTCGCATCAGGTGTGTTGTCCAAGAGACCCCCTCGGGCCTGAGATCCTCCTTCCCTCTCATCCTCCCCCCTTCATCCCTTCGTCGTCGGTGTGAATAAGATCCTTTCTCCGCATCCTCCCTTTTCGACGGATGATTTTCCTTTTAAGTAGCCCGGGGGGTTGTGGTGGAGAAGGGGCCGGAGGGGAGGAATGGGGTGGTGCGTGGGGCGTTTCTTGGGAATCGGTCCGGAGGATGAGCGCTTTTGTGGTTTTGGTTTTATTAGGCGTCTAGGCGTCTCCGGAAGTATTGACGTTTTCCTCGAGGTGCTTTGAGGCGCTTTCTTACCCCCCGCGCCCAGAGAATTAGGGATGGAGGTTTGGGTATTTTATTTTTCAACGTTCTAAATAGAGATTCGTCTGAGCTTTTGTAATCAGGGTTGTACAGTGGCTTGTAGGTGCGCCGTGGGCACTTTTCTGTCCTCCGCGTTAACCGCCTTGGGATAATATGTTTGCGAGATTGTATTAGGCATGGATGATATGCTTCACCTCGTTACATGCTTTTGCTGTCTCACGTAGAAACAGGTGTATGCAAAGTTAACGAGGTCTACTTCAATTCACATCAGTTGGTCTTGCGTTATTCGCTTCCTTTTAACCACAAGAATCATGCCAATGAAAAGACCTTCTTATCAGCCTAAGGGTTTTGTCTAAAATAATTTGGGGCATATAAAATTTTACCTATAGAAGCTATCGTAAAATCTTTATAGCCTGTCCTTAAATATTTTTAAAATTTTTGGATAGTATAAAGAATTTGTTGTGACTTTTGATGTCCCTACTCATAGTATAAAAGAAAATGTAGTGTAAGTTGATATTTTTTCAACAGTTTTACTTCCTGACGTGAAGATATTTATTAGCATCTAATATTATTAAGACCATTATCTAACATCTGTCAGTCGAGACCATTTTATACCCCTGAAATTGATAGACATGTCTGATAATTACGTGCTATGTGGCTACAACACGCGTATTTAGCGTGCAGTTGTTCTGAAACCAAAGACTTTTAGCGCATAACTTCCTGCAAAACTGCTTCTTTTTAAAAATTAGACGGATGACAGTGTAAATCCCTCAGATAAATGCTACTACTAATGCTATATACCTATGCCAAAAAGAATTAATCAGTTAACACAGTAGACATGTTCGTGTGGAGTTCGAATTTCCGTGACACTTCTGAGTTTCAACTATGTCGTCGTGTATATCTAATCGCATTTTTAATCATCTTTAAGATTTCTCCATGATTTTGTTTCCAAAAATGAAGTACTGTCATGGGATTTCTTCCTCTGTCAAACCAATTAATAATGGAGTTTCCTTCTCTCTCCATGTCGATTCCCTTTTGTTTGCACATCGACCCCATTACTCCCTGCGCCTTTTGTCGCGTTATCTTCGGAGGTGGGCCCTGGAATGCGATGTTGTGTTTTTGCAGATGATGGTCAGGTGGGAGAAGAGTAGTGGTGGAAGCAGGGAAGAAAGGATAGGTACGCAAGGAGTAACATCCGACGTAGTTAGTTGCGGTTTGGACCCGATGAGTTACTGGAGTGGAGCTGTCAATGTTGAGGTTCACTCCTCTGGCGGGAGTGAAGGGACAGGTTCCCGAGGTTCGTTTTTACCTATGGAAATTACGATGCAGGTATTCAATCATTCTTACCATTGCAATTCCTATGTGAAAAATCTACTGTTCATAAAGCGGGACACGGTTTAATCTCGCCAATTTTGTACGAGCTCAAGAAAAAGATGTAGTGATTAACCCGAAGGCTGTCATGAGAGGTGTGCTCAACCTGTTCTAAAACTGTACGACGTGTGAAAATACGCGAATCATCGATCCCCGGTACAAGTTCTTTCCTTCCGCCGCTCGTCATTCCCAGGAATATCTGATACCAACAAAATCTTAGGTTGAGGTAGCTGGAGGCGTCCGGCGGCATCACCCGAATTGGAAGCCTCGAATTCCTTGGGCGAGCCCTCTGTTCACAGGGCTAGCGCGCTGAATTTTTTGTTATAACTTTAAAAAAGTAAAGGTATTCCAGCGTGTACACTGAGTTCGCGAGGTAGAATACCTCGTAATCCGGCCATCGCTCCTCGTCACGCGATGTTTCACTCCTTAGCGTCGGCGCTTCCATCACTCTCCGTCGTGAAGGGAGCCTCGGGTCAGACAGAGGATGGATTGGGGACCGGATGGAGTGGGTGGCATTCTCGTGTGTGTGGGGGAGGATAGGAACGGGGTATTCCTTTTTTTTGCGCGACTTATTTGCGTGCTGGCTCCACCTCGAGCAATCCCTCCCTCAGTCCTCGCTTTCGTCCCACCTCGCACATCCCCGACCGCGACCTTTCCGCATCCGTAAAGGCGGTTTCTTTATTTTTGCTCCGCCGGGAATACATCCGCCGCGTCTCTCGAGATGTGTGAGCAAGGGTCGGAATCCTCGACCGCGAGGGAATCGTATCCATCCTCCTCATCTGCACCTCACCGTGAGCTCGGCCGCATTCACCTTCCCTCGCCCTCCCTCTCGTGCCTCTCTCTCTCTCCTGCTTCTGTCCACCCGTGGTACACGTTGATCTTCTTCTCTTTCATCTTCTCCCCTCACTTTGATTGTTTTCATTTATTCTTCTCATGTTCTTTCTCAATATTTAAGTTTTTTCTACGCTTTCAGTCGACCTTAACTGAATACAGTTTCGAGCCCGATGAGCAGGTATCATGCCATATTTGTTTCAAAATGCCTCTAAATATACGTTTTCGGGGTAGATTTCCAGTACTTAATGGTATCATGATGAGAACTGTTCACTAGCAGATCTGGTTGACATAACCTTAATGTTACATGTAGGTAGTGTAGCCTATATAGAAAAATAGTATCTGCTGGGTTACAAAAAACAGTCGATTGCACGACGGCGAGGTTGGTAACAGTCTAGTATAACAGCTCTTATTCACAAGATAGCATTGAGCAAATAGGACCTTGCGCATGAGAACTTATATTCTTTGCGAATAGAAAATTGTGTGCATATTTGATTAGAGCTTCACGAGCGGGATGAACTTTCCATTGTTTGTATTTTAAAATTCAGGGTGGGCATACAATAAAGTTACCATTGTCGCAGTTTACATTAGCAGTCGCTTGCCTCCCGGAATTGATACAGAGTTCATGAAACGCACACAAGTTATAATGGAATAAACCTTTATTATAATCTGGGACAATCCTCATAAAGCGAAAAGAAAGATACATTTAAGAAGCAACGAGACACTTTACAAATTTGCAATTGATAATATATTCGATTTAAAAAAATAATGAAGATTAATAACGAAACTGCTTCCTCAGTCGGGCAAAACTGCATATGCGGCAGAGTAAAAAGTAATTCAAAAGATAAAATATTCTTTAAAAACTATAGTTAAAAAATTTAGACTGTGGATGAAAATATCAATGGGCAATGAAATGAAAAATTTAATTTTGAAGATTAGTAATGAAAATTAAATATTGTAACATGCTTCAATATTCAAACAAACATTCTTGAAATGAAATGTTATACAATTTAAATGTGAAAATTCTCGATGAATGGGATTTCATCAAATCAGTTGGAATAGAATTCCAGAGTTGTGCAGCTGCCACGAAGAATGAATTGTGGAAGGTGGCGATTTGATTGGTGGAATTTTGGTGATTCTAGTTTGCTAGCAACTGTTCTCGTCATCATTGTGGGATGCGTAATTTTAGGAAACATCGATTTAGTAGGATATTTCGTTGTTGGCAAAAATAGAAATGTTCCAAGTAGATAAATACGACGTGCACAGGTATTTAAGAACTTGTTGAATGGTCCTCATACCTCCCGTTTCTTTTTTAGTCTCACTGTTCGTTGGAAGGAATGATTCAGAAAACGCCTCATTTTCTTATAATTCCATGAAGCGAGTAACCCATTACGTATTTGGCCGTAGTTGTACTCGACTATTTGGCTTTTTTAGGACCCTCAAACTGAAATTTAAATACGTATTGCACTCAGGGAATAAAGTCACAGTAAGTTATGTTTACTCAGTCGCTACTACCCGCCCTACTTCCTTACTGTCTTCTGATTCAAATGAGTATGACTAAATCTTGGGTTATTATTTTCTCATTTTCCGTTTTGCAAACGGAAATTACTGCCTCCCAAGCTATGAATTCTATCGCATTTTATTTCTCTAAGGATAAGGAAGAGGGAAGTTAATTTCGATACTAGAGGTTGCTATAATCGATGGGCGTAAGGTAGAGAAAGTTAAGAGTCGAGCGACGGTTAAAGATGAATCCATTTTTGATCACATCTCACCGTGCTATATTTTTCCATCCTTCATCTTTTTCTAAACCCGAGTGCTAAAATTTAAGACAACTTTATCATATATCTATCCTGTGATTCATAAGTTTTACCGAATTACATTTGTAGTCTGAAAATTTTCAGGTAGTCGTCCAATTGTATTTAGTGAACTTTTTCGATTTTATCAGTGGTGGTCACATTTTTTGACCTTTCCAAACACTCATCATCAGCCAAGCTGGTACGGCCACGTTTTAATTCAGCTGCCCAAAATTTCAGGGTTTTAAATGATGCTGTAGTGTAGTCCCCGTACCCAGCGTCCAACGCGTATGCGTAGGCGTATTGCCTTTCAAAAATAAATATTTAGCGTGCAGCTCGATACTCAATTTTTTCCATTTTCACAAAAACCCTCGCAGCGTCTCACTCACACGATTGTCAAACCACGACTGAGGGACCAAAATGGCTGACCTTTTAGTGAGTCCCTTTCCACGGATACGCAAATACATTCCCGAACTTTCGTTGAAGAGTGCTGCCATCCTCATGTTCAGGTCGGAAAGGTTTTAAATCACGAGCGTAGTTTCAGTGGGATAGTGAAATTGAGTTTGGTGTAATTCGATACTTCCATCGAGATGTGTGTTCATAGCCTTAAGCTAAACCTCTGTGCCTCATATAGCGGGACCCAGAATTCCAAGTACGATTGACTTGGGTTTTGGGACTTAAAAGTATTTCTTGAGTATCGTATTGCTACGATGAATTGGAGACGATATTAATTGCTGCTGAAAGCGAGAAAAATAGGGTGTGGAAGAAATGCTAGGATTACTCTAGCCGACTAGATGACTAGAGTTGATTTTTTGCTGAGTTCACTGGGATTTCTGTGCGTAACGCACATTAACATTTATTGCCATTTTTACGTCATAATGTGTATTCAGTGCTATTTTATGTAGTTGAATTATTGTTATCAATTTGTACTTGTTTTGATTTTCTGTAATTTTATTTCAATTTCATATTCCATCATAAATGTTATGAATAGGTATTATTATTAATGGTTGTTCTTATTCTTATTAGTAGAGCGCACTTGGTATCCTTCGGTTTCGCAGGGTTTTCGCCTTATTACATTTACACCTGTATATGCCAGTGTTTCGCTGCTGTAGCTTTTCGTCAATCACATTAATGTACAACCCTCGCGTCGTTCCCCACCCACCTTATGAGAGTTCTTGCTTTTTTATTTCAGGCTTGTTTATTTACTTAAATATTAATAAGAAAGGGCATATTTAATGTTTTATAGGTATGCATGTTTGACGATGAATTATTTGGAGATGGAAATATTTCGCTTCCATTCTTTTCCAAAAATGATACGATTAGGATGAAATACCACAAGTAATGGGAACTTCCGGTCGTTTTTGTTCTAATTGTTTTTGTTGGCCACGCTACTCAACATTTCTATTTCCTTCGGTGTTTTCGTGTTACAGTTTCGTGCAAAATTTTGGGCGCCGTGGAGTAACTTCAGGAGCCATTGATCTACATAATAGCCGGGAAATGTCCGGCGTATGCCGCGTTTGTGCGAGCGACGATGTTGTTCAGTTTGCCTAGGGCCAGGGTTTGTTCCACTCCGTACTTTTACCTCTTTCCATCCCATCCCATTCCTTTCCTGCTCCTTCCGCCCTGTTTACCTTTTCCTTTCCTCCAAACGGATCCCGGCACTCAGGAGCTCGCCGTTGTTCAGGGAGTGTCTCGTGCACCGCAGAAGGGAACGTAATTTTGCGTTTGCTGGAATCCCTCAGGGTCGAGATGAGTTTGAGTTTCAAATTCGACGAACCCTATCTGCAGCGATAGTTCTTTCCTTGAATTTTTGGCGGACCGTCACCTTTAAAAGAGATTGAACGGGGGATGACACAGTTGCAGTATCTGAAATGAATGGCATTATTATAAAATGGGTATTGCTGGTCTAAGGGGAACAGTTTTTGGGTCGTTTGATAGTTTCGTAGCGTTCGTCATCTTTCATTGGCCCACTTGCGTTTGTACGTATTGTCGGTCACCCTCTAAGGGAGAGAAGTAACTGGTGTAACTTTTTCTGCCCGGAGAAATGATTTTTTTGGTACCTTCAATGCCCTGCAGTGTGAGTTTACTGAATCTGATATTTTATCTCCTCTTTACGAAAATAGCCACTGTGGGAATTATACGTCCGCAATTTGTGAATTCTATTTTTAGAAGATTTATATACAAATAACTAAATAACCAACAAAATAAATATGTATATATATATATATACTAGTATATATATATTGGCTTTAGTATATGTATATCTAGTATATATATATTGGACAGCAACAAACAATATAGAAACACATAAAAAGATCACTCACACGTTATTTCTTGATCATTTCGACGGAATTCTGCTCCGTCTTCATCGAAACATAACTTCTATATCTTCCGATGAAGACGGAGCGGAATTTCGTCGAATTGATCAAGAAATAACGTGTGAGTGATCTTTTTATGTGTTTCTATATTGTTTGTTACTGTCCAATTTATTATGCAACACTTCCGTGTTACGTCGACGAAATCATCTATATATATATATATATATATATATATATATATATATATAATACACAGTAACACATAATATAGAAACACAAAAAAAGAACACTCACACGTATTTTCTTGATATTTCGACGGAAACAAAACGTCTTCCTATGAAGATATAGAAGTAATGACACATTAGTCATTACTTCTATATCTTCAGAGGAAGACGGATTGTTTCCGTCGAAATATCAAGAAAATACATGTGAGTGTTCTTTTTTTGTTTCTATATTATGTGTTACTGTGTATTGTACTATTCGGCACTTCCGTGTTACGTCTACGAAAGCATATATATATATATATATATATATATATATATATATATATATATATATATATATAATACACAGTAACACATAATATAGAAACACAAAAAAAGAACACTCACACGTATTTTCTTGATATTTCGACGGAAACAAAACGTCTTCCTATGAAGATATAGAAGTAATGACACATTAGTCATTACTTCTATATCTTCAGAGGAAGACGGATTGTTTCCGTCGAAATATCAAGAAAATACATGTGAGTGTTCTTTTTTTGTTTCTATATTATGTGTTACTGTGTATTGTACTATTCGGCACTTCCGTGTTACGTCTACGAAAGCATATATATATATATACACGAGGGTCATCCGGAAAGTAGTACCCGTTCGTGCCGCATGAAGTGCTGACGACGCGAGTAGCCGCTGGACGAGGTCAGATAGCTTCAGTGGCTTGTCTGCCTTCTCTGAGCCAAGTTGCGTGACGCTAGCATTGCCTGTGTTGTTTCTGTGATTGTTTACAATGTTTAAAAAAATTGAGAACGCCGCCAGTTGTGAAGTGAGGGCAGTGATTAAATTCCTCAATGCAAGAAACGTTCGCCCATGTGATATTCATCGCCAATTAAAGGAGGTGTATGGAGACAATGTAATGGACGAGTCGTCTGTTCGGCGGTGGTGTCGCAACTTCAACATGGGGAGGGGGAACACACACGACGATGAGCGTTCGGGGAGACCGTCTGTCATTACAGACCAACTGGTGAGCTCAGTTGACGAATTCGTGAGGAACGATCGGCGCGTCACAATTGATGACATCTGTGAGCATTTTCCCAATGTTTCTCGAACAATTGTTCATGAAATTGTTAAACACCATCTGCATTATGCAAAAATTTGTGCAAGATGGGTCCCTCGCGTATCTCAATGAGCTGGCGGCGAAGGACTATGCAGCAGGAATACAGAAACTTGTCACACGTTATGACAAATGCCTTAATTTGCTTGGAGATTATGTTGAGAAGTAGTTTAAAGTATCCTCTTTCAAATAAAATTTTTTATGTTTCTTAATATTTACTTTTGTGTCTTTATTTCACGAACGGGTACTACTTTCCGGATGACCCTCGTGTGTATGTATATATATATATATATATATATATATATATATATATATATATATATACACATATACATATATATATATACACATATACATATATATATATATATATATATATATATATATATATATATATATATATATATATATATATATATATATGATATACACACACATACGGTATTGAAACGCCACTCGAGTTCGTTTTACTTTCTACTTTGAAATTTCATGTTTTACTTTTTTAATCTTTTTTTCACTTAGTATGTACTTAAATGCCGACCCTTTAGTGCCCATTTTGACTGCTTTGAATTGGTTTAGAATTAGATCATTAACATTAATCTGCTAAAAAATTAAACATTTTTTGCCTCTGATTTTAAATATTTAAAAACCTATTTTTTCAATATTAAAATGGACTAAAAAGTAGTGGTAGTTTTATGTGCTCTCATCATAAACAATATTTTGAGCAAATAGCAAAATAATGCACGTGCCTTTTCTGCCTGAGTGGCGGCTATTATTTTTAGGTGGTGGTGCGTGACATTTTTCATTTAACAGTCAAAACATTCATTATAATGTGCCAATTAAAATTAATCACTTTTGGTTGTAATGAAATATTTTCTTTTTAGGTATTCGATAGTCTGGTAAAAACCCCGAATGTACCTAATTGCATGCCCTGAACTCAATTTGGTTTTTGGCTTTAGCACGTAGAAACTATTTAAATATTACTTACTTAACCATCAAGAACTTTTCTTATTTGCTCTTTCATTTAACATTGCATATAGTGTCAACGTGTTTTATTTACTCTTATTGATTTTCGCTCTTCTGTTCATGGCACCTGCTTTAAATAGTGGATCTCCTGCAAATGCTGGAACTCAACGTGACCATAACGTTTCCAGCTGCACCGCTGCTTACAGTAATCCTTGCCCTGGTTGGTAAGTGACGAATTTTTTTAAACTGCTTAATTTAGAAGGCTGTGTAGCTAACGATTTATATTGGATTAGAATCATGTTAATCAGTTTTGAGTTCAATTGTTTTATCATGTACAGGACAATTATTACTATGTTTAAATGTCTGATTTTTGCATTGCTGACGAGGAAGAAGTTAAGTTCATACCAGTGCTAATTCAATGGTTCAGTTGTATTTTTATCTGTTTGAAATTTGCTGACATTTTTTACAGCTGGGCGTCACTTCGCCGTAGTCTCCATTTGTTAATATATATCGAATTTGACATTCATTCAGCCAGCTAAATTGATGACAAGTTCCATGATAAGTATTTGATCCCTATAATTTAATTCATCTTTGAACTCATCCATTACGGAATGGTGGTACTTATCGTCACATTCTGTAAACTCGTTCATATCCTGTTGATCTTGAGTTGAAAATGTCTGGATTTAACTCTTTCGGGTGTTAAAATTGATGTCATATATGTGAGAGTAATCTTACCGGCTCACTTTATCGCTTCCCCATATTAGACTGGGCTGAGAATCACTCACGAAGCGAAGGCTAAATGACAGATTGAAGCTCTTGCATTAATTCGAAGGAGGTCTGTTTAACAGTAATGTTGAAAATGTATTATTACCCCCATCGTACAGCGGTAGGCGAGATCTCCACAATAAAATTATAGAGATTAAGTGTAGAACAGGTAGGCTTAAGATGTCATGTTTTCAACGAATGATTGGGGATCACAATAACATTTTTCGAGCGCGGTAGGGTTATGATCGGGTAAAATTATTTTGGTGTGTATTCACCCGCTGCCACACACTCTAGCGGTGACTTGCAGGGTATGTATAAAATATAATCGGAAATCCATAGCAAATAGGAAAAAGAGGAAAATATTATTTCCTTTTCTATTTAGATTTTTTTCTAGACTAGCTTTGCCCCGAGAATAATATACCATGAGGAGCGATGTCGCCTTAAACACTTGATTTGCTGGGGACATTAAGATTTAATACCCCATGAAAGGTTCAGCAAAAAGTGTTAATGAAGGCATTTGCCCTTCAGTGTACGAAATGATAGTTGCATGATGAAGTATGTAATTTTCAGATAGGGCTTCGCTCATAAACCACTATACGCGGTAATCGGTTAAGACATGTTTGATGTTCCGTAGGGGAAGTATATAGCAACGTAAGTCTTATGTTTATCATTGTCGTATTTCGACAATGTAAAGTGGATCGCCTGTATTGTGATTGTACAGAATATAGTATTATAAAATGATAAACGCTCTCCTATTTTTGTGCTCCTGTTTATTAAACCTAATAATGGAAATAAAAGTCTCTACCATTTCAGTTAGAATATGGCCATCCTAGTAGGTGTGCGATAACCAGTACCAAAATTCCGTTTGCAAGTATTAATGGCCCCAGTTAATTCATGATTAACACGGACGATAAGGGGAAATGCCAAACTGGTGTCCACGTGACGTTATATGAGGAAGAGGGTTAAAAGCGTGTTGATTGGTTGATAGGAGGTTTTTTGTAATGTACATGTATACCATAAGTGATGATATTTTTAATTTCTTCTTTGTAAAAAAATTGTGCTGTGGAGAGCTCTTTCAAATATGCCCTTAGTATCTTAATGTTCAAGAAGAAAAAATATCACTTTTCAATTTGATCAGATTTAAGTTCTACGCAGAAATGGTACGTACCCAATTAAAGGCGAGAGAATAGGTCACATGAGATGGGAAAACGAAAACATTAAAAATCCTTTTGAGTTCCAATTTCAGTATGTTAGTTAGACTTCGTATAAAAGTGTATGTAAAATTGTTTTCAAATTGCTTCTCTACTGGATCTTAATTTTCATTTGGACAATGGGGACTGACAAAATGTTGAAATATGTTGATTTTAGGGGTAGTCAGGGTGTTTGATCTTCATCCCCTGCCACCCACATTGAAGCGCTTGTTACACGCGACGTAGTCCGTCGTGAGTGGCGTGTTATTATTTGTCAGTGACGAAAAGGAAGCAGATGGAAGAGGTAGTTAGGGGGCGGGGGAGGTCTCGTCCGCGAGGCCTAGGCATTAATGGCTCGCGGAGGTGTCCAAAGCGTGCGCCAAGGTGCTTGGGTCTGCTGAGGGAGATGAGATGGGGGGGGGGGGGAAGAGAGAGTTAATAATTCACCAGCACCGCGGGATCGCCATTAGGCGCGTGACTTTTCGTCGTCGCTCGTTCTTCGTCACAACCGTGCTTCGCGCTCGCATTGACAGATGGCGGCGGCTTGTCCCGCGAGGAGAGAAAGCGCCATGGGAAAACGCGAGTCGGGGACGAGCGAGGTGGGTCGGCCGGCGTTGTTGGGGGTGTAAAAGGGGGGGATTCAAAGCGCGTCGGTCGTAGTGCGTCCCCGTGTACACCTCCTCCCGTCCGAGCGCTTTATTGGGAGATATCGCCCGCCGCCGCGGGCGCGTTCGTGGGTCTTTCCCCCCGCCACCCGCTTTCCCCCCCCCCCCAGCCCATCCTTTCCCCAGAACCCCCGTCCCCTCCCCAATGTAACCATGTTTGGCATCCCCGGATCACGTGCAATGATGGATATTATTTGTTGCCCGGCCGCGCGAGAGGAGTTTCCATCGAGGCGGAAGCACGGGCGTGTGTCGTCCGCATTCACGCTTGCTTTCCTCCGGCCGCGCGTGCGTGCTTTCCGTGCTCATTGCTGATAATGTTCGATGGGCTCGGTGGTTGGGGTGTGGTGGGAATAGTTCCGTTTTTGTCATGGGGATGGCTTATCGTTAGCCCACCTGCCCGGCGCGCATGTGTATGCATTAGAGTTCTTCTATTAATCAAGGGAATGAGGTGACGAATCGCAGCGGTCGGGTCAGGGGATACTTCATTGGTTATTCGCCGTTTCTGCAAACGTACTCTTAAGGCTGCGGGCAGTGTGGGAGATAACCGTAATTTTGAAGCATGTCGCACCGCGGGGCACCGAATGGCAGAGGATAACGATCTCATTTCTTTTTGCTTTTCGGGATATAACGCGCCGGTGCGTTTCGTTTACAATCCACGGGCGTTAAATTCATTCCATTTGGTTTAGGGATTCGTGGAATATACTCTGTTAATTTGGTTCATGATTGCATTGCACGAAACCATGGAAAGTTTATGCGAGAATGAGTGCCCGGTTTGAAACCATTAAACATGGTGGTGCGTATTTCACTTATGTTTCAGTGAGAAAATTCTGGGATAAGGCTGTCATTGCCTTCAGTCGTTGTAACGTTATTGACTTTAACACGTTTTCAGCTGTAGATTTGTGTTGTAATATGATTCAGTTTTCTATTTTTACGCTTCAATTAAGAGAACCGCTATGAAATATCGGTCTTTGCTTTATAATTGGCACATTATGACGACATTTACGTTTGTTATGCGTGCATTAGTCGCATAGTGTGGTCCCCTGCGTCCAGTTTTTCCGAACTTGCCGTCTTTTCAATAGCCCTAGGGACGTCTGGTTCACACACCTATGGGTATTTTCATGCATAGGCAGTCGTCTTTTGAGACCAAATATATTCAGTTTGCTGCACATTTCCATTACCTCAATCCAAATTATACTTCTTAAGTTCTGGTAAGCCTAGGTATCTTCCACACGGTGAAGTACAATCCATAAATAGATTGTGGTTCAATAAATTAAACCTAATGAGATATTAAAATATTTAGTTTATATAAGTTAATGGATCTAGAGCTGCTACAAACGGTTATTTAGATTGATAATTTCCATTGATGATAACGCACTGTCACTCTCTTCAAGGACAGAATAATTCGTCATTTTCTATTTTGTCAGTAGAAGTGGAGCCTATCATCATATTTTGCATATTCTCTCAAATCGTGTTAGTATTGAGATGATGAGTGGATTTGATAGGTGTAATTATTGCGAGAGTATTGTACTAGTAACGAAAAAACAATTTAATTGTATATTTATAAAATATGATGTCTAAAAAAATAACAGAAATATACGTAAAAATATATGGTGTTAGATGTTGTCCAGAGGAGGTTTTAAAACTCTTCTATGATACCCTTTCCAGAAAAACTAGGGACCAAAGAATAGGAGGAACGCCAGACAATATGCCTAATGGCACATTCAGCTAGAAGGATGCTAATGGTCCATGACGGGTTTCCCAAAAAAATGGTAGAGCATGTAGCGGAAGTGCAATTTAGCTTTAGGAGAAGAAAGGTCACGAGATTGCAGCCGTTGAACTTTAAAGAATATTGGAACGATGTAGAGAAAGAGGAGTAGGAATAATTCCAAGTTACGTGTACGTGCAATAATCAATTGACCTGTGTCTGGATTATAAAAAAAAGAAATAGAATTGTTTGGAAAGGCAGAAGGACTTTCTTAGCTCAAAAAGCAGCCGTAAAAGTGAATAAAAGCTAGCATACCGGATAGAGTGGTGAAAATGAGTATGGCCAGGCTGCTGCGTCTATCAAACCTTATTTCTGTTGAGAGCATGAAAATATTTGGAAAAATATAAAAGCATAAATGTTCTGGGATGAAAAATAAATTGCTTCGGTTTGCTGATGTGATGATTATATTAACTTTTTTTTACACTTTCGCATTTCAAAGAGTTATGGCAATATTAGAAAACGGAATAGTGTGTGGGATGAACGTAAATTTTAAGAAATTAAGTAATGGGAATAACTTACAGAGAAGAAATGGATACCATGTCTAACGGAGGAGGAATAGAGCACGTGAAAAGGCACTAGTATCTGCGGATAGGGCTGGAGAAAAAAATATGGAAGAAGGAAGTAGAGATTAAAGGAAGAATATATGTGCCAAAAGGAGTCTGTACTGAGAAGACAAGCATATCGTGCAGGAGTTTCAAACCGAAGCTGAGGAAGAGACTGGTCAGATCATGTTTGGAGTGTTTTGATGGTTTAACCTTAGAGGGGAAAGAAGAAAGTATTGCGGCCTTTGAGATGCGGGTGTGGAGGAGGTTGGAGAGAATGAAATTGGTGGATGGTGTAGAAATGAAGTACATAGTGTTGAACAGGGTTAGGGGGGATTGAGCACTACCGAATGCCAATCATAAGATAAGACTGGATCGGAAAGTATTGGAAAGGGATCGGAACAACAGCCTTTGGGGGGAAATGGGTGAGGGAGGAGGTTAAACGTGTTAGAGGCCGCGAAGAGAGGGGAACAGAGATGCCGAGACCAATGAACAGTTTTGGAAAAAGAGTGGATGGAGACAATAGTGGCGTACGGTAAATTCCACTCTGCAGAGAACCTTATGGTGATGATATTAGAACCATCATTTATCACGTGCACGACTAAGATCGGACGATCATTGTAAAAATGCGCGAGGTTGAGGAGATCCCACACTTCTCCTTAATTATACACTCCTTTCCGTGAGAACCGGATGCGAGATCATGGATCTTTTTAAAGTTCGCCGTTGACCGTCATTTGATCAATGAATGTGAATATTCTTTCACCTTTCATTAAATTTCGCGGGATCCCGCATAAGCAATTTCTGTCGCTACCACGGATTATGGGACATCCTTTGAAAGAGCAATGATCGCCAATTGCGCCACGGAAGAAAATCGCGTTATGGATAGATACTCCACTTAAGAAAAAGGATCCATGATTGCGCCCCAAAGTCTCCTTAGATCTCAAAACTTCTTTGCGGGTGCTTGCGAGTCTACGACAGAGCCCGGGGCCGTCTTCCCTTTTGTGGCGCACGAGAGACCCCTTGGGGAAGCACCTCAGCTGCCTCCCCCACCTGCCTCTCCTACCACTACTTCCTATTACCCTCCTTCAGATTTTCTCTCAGCCTGTTGAGTGTTCGCCGCCGTTGGCTTAAAATGCGCTCTTTGGTGTAAGAGGGTATTGCATGACGGTAGTGGCCACCAAACATGATTACTGATCGTAGGAATTGGCGTTCGTTGAAGTACTCCCCAACCACTTCGGGCCCGTATTTGGGGCAGCGGTTACGCCTTCAAGGGCCATTTTTTTCCTAGTAGGACTTAACTATTCGTTACTCATGATGCAATTTCTATTGTATCCTCTCCACGCCTAGCCCTATCCCGTGTTTTAAGATTGATTTTCCTGAGATCTATTCCCGTGGAGTAGAAAACGTTTTTCTAAAAGACAGCATTTGCAATGGAAACCAGCCGTAATTGAATGAACACTTGGGGAAATGAGTGTCAGAAAGTCGCTGTTTTTGTGCAGTGTTGATAATTCATTTTTTTTAAATACTACGGTGAGTCTCCTCCCCGTAGATCAATAGTTTATTCCAGTAGCCACATACATAGTTATACAACACTGCTATATGTTGATTGAAGGGATACCTGCTCACGCTTAAATTCCCCTTTTGTCTTCAATCGCCAATGTTACCCGATATGAAATTTTTAAACAGTTATTTACATAAACTCTCAAGTATCCAAAACATACATAATAATACATTTGGAATTACACACTTAACCATTCACAGAATACACAGAATATTAGAATTTAGGCACTTCGAGTACAATTAGTACATATTTTCACAATAATCAGCACATAGAGAAGTACAGAAGCATACAACATAATATATAGGGATAAAAATAATTTGTATCGTGAATGTATGATATATTTTGATTTTTTGCCTTGTTGTAGAGCACGTTAAATAGGAAAATTTACACTGACAGTAAAATGTGTTAGATGTGTCTGCTTACATTGCTTAATTACCACTCATGTGACGAAATCAAATAGGAGTTTACAATTGGTGTTTAAGCAGAATAATACTATTTAGCGCAATTTAATTTTCTTCACCGCCATGTTATGCCATATTTCTAGTCTTGTTTTTTCATGACGGATACATTCTTCAATTCTGTGTTTGCGGTGTCCTCTGTTAAGCAGATATCACATAGGTTAGTTCTCATTGCAAGCTAACTGTCGCTGAGAAAATATGAAATATCAATTTATTGTCGTGTTCATTCTTCAAATCATGGGGATATCGATCAGGGCCGCTATGTTCGGAGGGCAGGATGTAATTCGTCCCAATGATTTGTTAAGATACGAGAACGAATCATATTGGACCGTTGCTGATGACCGTCTCTCATTTCACATCAATTCGCTTTAAGTTCTTTCCACGCGGCATTACATTTCACAATTACTTCAGTGCAAGATTTTGTGACGCAACAAAGGAATCGCTAGCATTCTCCTTTCCATGCGCTGGAGCAAACGAATTTTATATCCGTTTTGATATATTTTCCGACCCTGAATGTAATTACGTTTTCAGTGACGTAAATTTCGAAACTTTAGCGAATAAAATATTTGCCCACGTGCTGACATTTTTTTCGGGTAGTTGTCGACGGTGGCTTGTAAGGTTGCCTCCATCTTCTCCAAACGATCCATAACATAATTTGCTCGAATTTCTTGGTCCCCGCCGACTATTTATTCCTATTTCGTTCCTTTTGTCGGTCGTATCGCCAAAACAGGTTTTGGGGAGGGGTGAATTCCACCGGCGGTGGAAAATTCGCTTGCGTTGTTTGCGGGGGGTCTGCGACCCACATCGAACGCGTCGATTCATGGCCGCGTTCTTTTTTTCCACTGACCACCCACCCTCCCTCTCTCTCCATCCTCTCCGAAAAAGAGGTTCGCGGTCGGCGCCGGCGAAACGGCCGCGTTGCATTCTGCGCGTACAGTCAAAGCGTCAACTCCTCATTGATCGCGTGATTTTGGGCTTCCGGGAAATACACGCCGCCGCTGAGAGGGTGGGTGAGGGGCGGTGTGTGGGGGGCCGAGGTGGGGGGGGGGCGTCTCTCTCCCGCCCCCCTTCCATTCCGCGTCGCACCTACGTCCCGGGGAGAAAACGCCGCTCGCTCTCACCAGACCCCGAACCCCTCGGTCCGCCCTCCGTATCCCCACCGCCAGCTTCCCCTTGTAACTTTTAAATTTGTTGTGCGGGCGTATTTCCAGAGGCTTCTCGCCGTTTCGAAAAAGATAGCAATCGCCGCCAAGCCCGCAGCGGCGAAGCCCCGCAACGATGGGGAAGGAAGAAAAGAATTGTACTTTCAATCAGCGGCGGTGGCGTAGTCGTGGAGGTCGGGTCGGGGGAGGAGGTGGAGAGAGAGAGAAAGAGGGAGAGAGAGGGAGGGAGGGAGAGGAGAAGGAGGGTCGGGAGAGTTGCTTTCACTCTTACGGTTTCTCCCGCTACCGTCGCGCTCGGCGATTGTTGCCTTTTGTTCGCGCTCCCCTCCTCCCCGCTGCTCCTCCACCTCATTTTCGCTCTACCGTCCCTCCCCATCGCAGCGCAACTCCCTTCCCCATCTACCTTCGCCAGATCCATACAACCCCCCCTCGAACTCCTTGAGCGGTCACCTTACTCTGTATGCCCCGTGTCACATACGCACTTACCCCCATCGCCCAAACGATGCCCAACCCTTACTCTTCCGTACCAGTTTTGTCGTTCCGTGTACGCAGTGTTATGCGCCAGGTGTGTAAACCTTTGGACGTGCCATTCGTGTTTCCCCGGTGAGGATATTTGAAGATCAGCCGGGAAAAGAAGGAGAAAAGTGATAAAATGGAAGTCGGTCATGGTTATCCTGATTGCTGTGTAAGACATTAGAGCCTCGCCTTTGAATCATTTATGTGAATCATTAAGTCCAGAGTATTCATGGTTAAAAAAACTTCTCCCCTGTTAGATTTTATCCAAGATTTTAGACTTTGAGATTGATGTCTGCATTCGAAATTTTTCACCTGCATCGAAATAGTTTGGTTAAGTGAAATAAAATGTATGGTGATCTCAATTTCGCCCTGTTAAAATCGACTATAACTTATAGCTAAGTTTTGCCCTTACATCCCCATTGAGATTTATCTTAATGCCTTCCGATAAAATTATTCAACTAATGAAGGTATCGAAAGCATAAATTCCCATTGGAAACACACATGCCCCTCAAATTAAAAATTCCATGTAAAAACCTTATTTGGGCATACCGATGTCGTCACCAAACGATGTATTTACTCAGTATGATTTGCACCCTGCTGAAGGTGTACCATCTAAGAATAAAAATGCCGATACTACTTTTTCCGCTGTTTATAAAGGGGCTTCCGTTTTGAAGTTGACTCAGGTCAAACATTTACTGGCCTTTACGCAAAGAAATATAAACGAGATATTCATACCTCATTCTTGAACTCCCTCGCAATGTTGGAAATGCCTTTGATATGTAATCAAATTATGTGAAGATACACTCTCAAGTCTTGTACATTCTCAGATTTTGGTGCGATAACATTCCATATTCTTTTTCTGAGTCTAATAAAAACTGGAGTTAGATAAGTTAAAATACTACCTTGATCAAAAAGTTCCCGGAATAACCACCGTGTGGCGCTCCCATCGTTCCGATTTGAGTTCTGTTTTTTTGTTAAATTGGTACATCTGTTGTTGATATTCCCTTTAAATCTTAGTGTCATAACTTGACATTTGCAAAAGTTACGTAGCCAAGAGTACATCTATCTCTGTGTGTGTTGGCGATTTTTTACAATTGCAGAAATGGATTTAAATTTGCAACAACGAACTTGTATTAAATTTTGCGTAAAAAACGGATTTAGTGGCGCACGGACGTTGGAAATGTTGGAAAAGTGTTTCGGCAACGATTCTCTAAAAAAAACGGTCGTTTACCAGTGGCACGAGCGGTTCAGAAGTGGTCGTGAGTCAATCGAAGATGATGAACGCAGTGGCAGACCATCGACATCGAAAGTCGGTGAAAAAATTGATAAAGTAAAAGAAATGTTGGTCAATAACCGCAAATTAACCATCAGAGAAATAGCGGAGGACTTGAACATTGCCTATGGATCCGCCCAAGACATTGTGGTTAATGATTTGGGTTTCCGTCGTGTAGCAGCAAAGTTGGTGCCAAAAGACCTCAATTTCATGCAAAAAAGAGACCGTGTTGACGTCGCAAAAGACATGATTTGCGAGGCTGAATCCGATCCCACATTCATCAAAAGGATCATTACTGGAGACGAGACGTGGGTTTATGAGTACGACACGCAATCCAGACATCAGGCAAGTGAATGGCGTTCACCAAATGAGCCGAGACCAAAAAAACCACGTCGTTTTCAGTCAAAAAAGAAGGCAATGCTGACGGTTTTCATGGATTACAACGGTGTAGTGCATCATGAATTTTTGCCAGAAGGCCAGACAGTAAACAAAGAGTATTATTTGGGCGTTATGAGACGTTTGCGTGAAGCAATTCGCCGAAAGAGACCAGAAATGTGGGCAGAAAACTCGTGGATTTTGCACCGTGATAACGCACCGTCGCACAGTGCTATCATTATTCGTAATTTTTTGACGAAAAATGCAACAAATACCATCCAACAGCCACCGAATTCACCTGATTTGGCTCCCTGTGACTTCTTTCTGTTCAATCGAGTTAAAAAACCATTACGGGGAACGCGTTTTAGCAGCCGAGAGGAAGTAATGGAAAAATCGCAGGAAGCACTGATGGACATACCGAAAACCGAATATAAAAAATGTTTCGAGGATTGGATCAAGCGCTGGCATAAGTGTGTTGCAGTTGATGGGGATTACTTTGAAGGGGACAATATAGATTTAGATGAATAAACTTGTATTTTTAATTTTCTGAATAAATTCCGGGAAATTTTTGATCAAGGTAGTATAGATAGTAACAAGATGATGCACGTATGATTCACTTGCCCGACAGGATAAAAAATGCCAGATCCATTTATGTATTGGTCGACAGAAGGTACGTATTTTATATTAATCTGCAAATATAAAGGTTCTCTTATAATATAGTTTATTGTAGACTTCTTCCGAGTGGATCGGGAAAAATCATTTTTGTTTTCTCTTTGAATTCTTTGCCTCCCCGATTTTTATACTGTCCCTTCAAATTTATCTTCTAATTGCCTTCCCGTCCAAATGCAATGCCACACCCGTTATTACGCGAACAAAAGCGGCATTATGGTGCCCCTAAATATACTCCAAACCTTGCATTAGAGTTTATGATCGTCTTTGATGGATTGTTTCGTATTATAGCAACGAAAATGCGATTCATTTGTCTCCTCACCCTTTACATGGTTGTAACTCTGCCAGGATAAGGCTTCCAGCGAATTGTCGGTTAATTTTATTTTCGCCTTTATTTTGAAGATTTTAATTTCTCTTCGGGTTTCACATATAATTGCGGCAGTAGTCGTGGAAACGTCATTTTAAGCCCCGAAACTTTCAATTTCGTTCGCTGCATACTTGTAGCCCGTCCCCGTAATCTTTAGAAACTATGGCGTATTTTTCCCCGCGTGGCGCGAGGGAAATGATATTCTTCATCGCAGTTGTTTTGGCGAGAGAGGAAATGAAGTAACAAATAGATTGGATTACTTCTCGAGAAATTGATGAGAATCGCTCCTTCGGAAAAATTCAAAAGACGTAATTCATTTGTTCACCACCACTTAATTAAGGAATGCGGTGGATTTGGGGTGACGGGGTGAACACAAGAGGAATGGGGGGTGGTGTAAGGGAAGAAAAAAAGGGAAGTGTATGGATCCCAGCTTTCGGATCTGCAGCCATTTATGTCCCGGGCCTCATCGGCGCCTGCTGGGAAGAGAATAGGTTGATAGGTTTCCCTGTCAATCTCATGGATACGAACTTTTCGCAGGCCGCCCTCCCTCGCCGTTACCCTCGCTCCCCCACCCCTGTCGTCACACCCTATCCTTAACCCTTATGGCCCTTATAAATCCCCCACCACTCCATCCCCTCCTCACTACCCGCTCCCCGCTGCCCCCGTCCCACTCCGACACTCCCTCCCCCATTTCCTCTCCAACCCACCCACCCCGTGGGGACCAGCTGTATCATCAGCGCTCGAATTATCCAAGTCTGCCATCTACACCGACGCACTGTGACAGTCTCGTCGTCCTCTCCCCCACGCTGGGAAGAGGTTGCCTCCTCTCCACCTTCCTCCCACCACCTCCCTGCCGCCCTCCCTCCCTCCACCGACCCCCTTAACTCCCTCCCGCATGTGCTTCCCTACCCCACCGCCACCCACCCATCAACTTTTCTCATTCCATTTTCCACTTTCTTCCGCCATCTCCTCCCCACCCTCCAATCATCGCCCCTTCCTCCCTCTCTCTCAAGTCCGTTCCCTTTCCTTTTCTTCACCACCCTCTTCCCCACGCCCCTCCCACACAACCCCTCCCTCTTTATCCGTAATTGTAACTCAATTTTTCTAATCATGACTCATTCTTGGTTCTTCTCGCGGCATCGTCACATGATTCTCGTATTTTTTATCTCTTCCCCGCGCCGGATTAATGGTGTTGTTTTTTCCCTTCCACGTTAGGTGTGCGCATTAGTGCTACATGCCCCATATATCCCGCGGGGAGTATCGGAACATCATGATTTAGTTATACCCGAGTACTCTAAAATATACGTCATCATAATTTCCCCCGGTAAATAATTATTTGTATTAGTATAGTATAGAGCATTTTTAATGCAGTTTGTTGTGACAAAATAAAGTTATGCAATGGTTGTACAGGCAATAATCCCATTAACGTGCACAGGTTTCATGGGATTATGGTATTTCCATATTTAAGGTGATTGGTTGAAAGTATTTGTAATTTTCATTGAAATTAGAAAAGTGATATTTTTTTGAAAATGTGTTATAGGTTATTAATGATATTCATTCAGAAGGTATTTTCTTAGCGTTGAATCCTGACATTGTTTGTACAAGCAGCGGTAATGACGGTGAGCTTAGTAAAAAATATAATTTCAATGGTCAATCACTCTTTCGAGGAAGGTGTAAAACGGGTATTTAATTCCTTGCGGTCATTGAAATGTCCGCATTAGTTTATCAAATGTTTTTTGCAATCTTCATGCGTACTCTATCGTAGGTCGCTCGGAAACAACTCCTGGCCTAATTTTTCTTCCTGGATACTTCATTATATAATTAATTTTTTATTTGCAAGTACCAGATCTTGTATAAGGCTTTCCAATTTGGTTTTCCCTTCATATTTCCTTCCACCGTTGAATTTATTTTATTCTTCGTTGCAGATTTGTGCTCTATTTGGTGCCTGCTTTGAAGGTCTTTAGAAAAACTGCTTTAGGGTAGCACGTATTTGCCAATTTCGCTTCTAACTTGTTTGACGCCAACCTTTTTAATTTGACAAATAAATTTGGCAGTAAAAATTTTACGTTAAGATGAAGGGAAGGAGGAATGAAATGTAGCACTACCCGAGGTATCTATGATTGCCTTTTTCATTTTTAATTACGAGGCTTAGAGTTGTTTGATGACTGATAGATTTTATTAAATAATTTAGGTGACGTTATCGAGGTCGCAAATGAGGAAAAAATTCTTCACTGAGGGAAATTGTATCATTTTAAAAACTATTTTGTCAAATTTTCAGGGATAGGAATACTTCCAGTCTGAAGATTTGTGCTTGTTTTTCTTATGGTAAACTTTCGCAGCGCAGATTCAATGATTATAAGGGGGCCCTCTCGAGAGTGGAGAAAGCAATGATTTAGAGATTCACGTTGCGGCGTGCTGCTTGAGGAGCGACGCTCCCTGCATTGCGGGAGAAGCTTAGGGTCACTACATGCTTCATGTAACCATCGATATGTGCCGCCTTATTATAATTCTTTTATTCTTTCAAGTCATTTTGTGTTTGCACTGAAGTGCCATAAGTATCTACTCCCGATTTATGACAGTGTGCTACCTTAATATTATTTTTTATTAGTTTTAAAAGAGGCCATCGTAATAATTTTCAAGGTGTAAGTCGTATTCAGCCACTAAAATATAGTCTTTATAAATTATAAATCGTGGCTACATTCCACTGCTACCCGCAGGATGACATCACCGAATTCGTCTATCGGTTTGCAACAGTTATGAGTCGTGAAAGATACATCTACGCATGATCCACGGAATCATTGAAATAGGACACATCCATCGTTTTCAGGAAGTGATAAATCTCGAAAGAAATATTTGAAATAGTTTATTTGAAGTAATGGCAAAAATGTACTGCATCCGGCCTCTTCGCCCATTTAAGTATGTTTAATACCAATATTTTTCATTTAGCACCATTTGAGGCGGCGCCCTTCTATTATGGGAACCTCCATGGTCCGCGGTCATGCTTGTAAAGCGGGATTGGTGGTGCGTTCTTCCGGTTTGTTTTGAACTGATCATGATATGCTGAACATATTAACTTTCGGTCAATAATGAAGTTTATCGGTCCTTACCACTTAAAGGTGTCGTAAAGTTGGAATATACGGTTGAAGCTTGTTCTACATGTACAGTAACATCTGAAATAACGCGAATGTTTTCTACGATTTCGGTTTTCCAGCTTCCCGAACTTGTACCTATAAAAGTTTTCCATTAGCCCCGTTTTTCTGTGTATGCAAACTTGGGTTAAGGAAGGCTGTTTCACATTGTGTACGGTTACATAAAGGTTTACTGTTGTCCTAAGTATTCAATGAGAACAAGGTCTGCATAATATAACGAGATTTGTAATGCCTAAAGGTTTGAGAGCCTCAAATAACCTGTGATTAAAGAGCAATTCCCCGACACAAAGCGTGCCCTGATAAATTTGTTAACTTTTCCATGTGGTAGGTGGTCCTTACAAAATTTTGTCAGCGATGAAGAAAATATCTCGTGTTTAACATACAGGAATGTAGAAATGGTAGTCGGAATGAATCCTTAGAACGGTGTGTGCTAATGGGCCGAGTGTCAAAATGTGGGGGCTGACTTACATCCATAGGTTTATTTATTTATTTATCAAATATTCAAAAGCATCCAGCAATACACCCTCACAGTGAATGCGTAGCAATTTAATAGTTAAGCAAATTTTAAATCAAAGGACAAATACAGCACTGGAAGGCCTTGATTTTTCCCAGGTGACTGATAAACGTGTGACTGGAGGTGAAAGGGTCTGTCGAGGGAAAGGTGGCTGAGAGTATTGAGTGATTTTGGGAATCGGTAGAGCATTATCTCTGTGAGAGCAAAGGATGGAATTTAGGTAGTTGGAGAAGATCACAATTGCGGGTAACGCGGTAAGGGAAATGGCTGAAGAAATAAGTAGTAGTATCACTGAATCAAAAGTAACCATTGATGGAAGAATACAGGAAATTGCGGCCACCTTGCGGGTGGAAACAGGGGTATGCCCAATTGTTGGCATTGTACTACGGGGTGAATTACGCAGATAGGGGAGGCGATAGTGAATGACGCAAATGAAAAAATGAAAAGGGTGCTCATAGCATTTTAAATGCTTGGGCTAGAATTGACCAAACTTTGGAGTAGTATTCAATTATGAGTGAGCTCACTAGAGGGCACGAAGACCGATAGAAGTAACGAAGAAATGAAATAAAAATTTGGAGGCTCCCAAATGGACAAAACGGACATGGATTTAGATTGTATTTCTTTGAGCCCTCGGGCAGAATTTAAACTTATTGCCAGGGGTCATTTTTTTAAGTTTTACTTGTTTCATTGTTGTTGGATGAGAAATAAAATCTGGCCTAATAGCGTTATGTTGAAACTGTGGCGTAACATTTAAAAAATATCTATGTTTTACTGAAGCTTTTCTATTACTTGATATCGTTTTATTTAGACTTAATAAGTTCGAAATTGCCAAAATGAATTTAACCGCTCAGCTGTCGTAAGGTGTCTAATCCAGATTTATGCATGTATTGTATTCAAAAATCGTCAAATTAATAGTAAATGCCACAGAAATTTCTTGCTTTTAAACATGGAATAGTACAATCAAAGATTGTCACGTTTTGTTATTTTTAATAAGTCGTTTGTGGCTTATTTACTAATTTTCAAACACTGCTTCATTTGATGTCAATGATTGCCTTTGTTTGAATGAGCTTCCGAAATTGAATTGTTATCAGCAGTAAATATTCTCTTCTGTGCAAGTATATTTAATAAATTTATCCTAGAACTTGAGGCTAGTGTGAACTGTAACTCAATTAATTTCTTGACAAGGTTATTACTTGTACTTACATGTTGTGCTTTAGTTAAATTAATTAATATAATGAGGATTAATATGGTAATTTTCCTAAGTTCCCGATTGAAATATTTGGAAGTATATAACTCTGTATGAAGGTAAAGTAACATAAGCTACTGCGTATTCACCTATTGTACTGCAATATTAGGTTCACCAATCATGCATAATATGTTGAAAAATGATTATCTTACCAAAATTCATAAATAACCCATCATCATCATCAGTAATTTAATCCGATAATTGGTTTACTGCAGTCCTCGATTCTACTCTATTCGATGTCGATTCCCTCAATCTCCAATACCTTCTCTGTTTTACGTCCGTCTCAATTTGTGCTGCGCACGTCTCTTGGTCTCGCTCGTGGAATCTTCCCTTCTATTTTTCCTTCTATTAGGTACTTAATCCAGCCATTGTGACTCAATGTGTGTTCAATTCATCTATTTCTTCTTTGCCGTAGAGTTCTCCATATGGCCCTATCCTCTCCTGCTCTTCTCTGTACTTCCTTGTTCCTTACTTCATCTGTCCATTTAATCTTCAGCATTCTCCTCCAGCACCATGTTTCAAAGGTTTCTTTTCTTCGCTGGTCCAAGTTTACAATGTTCCATGTCTCGAAACCATAGGGCGCCATGCTCTTCGCGAAAATCTCGACGTATTGCTTCCTTGTTTCCAGCCTTAGGTTCTTTGAACATAGTGATTGCCTCTTTTTCATGAATGCATTCTTAGCTTGGGCTATACTTCACTTGATGTCGGTCGAACTTCTTCCATCCCATGTAATGCTGCTGCCCATGTAGATGAAGTATTCCACTTGCTCTAGTTTCACTCCTCGAATTTTGATATCTGCAGTCAGCTTCTCTCCTCCGCACACAATGATTTTCGTTTTCTTCTCGTTGATGCTAATTTTACAATCCCCCAGTACTTGATCCATAGTATTCAGGTTTGCTTGCAGGTCCTCTCGTGTCTCTGCTACTACTGGGATGCTGTCTTTGATGCCCAATTCTTGTGCTTCCTTTATGCCTCTTATAGATATATGTTGAATAGTGCTGGTGAGAGGTTGCATCCTTGTCGAACTCCTTTGTTTATTTTGGCTTCTCTTTTTCTTCCATTTTTCGTTTGCGTTGTTGTGACCTGACTTTTGTAGAGGTTATGGATGATTCTTCTGTCGCTGTAGTCCAATCCAAGAGCTTCTAGTATCTTGAACATCTTGTTCCATTCCACGTTATCGAAGGCTTTCTCCAAGTCCACGAATGCCACTTAAATGGCTTATTTACGTGAATCATTTTTTCGGCCAGAACTCTCAAGCTGAGAATTTCCTCTCTTGCTCCTCGGTTTTTCCTGAATCCGAATTGGTTTTCTGAGAGGTATCCTTCTATCACTCCTTCGATCCTTCGGCTGATTATCCGATTGAGGATTTTCAATGCTTGTGTCACCAAGCTCAATGTTCTGTGTTTTTCGCATTTATCTGTTTTCGGTTTTTTCGGTATTGGAATCAGTATCCTTTTCTCGAAGTCTTCCGGTGTCTTTTTGCTGTCGTACCTTTCTTTGATTATTCCATAGAGGACACCCTTCGCTTTGACCCCGAGTGCTATGGTTATTTCTCCGTTTATTTTGCCAACTCCTGGTGACTTTTTGTCTCTCAGGTCTGCCATGGCTCTGTCGAATTCGCTTCTTAATATCTGCGAACCCCGATCGTCGTTACCTATCATGCTTTCATCTTTAAATCAGCCATCATCTATTAGTTTGGGAGCTTGATAGAGTACTTCAATGTGTTCTTTCCATCCATCCCAATATCGTCATCAACTGTTAGTATTTTTCCCATTAGCGGCTTGAATGTTTTGCGATTCTGTTTTTCTTTCCCCGAATTACCTCTTCGCTAGTTAATAAGCCATCTCGCTATTTCCCTTTTTCATGTTGTCATTGATTTCCTCCCGGCAGCTTTCTAGCCATTCTTCCTTTGCCTTCTTGCACTCTCGCATGACCTGGTTCCGCAACTGTTTGTAGTGATTTTTACACTCTCATTTCTCGGATTTTTGTATTTTCTTCTGTCGTCTAAGAGACCCCTTATTTGAGTTGTTATCCATGGCTTCTTAGATATTTCCTTCTTTCTCACAAGGAGCTCATTTGCAGCTTTTGTAATTATATTCGTCATTTCTTTCCATCGACGGTATTATCATTATTTCCTTCTATTTCCCTTTCGATAGGCGTGGTGAACTTATCTCTTGCGCCTTTTTCGTCCGGTAACTTTGTGTTCCATCTGGGTTGTTGTCTCTTTCTTCGTCTTCTTGTAAAGCAGTCTGCTGTCCTTGATCATCAGGTTGTGATCAAATAAGCCGTATCGAAGTAAAAATTTAAGGAAGCGATATAGCGGCTTTAAACTCAATTTAAAAATTCTGTGCTCCTTATTTCCCAGTAATTGCTTTCATTTTGGTGTGTTACCCACATTTTTACTGATAGTTTATAAAAGTCGTCCGGCTACTCGTTTAAAAGCCTGTCGACGTACGACGCTCGAGAATGACTACCTGTCTCCAACTCCTATCTGCTCACATATAGAGAATCAATAATCGAAGAAATTAATTTACGAATATTATTATTAATGTAATTAATCCAAATTAGTGTAGGGATTAAAAAATAACCTCTCCCTGTTGTGATCTCTGATAAATTCTGCAATCTCAGCTTGCTATTTCTTGAAAACTTTATTATTCGTTTTTTAATCTCTCTCTCTCTCGAATGTGGAATTCTTCAGTTCCGTTGTTGGAAATGTTTACGTCTGACTTGGTCCTTAGAAATATATACGAAAGTGAGCTCAAGAGTATCTCACCTTTGGCCGGAAAAAATAAAGTTATAAGACGGGATTTTAAGCCTAATCTCCTTCAGAGTTGGCCCCTTGCGCCTCCACATACTTAGCCCACCGATCCTTCCTCTGCCGAAAACACTTCTGAAAGGCTTCTTTTGGAATGGTTTTCATCTCTGCCGTCGCCTTCTACATTGTCTCATCCCGACTTCCTTATGAGGGTTTTGGCAGATAACATTCTCGTGAGAGTTACCAGTGCTTCCTTTTTCCCGGTAAGTTTCCTTTATATGACCTTAAGATTTGACACTAGTCTCCAGAAAAGGTTATTCCATGTTTACACATTTTCTCTAGGCTCCCAGGCGTGATTTAATAGCAGTGATATATATAACTTGTATTGCATACACTGAAACGCTTCTGCGAATGCGCTTGTTTTTCACATGAGGAAAGTACATTTTTGGGAAAGTTATCAGAAAACCGTATGATAGCAAACGATGAAAAACATTGTGGGATAGTGTTTGCGTCAGTAGCATTCAGTGATTTAGTTTCAATTGAACATAATGGCTATTTGAAAGTAGAAATATATCTGTGGAATCGATTGCATGGAAAAGATTTCGGGAAATTCTTTGTACGATGCTGAGTTCTGCTATAAAACTAATCTCGCAGTCGCCAACTTGAAATGCTAAATTGTTTATATATTAGTATCGTAAATGATAGTACCTTAGTAAACGGTTCCTTTACGTATTGCCATCAGTGATATTTCATAGAATTCGTTAATCTCCATTCATAGTATTTCATGTAATGGTTTGGAACCATTTCAATGGTTCCCAAAGCATCTCGCAAACGTTATTATTAAATAGTTTAGACTTTAGAAGCATCACAGATGGGAGGTAATAGATTAATGGACGAGATAAAAACTTGGTTTAAGTTTGAAATCATCTCTTATCTTACGCCGTGTGTTGTTGGTGGTTAACAAGTTACTGACTCATTCAGAAGTTCTTGGACTACAAATTCTTATGCCCATTGGCAAGGTACCATTCGTTATACACGTAGATTGTGCTTTAAAATGTTAATACATGCTGCCTTTCATTAGAGCGTCTATCAAATTGCTTGAATGCCGTTAATCGTGGACGAAATTTAAGATCCCCACTCTAATAGATTAGTTGTTGAAAGGAGAAGAGTTGTACAAAGTGAATCCTTTCGCCTGACTTTGTATTAAAATTAATTTAGGGACTGAAGGGCATACGGCCTTAAAGCGGTGAGGTTGTTTCAGTGTACCCGGCGTGAATTCTATTCATTGTGTGTTTCCCAGCCATATATTATCTTTAGGGATGCACCAACGAAATACTGCCCTGTCGTACCCTCAAGAGGGAATTAATCATTCACTTTTTCAGGACTTCTCATAAGTTTACTCACGAGCCACTTCGCGGATGCTATTTAATGAGGTAAAACTCTAAGTGCATTGAAAATGGAGTTGCCAACAGTTTTGAAATATGACCTTCTATGTACTTGATTATATCCCTGACTAACGGCGCAAAGTAGCCCTGTGGGTAGAGATTCCGGCTGCTCGGCACATGAAGCCTCTGTGCTCCCTCCACCTTACCCAAGCTGTGTGACTTTTCGGCTACCAGATCTTCCTTGGGGAAACCGCAAGCGGCGCAGGGGCACTCCCGTTTCCCAGTTGAGTGAATTTCACACGCCGTAGGGCCTTGTATTGGGTGTGCTCTACCCCCATCTACCAAACCAAACTTCGGGTATTACTGTTTCTTTGCTCAACAATTACTCGCACAAGTGGCACAATGTGAGTCGTGGAGCAAGCTTATTTTTTTCATCATTCTTTTAAACCTCTTCGGCCATTTCTACTTCAGTTTCGCAACGGCCAATCTGATTTCTCAGTGAGATCGGGTTGGTGCAGTGGCATCCCACCCTTTGTGGCCGGGTTCGAATTCTGGCGGTTGTGTTTCTCAGAGGTATCCCTAATCCTACTTGGGGTGCTATGTGGAGAGCACTTGGAGGACGGTATCCTTCGGATGGGACGTTAAACTTCGGACTTATTGACACCTTTCGTTAAGAGTAGGCTTATGCCGACGCTGAGTTATTCTCCAACCCTCTCCCATTCCCTGAAAATCCTACCTCTGCCAAATCACCCTTCTATCCTTAATGGCGCGAATAGCCGTAGCCGTCGGTCGCCTCCCTCCCATATCTACAACTAATTCTCGAATTTCTGCGAAATGCCCCGGGATTGAATTTGACATTACCGCCGCCTTCCGGTGCATTGATCATCATAATCATCATGCACTCCCGAATCCAATCTTGCGCAATGCTGCTGCTTTTGTTTCCTCCAGCCGCGCGGTCTGGGGAAGTGGTACCCATCACCCGGGGCGGGTCTTCCTTAAATCGGCTGCTTTCCCTCTCGCGGAAGATTGCGTCAGAGGGTGCATTTAATTTCCCAAGTAAACAAAATGTCGCAGTCGCGGAAATCTTTCGCTTTATTCTCCCACTTCCGATCCCCCCTCCTCACTCGACACCGCTCCCTCCACCTCCCTCCCCCACGTCCCTGTTCCCCTCCTTCCTGCCACTCTCGTCCCGTAATCCCCATCCCCCCGAACACCGCTCCCCCATCCCCGCCTTCCCCTCCCCCACGTTCCTCTCCCTCTCCTCTTTCCTTCTCCTCCCCTGCCATGAATATTTAACCTAATAGAGTTTCTGTCCCGAAAATTCGCGTATTCTCTTGGCATATCTTTTTGCATTCATTTATTCATTCATTGCGTATTCATATGCGAGCCGATACCCCAAGGGGAGTCGCCCGAATGGGGTGATGGTGTTTGTGGTGGTGGAGGAAGCTAGGGGGTGTGGGAAGTCGAAAGGGTTTCAGACAGCGGTCCAGATCCGTGTTACGAACGTGCTTGAAAATATGTTCCGCGGTCCCCAGGGGGCCCGCATCCGTGTGGGCAACCGTCCCGGGATCGTCCCCCGATTGCATTCACGGGTCGCCTCGCTTGCAAAGCAGGTGGCCGTGGTCTCGCAGATTGGTTTAATCAAAACCTGGAGGGGGGGAGGGCGGGAGGGAGGACGAATTTGTGCGGATTCGGTGTGTCCTTGCCGGATGTGAATGTGGCGATACATTGGGCGTCCCCGTACGTGCATCATCCATATGTCCTCGGGATGGCGGCCACTCGAGGTATTTTGCATGAAATTATTTTGAACGCTTCGGCTGGGGAAATTACTTCGGTGCTCTTGCAGTCCTTGCCGTGCAATTTTTAATGGTTTTTTAAAATCTCCCGACTCAGCCGGTGAATTTCATTGCGGCGTTCATTGCAGCAAGGATTTTGAATTAATCTCGTCATTTATTCGCAAAAGATGATGGAAAAATTCATATTGTCTCTTGGCTCCACATCCTGGGATGTGAATAGCGTCAGATTTTAATCCTTCAGTCGTTCTTTGGCGTTTTTATATTGCTCAAATGTTGCTTTTCTTGTTCCTTCCCTTCCGTTCTCTTCTCAGTTATTCGGTCAGTAATTTTTCTCGCCATCTCTTATGTATGGATCGCCATTTAAATTATCTAAGAACCGTCTTGCTCTTTCAGGATGGGGATGATTACGATTTTTCAAAGGCCATAGGAATTTATCATTTGTTTTTTACAGGTTGTTTTGTAGTTTCGTCTAGGTTAGAATCTTCGTTCAAAAATAATATTTACAGTGTATCACTGATTGTCAATTAGTACTATTAGAGTATTCTGTGATGAATTTATCTCATTAGTAATTACTATCCGTGGCCCCATCTTCTTTGAGTATTGCTGCAGAATTTTCCGTTCATCCGTGTGGTTTCTAACACATTTCATGTATTCGCTTCATTTTATATTAGAAATCCGCCATCATGATCGCTAATAGACTTGTCTTATATTTTGCGTTTATTTAATTGGCGTGTCTTAGCTGTTTCCTGCCTGAAGCTATGCAGTAATTCTTCATGCTGGAGTCCTCATTCATTCTTTTCCAGCTTGTATTGACTTTCAAAAAAATTTACTTTGTGTTCATTTGTAACATTTTTATCCCAGCTTTACGTAATATAGTTTATTATCTCTTCGTATGTACCAGGAATTCACGCATAAGTCATGCTTTCCTATTTGCAGGTTCCTTCCTGTTGTAGGATATATTTTCAGCTTCCATAATTCCACTCATCGTACCTTTTTGTTATTTTTCAATCGATATTGTTTGCTGCGACCTTTTCGTCATTTGTAATGCACCCTCAAGAATGACATCCTCGGGTACATATTTCCCCGTTCTCCTTATTATTCATGGCTCTCTTCAATGTCATGAATTTTAAGTTGGAAATTAATTAGTACTAAATTTTTTTGTCTTCTAATGACCCTGAAAACTTCGGGAACCCTCTACTAGGGTCAAGAATTCCGGAATACAAGGGTTTTGTCAATTTGGCGTTTGTGTTCTGTTCCCTCTTATGAGTACATCTTCTCCGTAAGTAGTTAGAAAACAGCGTATTTGCCATTATGAATTTGTATTTTACACTGAACTCGAATAACATTTATCCTCTTTCGTTACCCTATTTCATAACTTCATTTTGTCATTCGTTTTTTATCCTTCGACGTATTTATTCCACACTCATAGAGTAATTAGATAATCTTTTCCATGCGCATTTTCTGTTACATTATCCATATAATCATACACTTCTCAATCTCCTCATCATTGCATTCTCATTTTTTCATCGTCAATTAAACATGTGAAAATGGAATCTGGGATAAAATGGGTAAACATTCGTATCGTCTGGGAAATTCGTTCGATGAATTTTTATCAACTGTCGTGCTTATTTTTTATTACTCCAAGAACTTTGGCGGATGGTCGCCATATTGACATGTCACTGCCATACTCGGAGCACGACAAACACATACAGGAGAGCAATAAAGCAGTATTCAACTACACTTTTCCGTGGCCCCTCACGAATTTTGCTCAGCGGTCCTCTCATGTTCCCTCTCCCATCTCTTTCATCACATCCGCGTCCTCCCCCTCCTTCGTCCCTTCAATTTTACCCTCCATCACACAAGCAGCACATCAATCACGGCCCTCGAGAGTCCGTGACCTACCCTCCGCTCTCTCCACACCAGCGTCCCCTCTTCCCCTCCCCGTTCCTCCTTCGCCAACATGCCCGTCCACTCCCCCAACCTCCGGCGGCAGCACCCAGCACCCCCTCCCAGTGTACACGCCCTCACTAGCAGCCGACCCGTTTGAATATGAGCCCTTTGGCTAAGTAGAGCGCTAGACGGGGGCGCGCGATCATAAGTGCTCCGACATGCCGCTCGGTTCGGGCTTCCCAAACAAACGCCGTAATTAGATTATCGTGAGAGCGCATTTCGTTTTTGTATAAAAGTGGTCCCCCGGAATACATTCCTGGATTATTCGTTGTGATCCACGATGAGCGGGACTTGGGTATGCAATAAAATCAGAGCAATCTCATAGCATAGGGATGGGAAGTGCCCTCCTGCCTGGCCTGCTGATAGTTACTTTTTATTGTTATCGTAATTTACATCGTAATAGAAAATGCAGCTCGCGTGACATGCACGCCTAGGTAAAGTATGGCTTTGATTACGCGCCTGACATTTGTGCTCATTGGACAGTGCCATCTCTCCGTTACAGATTAGCGCATTAAATCATTTTAATGAAGTGAAATGGAAACTTTTACCTTTTAATTGGAGTTGTATGGAAAAGTCAATGTCAAACAATGAGGATTGATTGTTTATTAGAATGGAACGCTCTTGAGCCACTTAGAATAATTGTTGCAAAATGAGGTGCTAATCTATGCCTGTGGATACACTATAATGAAATGATTTGATCAGGGGCACCAAATCAAACGATATTTGAAAATGTTTTATTCATGATCTGTTGCAGACGTAGAAAATTTGTTACGTTTGCGATAGGATTTGGAAATGTACGTTTATTTACCCAGCCGGTTCTTTCTCGATATCAATAAAAATGTTAGGTGTTAAAATATCTAGAATTTTACCATGGGTATTGTTTTAAAACTATTACAATATCCATATATCTATAACAATATCCAAGGGCGATAGTGAATGTACGGTATTTTTGTTCTTGTTCGCAAAAAATGCAAAATATATCGCTCTTGGGTGACTTCGCAGTCGTTCATACATTGAATGCGTTTTTACCGATAAGCCCTTTTCCGCTCAAGGATATTTATTGCCTTTGAAAGAATCTTATGAGTGTTTTTTCAATCATGAGGTAAACGAAAGTGATGCAGATAATTGTTTCAAATGCTGATGGCGATTGCTTTCTATGCACATGTATAAAATTGCATGAAAGATATTAACCATGGCAGAGATAAGTTAATGTTCCAGTAAGCTCCAGTGGATACCTCTTCTGAATTTTTTGTAGCGGTGTTATATATTTAAGTATTAGAATCAAAAAACTTCCATTTTCTTTGAGAACATTGAGAGATATTCAGTATGAAATATTTTTTAAAATGCCAACATAAGTGCTTATAATTATCCAGAAAATTAACCCTTGTCTGCTTCAGATCTTCCCTAACAACATTCATCACTATTCGTAGATGTTTATCTTAGTATACTCAAGTAATTTGCAGGTAAAAATACTTTAAATCACTGTAAACGAAGTAATGATTGCAAATACTTTATAAAAATATGTCAAGAAGCAATTATTGAATCCAAAAATATAATTATTATTACTGAATGAGTGAAATAAATTTTAATTACTTTATTTAATCATTCTTTAGTGACTATAATCTCTTGTTTCTTTTGTCAGTGATGGGCATAATGGTAAATAGTTCATGAGGTAAGCGTACATATTCTCTCTTGCGTGTTTACTAGATACTCACATAGCACATGCTGTTAAACATCTTTGAAAATTCCTTAAGGTTGTTGTAAATATTTTTTGAGTGATGATATTTCACGGAAGTCCGACGTATGGCAAAGTCTGCGACTGACTCGTGATAAATACAGAAAAAAATGAAACATTAATTCTACAATTAAATTTAATACTTGAAGACCATGTGTGACATCTGATGCGACCATGACAGATATGTGATGATGTCACACAGGTGTGAAACCATGATCGTATAGAATGCACATCAATGGAATGAAATGGAATATAAATAGAATTGCTGATTCGTTTGTCTTTTCGGTAGAAAAATTACACAAAAATAAGGGTTGTAATAGTTTTATATCCAAATACGTAGTTATGATTGGAATAGCTTAAAATTAAAAATTAATTTCAGAGTACAGCGTATACATATGTAAACCATAACCATAGACACAGTAATCAACCCGAAGGTCGGTTTGGTAGGTGATGGTAGAGTTCACCCAGTACTAAGCCCGACGGCGTGTGAAATTCACACCTCAGGGTAGGGGGCCAGTTCCTTTCTTTGTGCCGGTTATGGTTTCCCCGAAAGATCTGGTACCCGAAAAATCACATAGCTTGGGTGGAGCTGCAGATGCTCAGAGATTTGCCCGCCAATCGAACCCGGGACCCTCCGGTCAGTAGTCCAACGCTCTACCCCTGGACTACCGCGACCCACTTATGCGTATTATTGAACTACAGTGTATATATCCCACCGGTTTTCTGTAAACACGCGGCTATTGTACGTGGATACTTCCCCAGGAAGAATGAATGTATGGCAAGTGGAATTCCATTGTAAGTATTGTTTTGGAATAGTGACATCCTGGTTTTAAGTACACGGTAATGCATGTACAAGCTATACTTAGTAAGGCTGGGATTGTTGGAAATGCTTGCTCTTATCCTAAATGTCATCATCGTTCTTATGTAGCTCACATGCGCGCAATGAATAACGGTGTACCGACTCTATGATAATATTGCCCCCCCATAATTTCTGTGTCGTATAAATATAGGGTAACTGTTGTACAAAATAGTCTAAACTTTGACACAATTAAAAATTATCGTGCACAAGTAAATGCACCCACTACTTCAGCATCAGCTGCTTGAAAGGTTCTCCTCAGCACACTGTAAAATATACACATCACCCACATTCTAGAGCTTGGCTATAGCACGGAGTAAGGGGAAATATTTTCACTGATGTGAAAGCCTACTCGATCTTACTGCGACTTCATGCGCATTATTTGTTTCTCAGCGGGAAGATATTGAAATAATTCGATTACTGAGAATATGAGCCACTCGTGAAAACCAAATAAATGGTCCATTTGGAACCAATCATATTTATTTTTCAGATGTCACTTTTAGTCAAAGCCGCTTAAGCGTTTCGTGACCGCTCTAGGCCGTCCGTGGGGCAAGTGGTCTCTACGCGTTGCTCCTCTGCTGGTCATCGGGGCATTATTCATTATGCATGGTTAAAGGAATCTTTAAAATTCTGGTTACGATTTAGGACGAAGATTTGGGCAAGGCTGAGTGAGAAGAGAGGGGGCGTCATTCTGGATTGAGGGGGGGGAGAGAAAGAGTGGTAAGGGATTACGGGGAACGGTTTTCAGACCGATCGAGGTATACTGCGTTTACTCGGCGGGGAGCGACGATGGGATGTGAAGTCATCTGGGAGTTCTCTCTCGCAGAGTGAGCCAAGGCCCATCCAAATACGATTTATTAGATGCCGTTCTAATAGAGTTTGTTTCCATACTCTCCGGGAGGATATTGACAAGGTTTCCATTCCTTGGAGACTCTTCTTCCCTGATGGGGGTTTTTCCACTCCCCATTCGTGGGAGAGATAAATGAGAGTTGTCGGTAGATGGAAAATCATTTCGGGATCGGAAGCAGATGGTGTGAGTTCAAGGGAGATATCACAGCTACTTTCATTCAGTTTCATGTTTTCCTTGGCGTTTGTTTTTCATCTCATTCTTGGTATACCTAAATAAACTCCTTTTCATCGCGCGATTGTTTCATTAAAAAATTCATTTCTGGTTTCTTAAAGGAGAATTTTATTCCGTCCGTCGGTTATCTAGGGTTCAGAGATTTGCCATGCTAACTGTTGTTTTCCCAGTTATTTTTTCAGCGGAGTAATACTGAGCCGAATCATGGTTCTTCTTTTCCACTCGCTCTCGGGGTGGCTTTTGTGGGCAGAATGTACGTACGGAGGCTCAGGGTCGGGATGAGGTAACTCTCCCACGTGAATTAGAAATACGCGACGTAATTCACACGCAAATTCAGATGACCCATTTAATAGTTTTATTAACAGTATACTTAATTGGAGCGAACGAATAATGAATGCATTTAAATGCTGGTATATTTAATATCTTGACGATTTTAATGAGTTTCCATCGTCAGGGATTTCATGGTGAGTGATGAATTGAGAATGTGAGGAGTTTATTTGGTTAAAGTCAGTACTGTTCTTTGAAAGCAATGGTGGTAGTTTTTTTTAGCTAGCAAGACGCTAGAATGATGGAAATTTTGCGATAGAACGATTGGTTGGGCATCTCACACACAAAAGTTTCGCCCGGGATGGATTCCAATCGGTGATCCTCGTCTTCGTGCCACCGCGGACGTTACAAAACAGGATTAAATATCTGACGCAGTGCATCGATTTTTATATGATTCTCTTTCTTTATGGATAAATGTGTACCAACTAAAATACGAAATTTGAATGTTATTACTAGTAAAAGTTGATTAAAATACCCGATTGTCAACAGACATTTTCCACAATCAAAATAGTGTTCAGTCATTTAAAAAATTGTTTGTGTAATGTTATGCCTATAATATTATTTAATCAGATTCACTTTATTCCGTTTCCCCTTTGTTTTAATCGCCAAGGGCTTTATTTAAGGCTTAGTTTTGCTGTACAAAATCATGTCCAGCTATAGCAATTTTTAACCGCAATTTTGATATCCTCCCTAAGTTTTTTTTTCACTTCCCTGGATTTTCTTAGCCTTGTTAATTTGTGCTGCTTCATTGCGGAAATCAAATCTTTCTGAATTAGTTGTTACGGGACTGATTACTGTAACATTTACAGCTTCTAAAAGAGATCAGTGATCAGTCCACTGCCGTATTACGATAATCGTTAACATAGTTTTTTTTTTCTTTTTCGCAGATGCATTTTTCTTTTTCTTCTTTATTTATCATTTTACATCTACATCTACATAATACCCCGCAAGCCGCCGCAAGGGCGTGTGGCGGGGGGTGTTAGGTCACCAACCGTAAAAAGGAACAATGCCACATGCAAAACAACAACATTGAAAATTGCACCCACAGCAGCGCACACACTGACTCACTTCTTCGTTCGAAGTCGTATTATCTTAATCACGTTTAGTTTCGAAATATGTCAATGTCAATTTTGAATGTATATTCCAATAATGCTTTATACTGCTAAGGATATCGCTCCCGTTTGAATAGTGTATGATATTAAAATAATAAGAATACAATGCAATTTCAACCCTAATTCGGGACTGGCAGATTAACAGTAGTTAAGCAACGGCATACAAATTTTGTTTTTGCCAAATATTGGACTGCTAACTGGATTAAAAAGTAACGTAAATAAATGACGGTTGTCTTAATCCGCAAGAATGGAAATCTCCTCCTGATGAGTTTCACGGCTCTAAAGTTGGGTAATAATATTCTGACTCTTGATTCTAAATGTAGCCGAATCTAGTTGCCGTGGCTGACAAAATTGCGCGTACCCACCACCGAATGACTAAGAGGATTGTTCCCTGTCTCGGGCGTCCCAAGCTCCTTCCGCCGTTGTGTGAGCATTGCTTTATTTTTCAACGTGGCACACTACTCTTGTCACATTATCCGTCCGTCTTCCAAATAAGGCGTCGATGCGGGCTCGTGAACGGTCCGTGATTGGTGATGTCGGCTCACTATCGTCATTAATCTTTCCAAAGCCCATGTTTGTCAGGGTCTGACCTTCCCTGAGGTGACTCTTCTCTCCTGCGGGTGAATGTGAGTCCTATACCCTACCGCCTTCGTATTCGTTAAACATCAAGTCTACTGGTGCCAATATATAAAATGACCGGAGATCTATGGTTTTTTGAAACATAAAGGAATAGTTCACCCGTGGCATAACTCTCAACACAGCATCTATTTATTTTAAAACTAGAAAGCCGAGACCGTAAACTTGATTGGCACTAGGAATAACGATGCGGTGAATTAAGGGGACGTTCAAAGTCACGAAGACAGAGTCACGTTAGCTAACGACCTAAATGCAATCCAGACTTGGTGCGATACATGGCAATTGGAATTAAATTTGAGAAAATGGGTAGTAATACATTTTTGGGAAAGGAGTAATTCCCTCCCATTTAGTTATAAAGTGAAACAAACAGAAATCGCGAGGGTAGATTCCTTTAAATACTTGGGTGTAACAATTACTCACGATCTGTCCTGGGGAAAGCACATACGGGAAATATGCGGTCGTGCTAACAAAAAATTGGGATTTGTAAAAAGAGTGCTGGGTAAATGTGACGAAAAAGTGAAGGAACGATGTTTTCTTGCCCTATTCAGGTCCCACCTAGAGTATGCTGCCAGTATATGGGATCCTCAAGAGAAAAATTTGATTTCTGAATTGGATCGAGTTCAGCGGAGGGGGGCTAGATTTGTCAAAAATTGTTTAGACCAACGCGGTAGCCTAACTACTTTGCTAGAAAATTTAGGCTGGGATTCCACAGCGGTGTTTACAATACAGATTAAACTTATTAAAAACATTTAAAGAAGGGTCCTTTTCCGATGACATCAAGAACATAATACGAATGTACCATTACTGGTTTTCGGAAATAAAAACTAAGGGTGATTTACTACTGACATAATTATCAATGGTAAAACACCCATTTCGTACACCCCTATAGTTATATTGGCCGCTTTTAAAAGCAAAATAGAAGTATCAACGGTCTCGTTCTCCACTCCAAAGGCCAAAACGTATCTTTTTTTCATTCTGCCACACACGTTTAAAAAATATCGATCCATCGACGAATCTATTTCTGCCGAGGCAATACGGCGGAATAATGGGGAAGCCATTCTCTGCGCGCACATCTTTTAATGGCTGGAAAATAATTCCGCTGTCTCAGTTCTCGTCACTCGCAAAACCTTCCCCCCTTCCCGGGGGCTCTCTGCCACCTGCTCCCTTTCCGCATCACCCAATTTTACTCTCATTATGCGCAACTTGATGAATTGTGCATGCCGGGGGGAGGGGTGAATGGTATCTGATCGGCACGTGCAGGAATACTACGCCTATGGCGCTGGGCCGATAGGCGTGGGCGATCCGAAGACTCTCTTCGGCCGTCCCTGTGTTCTTTTTCTCATGCGATCGAATGGATCTCGCGAAATCTCTGCGCGTGTGTTTTTTTTGCGGTCGAGTGGATTCCATGCAATTCTCAAGAGGTGAGATCGTCCTCCGCTTGCAAGGGATGCCTAGGGGAATCATTTCCGATCGGTCGTCGTGTCACTTCTGTTGTCACTTCCGACGGGGTTACGTGTGACGTATTTCGCTATTTACTCCGCGAGATGAGGTATTTCAGCTGTCACAAGTCCGTAATCTGTCCTGCTCTCCACCGGGGATTCAAGTTATGCGATTTTCGGGTCTAAAATCTTCGAGTTTGGACAAAAAGTGTGGATGCCTTGAAAAAAGGTTTTGCTAAAGTGAGAGATGCGATCAATCGTAGGTAAAAATGTCAATGAAAAATAGAACCTTGGTTGATGAAATTTATTAAATTGGTTGGGGCGTATTTTCTCCGCAAGACTAGGTTTATTTCATTTTCAACTATAACTGCCTTGTTTTTGTATGCCGGAAAAAATATTACTTGGACTTCATCTCTCCATTAACCTTAAATTATGATGCCGTCAGGGAGGATATATTGGTGTTTACATTCATTCCTCGGTTTCATATTAAATACAAAATGTCACTCTCTAGTGTTGTATTTTTAGATTTCCATTTTCGGTATTGAAATCGAATATTAACAAGAATAAATAATGACTGTTGTTTGGAACATTTTCCACGTTTATCTTGTTGAGAAGCTTCTGTAATCGTAAAAAGTCGGATTTTGGAATTTTAATTAAATATTTTGGTGTCGTCCAAAATATTGCATCTGCTTGCTTTAGCAGTAAATGAGTGCGCTCGGTTTTTGCTCGTGGATTTATTAAAAGGCAATTGAAAACCGACTGAAATTAAACATGGTGATTGTAGTCGAATTTTGTGTTTGATTAATTTTTGGCGACAATTGAGCCTCCAGAAGTTTTTTTTAATATTACATTTAATTTTGTTAACTTGTGTGCTCAAGAGAATGGCCATTTAGAATACTCAAGGCCGTATTTAGATGACTAAACGATGCCTCCTGCATTGCAGCGTACTGGAAGTTTAGAAGATGGCTGCTGTACATAAAAATTATGCAAAGTAATTGAGCTAAAAATGGAGATGCATGCATTTGGTATCTGTTCTGGAGCCATTGTTAATTTTTGAATATTTTGGAATATTTTAAATTAAAATGAGATCGTATGATTTCGTAGAAAAAATTGTGGTTCATAGTGTAAACTACGAATGCTCTTGTTACATGCTCCACTTGAAATTGGCAATTTGCTGCTCTATGTGGTTATATTTCCAAATGAATAAACGGACTGAGTATTTTGCAGCTTTCATTTACCCTGGAGGACCAAAGTATATTTGTAATTTTTTTAAAACATACGAGTATAGTTTACCCAATATTTCCTGTTCAAAAAAATATTGTATAGTATTGGAGCCGAATCGATGGTTTTTAATTACTTTTTGATCAGTGCAAGATTATGGTACATTAAGTCTTGGTAAAGAAAGAAGTATCATGATCATAAATCTATTGCTTACCGACGTTATCAGTTACTGTACTAATCAGCTGCGTTATCGTGTGTTCATATCCATCCTATTCTATTCTATGCATATTGCAAAACAGACACGAATGTTCATGTGCTATTGCGGCAGTCCTTTTTGTGTCATCCGTCATTAGCTGTTCGATGTTTTTGGGCGTTAGGTGTAATATAAAGACCGACATTCACAGAAATATCCTTGCAAGTATTCCAGTGGTGTGAAGTTCGCTTGATGGTACCCTCGGAGGGCATACTCTTTGGAAACCGCTGGTAATATATTAAATAATATAATAATATAATAATGAGAAGTACTAATATGTTATCGATTATTATTTTTGTAATTTTGATATTTCATCATTAAAATGTATTTCAATATGGAAAAAAACATCGTTGAGCATTGGGTGTTTCCTTAATTTTCTAATATTTCAAGAGCATATACATGTGGAACCATGTTATCAGATATCACTAATAATTCACTTTTCGCATGATATAAAAGGTATATTAAAAAAATGTTTGAAGAAAAATAGATCATATCGCACGTCTAGACAACCAAGGTGGTACCGTTATTTTGAATGTTTCGTTCGATCTAACGCTGATATTAAAAGGTGATTGTACTTACAAATAGCTACACTATGAATCCGCATTTCAATGTATGGAGTGCCTCATTCTTTATTGATTCACTCGAATGCTACTTGTCTGGCTCACGCGATATGTTGGGGTATGCAATCTGGCTTCTAAGAATGACTACTATTCCTGGAAAAATGGGCACTTGAACTGCAATATTGGCCCGTTCTGGCCAGCTCGCCCAATAGTTTAATATAACCAGCCCTTACTGAGAGTAATGATCTAATTTAAAAAACGTGGAGCCTCAGGTAATATAAATATAGGACATTATAAACCCGTTGACGTAATATAATATAAACTGTTTAACATAATTAAACATAATATAAACTGTTACAATGGACAGTGAATACCAAAAATATTTTGTGTACTGAAAAATTGATTTAGACGAAAGAGAGCAGGGGATGGGCCAAAAGCTCCAGTTTTTACTTGTGATATCTCATCTTAAAAAGTTGAAAACAAATTTTGTGGATTTCATGAAAATCCATGGTTTGTGTTCAATTATTTGGGGGTTGGTCGTCGGGAAAAGATCGTATCGAGTCTTGGTCACGTCGCATGCAGAAATATAATGTGATCGCAGTCCCTGCTCACGTGACCAAACAGGAATTAAGTGGAAAGTCAACGATAATTTTACAGATTAATTTTCCATTTCTTTTTCCTGCACTATTTAGAAGACTGTCAAGAAAAAGGGTTGCATAGCGTCTGAGCAATCCAAATAGCTTTTCCGTTTCCCTCGTATTCTTCCACGTTTTCTCTCTTCGTTCATTGCTCGCCATTGGCGGTGATAACTTGATCCGATTTGATGGAAAACGGCAGTGTTTCTAATTGCCTTGGAAGAAATTAGTTTCTGCGTGTTGCGAGGTATAATTTTTCGCGGCATTCGTGTCTAGTCGCACGCAATATGACCATAGCCGTCCTCACACATCCCCAAGTCAAATATGTATAACTACTATTCGTGTCTCGGCCCACTGGGGGGCACTACAGGTAGACATTGCTCTTCACTCACCCGCAGAACAATGTTCCCTTTTATTGTTCTCACTGTGTCTCGTTTTGGCTTTTGCGAATGTGCTTTTCGAGTGGATGGCGTTCCAATTGCCTTTTTTTCTTCCCACCTCCTGTGATATATACGTGTGTGTATATATATGTGTAAAATATGCATACGTATATATATATATATATATATATATATATATATATATATATATATATATATATATATATATACATACACACACATAGACATACACATATGTTCCGCCCCATCTTTCACTAAGAGTTCAATATGCGTTTTCCTTTCACGACTCAATTATGTACCTCCCTGGTAGCAGTCCCAATCCGCTTCAATTATATCCCTCTCCTTCCACCTGGTCGCATCAGATCCCTATCCCCACGCCCACGCGTGCCGCCCCCCATCTCCCCTCTCCCATATCTTCCTCTCCCTACCCCACATCACCGGCGTAGGCTTCCCGGATCCTTGCAACACGGCCCCCATTGTTAATGACAGAGCGTGGTGCTGGCAGCTGACAGGCCTACAGGCTTCAGCGGGCGCGCGCCCCGCGTGCAGAAGACGTGAGCTTTTCCTTATTCGCATTTCCGCAGCTCGCGGGGTGTGTTACGTGTTGCGACCGTTGTCTGTCTGCCTGCATTTCGGGAATCCGGTGGCTCGAAAAACTTCATTTGCCTGCTCGTGACGGTTTTTTTTATTCGCGTCTGAATGGGTGAGCGACTGTGTGTGTGTGAATGTATGCGCGAGCGCGAATACGTGCCTCCGTGCGCTCAGGAGCCTCCCTTCAAGCCCTGCGAGGTTTGACCGATTATTAGGGAGCCAGCTTTTTTCTCTGTGGTTTTGTCTCGCTGTAATCGCTAGTTTATTCGCCATGGTTTCATCTTAAAGGGTAAAAATGTTGCGGTTCGCTCCGGTGCGTACGATTGTCGCTTTATACGCGTTTGATCCACTCGGCCGAAACACCGAATGGTACGTTGGAAAGTTAATCGAGCCGTGGCAACTATCGCACTATTAACTAATGTGCACGCATTGCCGGAAGAAGTTCCGCTTGTGAGCTTAGATATTGGATCCGATACCGTCTACGATTCATAAAAATTATTAGCTTCCTTAGTTGTGGGTTCCCAAAGTACATTTGCATAGAATATGGCTTTTCATTGTTCTTATCTTCATATTTTTCCACTCAAAATTGAATTCCTTTCCGTTGCCTTCCCCCCTTAACCAAAACTCTCCATGCTAGTGCTAGATATGAACTCTATTTTCTTCTAAAGTTTTATTTCCAGCTTCTGGAGCATTCCCCCTCGACTCATTTTCTTCTCCCAACCTGCACACAATTTTATTCCATTGTATTAGCATAAGTTTATTATTTTTCACCCCGATATCACCAAAAGCTACGCGCCTATTATATTTTTTCTTTTTGTTCATATCCTTTTGTAAGCCGATGATTTCTTTTCCACGTACGGAAGTCCAGAAGGTTTACCTATGGCTGACGATTCTATTACTTGAGCGTTATGCAATATGGGTATTAACAGATGCTGGGTCTAATTGAGGTATGGAATACCTCTTTCTTATTTTCGATATCGATCGTGCGATGAAGGAAATGTGAGATATTTATGAATCGGAAATTCAATATTTTGTCCAGTTTTTGTTTGTAAAAATATTCAAGGTTTGTCAATTTTTCATATGTGCTCATTTATTCTCTTCATTCTAGAAAGTCACTAACTTGTATATAGAAATACGATAGATTAATATGTTTTAATTTGTTTTCCCAGAAAAAAGCGAGAAATTATAACAAGGAATACGTAAACATTAAGATGTTGCATATTTGTTGCAACGCCAATTTATTTACGGAAAAGGATGGACATTTTGAGGAATCTACTTAAAGGCGGTGGAATTGGTTAGAGAAAGGACTGGAGTTTATGATAAATGATGACGATATGGTTTAAATAAAAAGAGTGCTGCAGGCGCAGATATTAAAGGACACTTTTGAAGGTTGAGCTTCCATCTGTAGACGTGGGAGTTTCCCATCACATTGGCACTATTTCTCCTATAAAATTAAATGTTTTAAACTCCACTACACGTAGTATTCTTTAGCCTTATAAAATTGAGAAGCTTTTAATGCTAAAGAACAAAATAAAAACTGCGTGAGAGTGTACTCCTATTTAATTGGGCTATTTAAAACAATATGAGGTACACTGTGGTACCCTGAATACCCTCATACCAAGTGTTTCTTTAATTAAAACCGTTAAATATAGGATTAAAAAATTATATAACCAATCGTTTCTGCAGCTTATATCAGGGTATTATACGAAAAATTCGTCCTGTGTAGACGAAACTTCCATTCATTTTCTCATAAATGTAAATCAATGCTGTTTTTTATTCATACCAGTTTTATATTATTGACCATACCAAAGCTACATCATGGAAGGTTTTTTAGCTTTCAATGGCTCAACTAATATATGTTTCGGTCTACTCTCTTATTTCTAGAATTTGTCATTAAGTCTTGCGTCTGCTCACCGCATTAGGCGTCTTGGGTGACTTTGTTTTTATTTAGATGGGTATTCCCATTTTGCACAGAGATAGTGTTCATAGATTAAACAATAGAAAATGTACAGACAGGCATGCACAAAAACAAAGTGAAAAACATATAAGAATCATATGATTTAAAACTGTCGTAAGATGATATTAACATTAAAAGTTTTTCCTCGCAGCAATGGTACACTCAAAATATTTTATTGCTTTATTTTTTATACTAGCGTCAGCATTCAAGTTTTTATGGTTGGATACTGTAATTTCTAAGTATTACAAATAATCCATGCATTATGTGGATGGAAGATTTGGTTAGCTTGGGAAATTTTATTTGAGAGTAGTGATTGCATGGTGCTTTTGAGCATATGATGGGAGTACGCCTTCCTTATTTAAATAATGGTAGATTATTACAATTACACTTCAGCCAGTGTTTATTGCGCTGAATTAATCCCTGTGTGCGTCTTTGCTCTGTTTAGAGTATCATCTCGTGCTCATGACTATAACCCTGTTTGGGTCAAAGTAAGCTTGTGGCACACAAAGCTACACCTATATTCATTCGCATTAAGAACAGCTTGCAGCTTAATTAGTGGGTTTTTTCAAAGTAAAGCACACCTCGTCCGTAACTGAGCAGCGTGTGGATTTGACACATTCAGAATAGGGTAGGTAAATACTCAGTGACACATACAGATACATACCTGTACTCTTTCCTACGAGGCACCGAGAAATCACAAATTTGGACTTAAGCTTCATGTGTCCCAAAGCTTCCGCCAGATTCGAACTCGGAAACTTTGGTTCAGTATCCTAAACAAGAGTCAGCTTATAAACAAGTGTACAGCGCACATTTGGAGTAATTCCTGAATTCTATCGTTGGAATCAGGATTTCCCCTCTTGGCTTTAATATCTCGTCGTACGTGGGCGAAACCTCCCGTCATTTTTGACCATATGCACTCAGTGGAAAGTAATCGAAAGGTATGTTTCTGTTTTTGCTTTCGCTCTGTCTAATTCCTTTATTGTTTTATCACCGATGAGTAAAGTTGTCATTTCATATTTCCTTTTCGTCATTACCTTGTCTCGTCTTCTCGGAAACAATGAATTTTGACCCCGTTGGACAACTTTGGCACTTAATGCCGAATTTATGAAGACGAAATTATGGTAAGTGAAGCCAACCGCATGTAATTGGGTCCCGGATTGTTATTATCACCGCGGAATCCATCTTTGTGTGATAATCCGTTTTTCTTGGCGAATTTTTCTTATTTTTTTATTAATGTTTCGTGCCCTCCTGTGTGACGTTCGCCGCGGGGAACGCGCGGGTACGTGTATATATACTCGTATATATTTGTTATATGCGGTATATATATGTTTGTTACATATATGTCGGATGTCAAAGCCGCGGGCCGCGACGACTCTCGCATGATACGCGAGCGTCGTTCATTTCTCTCCGCTTACTCCCTTTCCCTCGGCGACCCCCACCCCTCCCCCACCATCTGGCGCCGCGTATGGAGGACCCCATTCATCTCCCTCCCTCCCCCCCACTACGCCCACATCACGACCCCTTCACGGGCATGGGCGTTGTGGGAAGGGAAATAAAAACGCGCCAGCATTGCCCGCGCTCTCGCGAAACAGCGCTGGGGCAAATGAGACGTGGTCCGAGCTCGAGTTTGCTCAGCTGCACGTTGGGCACGAAGGGGAGGAACGGAGCGGGGGGGAGTGGGAAAGGGGTCCAGGGGAGTCCCTGTGTATGGTACGCGGCTGCATGGGTGCCCTCCTCCCTCTGTACTCATCCTTCCTCCGCTGCCTGCGTACAACGCTGCCCGTTCTTCGGCAGCCGTCTTTCCTCGCCACCGTTCCCCACCTGCCTCCCCCGCCCAGCCCCCTCCTCTCTCCGGGGTAAAGTGCGGGTGCAAGCATGGGCAGTCATACCCAAGCAAGGTGCCCCTTATTCGCATCTTTTACCCACTCACGCGTGTTTGAACGTTTCGTGTGTTTATACTACCTTCGTAATGAAGCAGTAATAATCGTGAAAGGAGATTTTTGGTCGCTCCCTTATGGTTAAAATCGTTTTTAATAAAACGTCGTTAAGTATAGATCAGTTGACTGCATATGGCCCATTCGTTTAACTTCGTATTCGAGCTGTGCTAATACTTTTTCTTTGCATTGCGTAATTCGTGTTCTGATGAAAGATTTGTACGTTGGATTACGTAAATTCCTACATCCCTCATGCACAAATGATCATTTAGATGTTCATACTTCCAATTATTTTACCCCATCCCTTGCTGTTTCGTAAATAAAATGCTGCCGTAATCATTCTTACGATCTAAGGATTCTAACGTAACGATTCTATTTACGTTAAATTACAGATTGAAGCTCTTGCATTAACTGGAAGGAGGTCTCTTTAGATGCGATGTTAAGAATGTTATTTTACCCCATCTTGCTACGGTAGGAGAATTCATGCTAATTAGACAGATTAAGTGTATAAGATATAGATTTAAGATGTAATTTTTTCTATGTACGATAGGGGATCATAATAATAATGGTCTAGCCACGGTAGGGTCATGTTCGGGTAAAATTATTCTAGTCACCCCCAGCCACACACCCTGGCTAGGTTGCTTGCAGGGTATATATAATTAAAAAATAAATAAAATAAAGATCGGACTCTCCCGATTATATTCACGGGAAATTTAGTCAACAGATTTAAGTTTCAGGAACGGGTTGAAAATGGATGTATTTCGCAAATATTTTATGGTCAATTGCAAGAAACTGCGGGAGATGCCGTGACTTTTTGACGGAGTCATCCGCTAATATGAATTACAATGCAGTAATTCCAGATGTAAAAAATCTTTCGACCTGACCGGGATTCATACCCGGATCTCTCGATGTCCGGCCGGCTTTAGCCAGTTACGCTATCGAGGCATCCTTATACATTTCGAAATTTTGGGGGCTTTAAAGGAACTAGATGGGACGAAATACCGTGCATACGATGTCGATGGTATTTGTGGTCGTGAGCAATTCGCCACAGTGCGGTGTCACAAAAAACAATTGGTGTTTAAATTTGGCTTTAAACTCGTTATTAGGTAAGTCAACTTTGATGCATGAAATAAATAGTATGGGGCCACGTAAGCTACTCTTAGGAAACTTAAAATTCAAGGTGCCAAATTTTCCTGGAGTACTACAAACGTTTAGTGGAATTAAAGGTGTTAACAATATAAAATAACTCTGTTTATGGTTTCTATATTATTATGAAACGTATTCGGAAATGTGCGAATGGTTTGAACTCATCCGGTTCTATTACAGGGAAAACAATCCCGGTTCGGTTCACTATAATGCAGGTATTGAAGAGTCAGTACTCGGCACTAGTGCTAAGTCTTGCAAGTAGCCTTCATGTATTGAGATAACTTCTAGCGGCGTAATTTGTTTTCGGTAGATTGAGGGAATTTTGGCTTCAGAAATGCGTCGTTGATGAAAACTATTAAACCTGACATTTTCCATCGACTAAAAATTTGTGCTATGGATCTTTAAAACTTTCAAGTTAGGTTGCAGTTTTCTGCTCGATGCTGAGTACTAAAACAGCTACTGGCGACAATATTCTGATGTAGATTTTAGGTGTAAGATATGGGTATTTCAGGAATGTGTAATCTAAAACGAATACGGAAAAAGTACCACTGAGAAATGATCATGTTAATGATCTTTTTTTTTCATCCATCGGAAGTATTTGTAATGAATTAAATTTCTTTCTCAAAACTCTTAGCCGGTAAAAAAATACTTGTAAGGAGTTGAATATAATTTACTAACGAAAAATGTCATAAATTTGCATCTAAAAATGAAAAAAGAAGAAATATGCTAATGCTATAGTAGTACACAATACATATTTTATGCTATGATTGTGAATTTTTTACATGCTTAGGGATTTCAAAAATTGCGTCAGTATTTTAAAACATGTAATACAATATTTGTAATTTTCTCATCTGGAAGTTGGGACTCTTTATATTCTATTAACAAACGGGAGAAGGTCCTCGTCGGATTGTCATAGCGTTAGGCAGAGCAGTGAAGCCTGTGACAGGAATTGATTAGGACGCAAACGGAGAATGAAGCTTTCTAAATGAGGCGTAAATCTGTAATTTCTTGATGTCGCCATCTGGATCATGTCAATGGTTTCGGTAATTGCCGTTATATTATCCCAGACCAATGTTTTTACTTTTCCTTGGCGGAAGGTGCCCTCCTCCTCTCGTGATACACTCCAGATATCCCGCTCGCACTGTGCAGGCCTAATCATGCGAAATGGCCCTCGTCCCGACGCTCCCCTCACCTCCCTTTCTCTCCCTGTCAAAGGAAGGTCCCTACGCCCTCTCAGCGCGCCGCCGTGTCGTGTCACATACATACGCACACGCACAGGGTTCGTTCACTCCGCCTGCGTTTCTTCCGCTCTCCCCTTCCCCCCTCCTTTCTCGAATCATTAATTTATATTTACCCCCCAATCCTCATCCCTCCCTCGTCTCAACTTGGCCACGCCTATGTTCGAAAGGCGCCAGTCATTCATTGGCCTACCGATAGACGACCCTCCACTAGGAAAACATCAGCTTGACGGTGGAACAAAAACCTTGGCCTCTTAGTCATTTTACATACTGAAGTTTATTTCATTGGCACGCCTTTGATTTCAGAGCTTGATCCGGGGGATCATCATGAACAGTTGCTATAAAATTTCCTCACACAGCTCCGTCAGCGTTACAATTTTACAGTGAAAGGAATTGGCTCCCTAGTAGAACAGTTCAGGCAGAATATTCGTCATTCGACTAATATTATACTACTCTATGTTGATATCATCATCCAATAAGGAAACCCAGCACATTCGGGAATTTTATGGAGTCGGAATGTTTAGTCAGCTTCTCAATTGTGTCGCGTTGCATATTTTCCTCAAGGCACAACAGATTTTTATAATTCAAGGAGAATAGAATGGTTTCAGGCGTCACTTTGTGGAAGCGATTCATTTCAGAAAAATAAATACTTGGTTTTACAAGCCTGATTATGACTTTGTAAGTCGAAACCTGGGTCGTGTTTATTAAAAAATATGTGTGGGATAACCAAGTATTTATTTTTCTGAAATTCAAGGAGATGTAAAGGTTTGCAATCGTATTCCTATTGACGAGAGAAAATTTTCAACTGGGTTTCATTATTCTGTATCTAGCTGTTGTAAATGGAGCAGATTTAATAGCATAATCAACAAGAGAGCTCATTACTCAGATTTAAGAAATAAATGTGAGTAATATATTTTTAATTTGTAATGAATGAGGAGCTAAGTTTGGGAATGTGTTCAGTCGTTATGTTTTTCTAGTTTATGGAAGGAAGGTATTAAAAAACCTTCGGGTTGCTTACTATTGTTTTTTGGAAGAATGGTGTCGTATAATTATTTCGACTTGGCAATGAACTGCATTATTACTTTTAATTTCGGAGTTCTTGCGAATAATTCGTCAGTAATCAATGCTTGTTCCCGAAGGAGATAGCTTGATGTATTTAAAAGAATTAGATTATGAAGGGAGAAGTACGAAGGAGGGTTTAAAGGCGGATCTAAAGGGATAGGCGAGTAAGATCTTGTGTGGTATCATTTTTCATATGGCTTAATTCAAAAGATGTTTTATATGCTTGAAAATGTCGCTAATTTTAAACATATTTACCTAAAGCCTTATTAATGGGATTTTGCTAATTTATGGTGATGCAAAGGTTTGAAACCACGTTCCTTGCTACGGAGAGAAAATTCCTGTATTGCGGACGGAACGGTTATTCAGAGTAGCTGCAGTAGCTTTGTCCAACAGTCTCGTAGTGCAAAAGAATGAAATCTCCCTGGAATCCTAACTATACTTGATTAAAGTATATCTAAATAGCTTAAGGGATGGACGAGTATACTCTCGAAAGTTGCGCAAAAGGGAAAAATCTCTGTGGATTATCAAAACAAGCGTTATAACTTTTACAAGGAAATAGGATTTGGGCAGAGATTTTCGGCTACAAAAGAGGTTGGTTTTATGTACCTTAGAATAAATATATAAACCCAGTTACCTCAAGTAATCACTTGTATAAGGATTTGTCTTGTTTTTTTTAAGGTTAGTGAAAAATCCTCATTCCTATTTAAGTAGGGCTCAGATATATACGGAAGTAGGAAGGGGAAAAATAGGTCATCTATCAATTACTTAAAGGCATTATTTTGCTGGCTAAATATGATTAAATTATTGACATGTAAACAATTATGAGGGGTAAGTAGTAGGTTTTAGGTTGTTGAATTTAGCTAATGTAAACTGTGCTAAACCGTCCTCCGGTGATTTCACTGTGATAGCAGATTGAACAGCCGAGAAATAATTTACAGTGTTTTTATGAAATGGTTGGGAACTGACCCAATTAAGAGCACGGGAAGGCATATAAGAGTTCAATGCACCACGGCGGTTAGCTTGTTATGCACTTTTAGTGGGTATTATATTAGTCGATTCACGTTGAGTGTCGTAGTGTATGTCAAAGCATAGGTTTCGGTTGAAATCTGTGCTTGTTTTACTCTCTTACAGTCTGTTGTTGTAATGCTCTCTTGATAAAGTGGAAATTTCGCACAAAAGCGGCATTTTGCCTAATCGTGGAGTTATTTCCTGCTCCTTGTTTCTTCGACGATTAGATATTGATGCCGATATGAAAAACAGTTGCTCTTTCAAACCGCCTAAAAATTTGTGAACGGAAAAAAAATAAGTTGAAGTTCCCTACTTAAATACAAGTTCAGTGACATGTTTGTATGCTACGTTGGAGTGAACATAAGTTAACTCGTAGTGCACCTTAAACATTTCCACACGGATTCCAACCCATTTAACCCAAGGTAATCAAAGGATTTTCTTGTCACTTGGGTAATATATCGGTTTACGTCGAGTAAATTAGGCAAATGAGTCATTATGACGCGATTGAATTCCAATTTCGTTGGATTAAAATCGCTTTACAGCCGAAAACGTCGGATAATGATTCGTCCCGATTGAAGTTAACGAACTGATTTTCACTCCAGTCGATTCAATTGATAAAAGAATATAATGTTTTGATCTCTCTTGTTTGTTTCATCAACTGAATAATTGAAGAAAGATTTGCTGTTTTTGTGTGTGGTGAGTGTCCTATATGCTTTCGTAACCTCTTCGTAAACGTGTCTTAGGTGCTCACTCAAAATGGGGTAAAAGATTAGGGTAACTTTTTAATTAATTGAAGATTTACAGAAAAATGAAAGATAAATCTCAGCATCAACCCCACATTTACTTCGTCCTTCCTTTTTCTTGCCTATCCAAATGACCGTATTTTTGGAAATGGATGCATCATATTTTTTCTGTTTTTTAAATATCGGAAAACTGTCTTACAATTACAATAAACTTAAATGTGGATCAATCATACGTGGATTTTACATTATAAATTTTCTTCTTGTAGCAATACCTATCACGTTATTATAGATGTGTACGTCCTCAAGTAGTTACTTCCCATTCACAAAGGTATTAATAAAACCGCTTTGAACGGCCGTTTTCTACTTAAAATTGACATGAAAAAAAAAGTATCCGTATTCGTGGAATTGCTGGGTATTTGGCGTTTATTTTTTGCCCTCGATGGCTTTGGAAGTACCTCCTGACCTTTGTGCCTCTCAACCAGTTAATTGAGATCTGAACTGTTTAATCTCGCAATTCTCCAATGGTGTCCGATAATTGCCCGCCAGGTCTTCTCTTGTGGATTGGGGAGTTCTCTCCAACGATGGAATCCGTGACAGGTTTTTCCTAAATCTTCCACAAAATAGGTATTTACTCTAATTTTGTTTAAAAGCCTTGATCACAGTTTAATCGATCTTGTTGTAGAGAGAGATAGCAATAACACTCAGTGGAGCTGATTGTATTGCATCTAACCGAGTATCAATGCACCAGTGTCTGCTTTGAAACCTTACCTTCGGTTCACATGGTTCATTGGCGAATCCCAATTCAAACATCGTTTATCCAATAGCTAGCTTATATGGGATGGAGTCTTGGAAAGAAATCCTGTAGTATTTTTTCCGCTTATACTACCTTGATCAAAAAGTTCCCGGAATAACCACCGTGTGGCGCTCACATCGTTCCGATTTGAGTTCTGTTTTTTTTGTTAAATTGGTACATCTGTTGTTGATATTCCCTTTAAAACTTAGTGTCATAACTTGACATTTGCAAAAGTTACGTAGCCAAGAGTACATCTATCTCTGTGTGTGTTGGCGATTTTTTACAATTTCAGAAATGGATTTAAATTTGCAACAACGAACTTGTATTAAATTTTCCGTAAAAAACGGATTTAGTGGCGCACGGACGTAGGAAATGTTGGAAAAGTGTTTCGGCAACGATTCTCTAAAAAAAACGGTCGTTTACCAGTGGCACGAGCGGTTCAGAAGTGGTCGTGAGTCAATCGAAGATGATGAACGCAGTGGCAGACCATCGACATCGAAAGTCGGTGAAAAAATTGATAAAGTAAAAGAAATGTTGGTCAATAACCGCAAATTAACCATCAGAGAAATAGCGGAGGACTTGAACATTGCCTATGGATCCGCCCAAGACATTGTGGTTAATGATTTGGGTTTCCGTCGTGTAGCAGCAAAAATACCTCAATTTCATGCAAAAAAGAGACCGTGTTGACGTCGCAAAAGACATGATTTGCGAGGCTGAATCCGATCCCACATTCATCAAAAGGATCATTACTGGAGACGAGACGTGGGTTTATGAGTACGACACGCAATCCAGACATCAGGCAAGTGAATGGCGTTCACCAAATGAGCCGAGACCAAAAAAACCACGTCGTTTTCAGTCAAAAAAGAAGGCAATGCTGACGGTTTTCATGGATTACAACGGTGTAGTGCATCATGAATTTTTGCCAGAAGGCCAGACAGTAAACAAAGAGTATTATTTGGGCGTTATGAGACGTTTGCGTGAAGCAATTCGCCGAAAGAGACCAGAAATGTGGGCAGAAAACTCGTGGATTTTGCACCATGATAACGCACCGTCGCACAGTGCTATCATTATTCGTAATTTTTTGACGAAAAATGCAACAAATACCATCCAACAGCCACCGAATTCACCTGATTTGGCTCCCTGTGACTTCTTTCTGTTCAATCGAGTTAAAAAACCATTACGGGGAACGCGTTTTAGCAGCCGAGAGGAAGTAATGGAAAAATCGCAGGAAGCACTGATGGACATACCGAAAACCGACCGTAACTTTTGCAAATGTCAAGTTATGACACTAAGATTTAAAGGGAATATCAACAACAGATGTACCAATTTAACAAAAAAAACAGAACTCAAATCGGAACGATGGGAGCGCCACACGGTGGTTATTCCGGGAACTTTTTGATCAAGGTAGTATAATTTGACTTGTGTATTCCTGTCCTTGCCTACGTGACGTACCCTTCAAGATTTTTTCTTGTGGAGTGGGTTTTGTAAAATCAATTCTGGCATTATCTTACGGCTGGGAACTTGCGCTTGCTATTTTTTTCCTTAATGCTATATCTTCGCATACTTGTTCCTCTTCTGTCGTATCCATACCTTATTTCAGGCATGCTCCCCCATCCCTGAAACTTCAAATATCCATTAAGTGTCTCACCAACCATATTTGTCCGTGAATTGCTTGGTCTGCCTCTTTCTGTCCAACCAGTTGTTTCATTCTCTCATACATGTTTATGTTTATGGATATTGATCTGCTCCAATATCACAAAATCACGACTGAAGCCACGCAATTCCTACCCAAGATTGGCTTCATATAATATTGTTAGGTGGAGTTCACTTTCATGCACCGCCATTTTTGCTACCTTAAGGCCCACATTCATCTTTTGATTTATGTATTCTGTATACTAACAACAAAATTTATTCTGACATTTGTATACTTTTTAGTTTCTTGGTCCTTGAAAAATCATCACTGTTGTAGACATTTCGCTATTTATCTTATCTGCACATTTGCATTGATTCTTCCCCTAATCAGTATCAGCAGTATTCTCTTAAAGTATAGTCTTGCGAGTTTTGAGTTCGAATAGTAATGCGCTTCTTTATAAATGACCCTTCACTCATTCCTTATTCCTACACCAGGGTCCAATCGTTTAAAACGTATCCCAGAACATATACGACACCATTTCAGTCTCGCCGTCCTTTGGTGCATAAGAGCCACAATAACTAATCTTCGGATACTCTACCTCATCTGAGCCCAGAGAAATCTACACGACACAGTAACTCGTATTTCCTGATTTTCATTGTAGGTGGTATTTTTGAAACTGATATTCTGACTGCCACGTATACTATTATTGAATCCTGAACACAATGCTGTGCTATTGTCATGATAATGCTACGTAAAACGCGGAATTAATGGATTTAGCAGTGACACTAGCAGCGCTCATTTCCACTGCAGTGAAATTAAGTGCTTTGCAGTGTTTAATACTTGCTCAGGGTCGGAGCAACAGTAAATCTAGACTTAACAGTGCTGGGGTTACCTTTTGGTTTAGAGAGGGGCAATAATTGCTGGAGACGCGTCTTTTAGAAAAATCGTGATACGCTCTTATGCACGGTCTTAGTAGGTATCATATATTTTCTATGAACACGGTAGTCCAATTTCGGAACAGAAATTGTTCTTGAGCAGACTTAAGCATCCCCACTCAATGCTTGTTAAGCCTTGGAGCATATCTCAAAACCATTCCAATGTAATGTTTTTTCCTCCGCCTGAATAATATTTCGATGGAGTGAAAGACACGTTTGACCTTTTATCACTTATTTGCAGACGAGGATGGAAATACCTATTGATACTCAATAAAAGTATCCGTATTATACATGTGCCGCTATCCTAGAAATTTCCTGTAAAACAAAGGGCTTGAGATAAGGTTACTTTTCGCATGCCTCTTTTCACCCGGTAGGCATGCGGGATAATTTGTTCCCCAATACCTGCCAATAAATCCATTCGCGTCGGGGAAGATAAGCGTGTACATCTTGCTTTTATGTAATTTTATTTCGTGAAAGTAATGCCTTACTAAATGTTTTATATAGAACAGTGGCGCCTTCTAATGTTCATAGTAATATTTCGTGACAAAATCCCTTTTAAATGACGAATTTAATTCAAAAATTAAAATCAGCTCCTGTTTACCTTTTCATTTTTCATTGGTAGGTAGTAATCAACGTGGTGTTGTACGGTACCATCTAAATGGTGTTGTACTATACCTAAGGATTAATAGTTATTATATTTTACTGTGGTCCATAGTTAATAAAATTTTACACTTTTTTAGACTAGCAAGTATATGGTTTATAATATTTCAAATGTTTGAGTACTGTTCGTTTATTTTGTGGAAGAGTTAAACATAGATGTCGATATTTCTTGGGATGCAGGCATCAATGTAGACGTAGATATTAATCATCACGTGACTCAGTGCATAGAAGCTGGACTTAGTTGATAGCGAATTGAAGGCTTTTCCATTGGTACACTAGAAGCAATTTTTAACAATATCGCTAACGTATAAATTTAATTTATCGGGGGAGTAATAAATAAAATATTTATGTGAGAGGTCGTTAAACGTCTCAGTTGCGGCGATATAACACACCGAAGAAAACACGGATGAGAGAATCAACAGTTTTGACGAGAGATATTTCCTAATTTTGTCTGGAAAATGAAAATTCTTTATTGCAGAAGGAAGAAATTATGGACGTTTACAAAAAAATGAGCTGGAAATCATATAGTGATCATAGTATCTAAACTCGTATATGCAGGAACCTTTCATAAATGGAATAGAATGGCATGTTACTCTTATGTCTTAATATAGAATTATTAATGTGATCACGCCAATGAATAAATTGGTTAAACAGTTCATGCAAATACTGAGAAACGATGGAAATGTATTTTAATCGGAAAAATGGCGTATTGCATGGAAGTTTTTTGTGTGTTTATCGTGGTGTTAGGTGTAGTGTAGAAAAGGTTATTCCCTGAGAGAACCGCTGATCACTGTGCAGCAGTTTCGGTTGCGTACATCAAAAGTATAGGCTTGATCGGTAAACCTTTTGTAATAATTAATGGTAATCGTATATGCCTCTTGATTTTTGAATGCATACCATATGTAGAATTCACTTTTTTTTATACCAATTTTTCAAGACTCTTGAAAAAGTGTTTTTCGGTGTAGGCTAAAGGGTGGGAAATGACGAAAGGTCCTGACAGGAGGAAGGCGGGTGTCATGGTGGATGAGGTGGGAGCTGGAGGAGAGAGGGAAAGGGAAGGCTGATAGAAGAAAGAGAGAGATGAAGAGAGTAAGCGAGAGGGAGGATAGTTTGATGTTTCCTCCGACTCTGTTTCGATTTCTCTGCCGTGAGTGGTGGGACGGTGGAGGAAGTTAGTTGCAAGTGCAAAGGAGAGTGAGGTGGAGGGGGCGAGGGTTAATTAAGATAGTCCGGAACCCCTTGGTCCCAACAGCTACGCCCTCTCCCCTCGTCCCATTTCATCCTGCGCCCCATTCGATTCCAAGACCTTCCTCTCCCTCTCCCGCCCATCTCGCCAGTCAAACCCCCGCCCCCATACACTCCCAATCTGTGTTTCCGATTCCTTCTGCTCGTATGCTTCCCTTTGGTGGTGGGATTCCTTTCTCGCCACCATCCCCCCCCACTCTCCCCCCTTCCTTCCGTCTCCTAATAACATTACCGTATCGGGGGCGGGGGTTACGCGAGGTGGGGTGTCGGGACTCCGGGATTCACGCGTGTCCTAAGGGGCCGGGGGAGGGAGCAGCGGGGGATTGGATAGCATCCGTGGGGTGGAGAGTGGGCGTGAAGAGGTTCTGGAAATGCGGAAGGAATGCCCGGTGGATGTGTCTTAGGCTAATTCATCCCCTAATCCGTCCTTTAATTCATTGGTAGGCCGCTTTCTCTATCTCTCACTACTCTCACTCCCACCCTTGGCCTTCCCGTCCTCTCCCCTTTCTCGTCTCTCGGGGCGTAAACCACCTCCTGCCGATCTCCTATCGGTGTTCTTCCCCCCCCTTTCCATCCTCCTCCCGCCAAGACCGCACCCCTGGCTGCGTCTTCTCAGGCCCTGAGGCGGCAACCCTCTGACTTTTGACTTATCCGAATAGATCGATTTCCCTTGAAAATTTTGTTGCCGTGATAGCCTTGTGAATCATAGAAGTTTTCGTATGCTTTATTCCACATCTTTCCTTCTTTGACTTACGAGGCGTTCTCAAAAATGTGCGACGGTGATCTCATGATTCCGCCGCTTTTTTATGCATTCCCTGTCGAAAAGTTAAATCTACCTGCCAGTTAATATGGTGCTTACTATTACTGATTTTCCAACGAAACCAATTTTTAAGATGAGGGCAATTGTTTTGGTTTTTTAGCTCTTTTTTCAGAATTGGATAAAAGTGAAAGTAAAACTTTAGATTAATTGAGATTGTATGATATTTTATGCTGCTGACGTTCTGTGAGGAAAATGTTATTTGGTCGGTGGATTGAAAGGCCCTTCCGTTAAAATACGTCTCCTTTTTTTTCGGGGAACTTCGATATTTTTTTAAGACCAGTAAATTCATCCGTCTTATGGAAATTTTTTTTCAAATTAGTCCCTTAATATATTTTTTTTGGAAATACTGATCAGACTTCAATGTATTGGAACCTAATAAAATTTTTAGAAGCTAATGCGGAATGTTCGTTGAAGTGTATTGTGGGGAATGATAATGAATGCATTAAGTGTGGCATCAAGTGATGTGCCATGATAATTAATTACTCCGTAAAATGTCGTGTACTGCAACTGCAATTGCTTCCTGTGTATTTTTTATTACGTTTGTGCACAGCCATTTTTACGGAAGTTTTCTCGAATTGAAAGATATTTCATCACCATTACCTAATGCCTTTGATTTTTTTCGACATTTTTTAATGAATGCTTCTGAAAATTTTATTCCCCAAGTTAATTGACAACCGTTTGTATTTTGTAAAGCTCTTCAAATCATTTAATGAGTACCATCGTATTTAATGTATAGGAGTACTGGTTATTAATTTAACTTCATTATCTAGCTAAATGTTATAAATTGTGATAGTATGTTAAATTTTATGTATATATTTGTGGTAATATTCTTGAAAAATGTTCTGGTTGACTCAATTAATTGAGTGATTTATAACGTAAGCCAGAAAATAGAACTAACGCCATGAGATTGAGCTGATTCGAGCTGGATTCGAGCTGTCATGGCGGTCACATGTTCAAGCTTAAATTTAGAATCTTGCTTTGGTTTCATCGTCCTAGTACTGTTTTGTAGGTTGGTTTTGAAAAGCATGAACTATTTATTTTCCAGGAATGGAAGCGATAATGTCGGAATTCTTCAACGACACTACGACTGCGTTCTACATTATTCTTATTGTTTGGATTGCTGATCAGTACGACGCCATTTGTTGTCACACATCCATAACGAGGAGGCATTGGTTGCGGTAAGTATTCTTTGTTATTTTTTTATTTGAAAATAATTGCGTATTTGAAAACATAAAATTATGTGTGATCCAAAAGGTATTTTAAGTTTTCCAAACCAGTGGTTTTAAATCTTCAGAATTTAAAATTTGAAGATTAAAATAAAATTAAAAAGAAAACAATTTTGTCCAGGTAATTTTTATTCTTCATAATGAACAAAATACATTGTCTCCCATGTATGCGTTCATGAGGTGCTTATATATTGGATTCATCAAAATTCTTATTTTTTTGCTTACTTGTCTTTATGAGCCTGCGCTTATTGGCTCTGCATAAAAAGTGTTTGATTGGAGTGCCAAGACTACTCAATGATGAGAGCCATAGAGTACATCATATTAGGGCATATCTGGAAATAATATTGCATGCATTCATAGTGTAAATGTATGGCTGCATACATTCACTGGATAATTGCCTTGTTGAAAAAAGCAAGGTGGAAATTGCTGAGATTGCTGAGAATTGTTGAGAGGCCGTCATGATATTTTTGCCTCCAACGACTTCAACCCGTGACCCACACCCCCCATACGAACAGGCGCGCCTGTCTCAGGCCAACCGAGAAAAACCTGGACAAATTCTTGATTTATATTCTCTGGAAAACTCGGGGAATGTCCGAGGGAATACGCAGGATTTGTTTGGAAAAAAATTGTTATTCACATTTTATCAACGAACGCTCCCTTCCTTTATGTCGTTTTGAAGTACCCACTACGCGAGAAAATCAAATGAAATCCTTAAAAGTGTGTTTTATATCGGAAACAACACGTCACCGTCCTGTGGTTTCGCAGCAGTGATGCTCATGGTTTTGGAGTGTCCCACAGTTGGTAGCTCGGTGCCAGAACTCAGCTGTACTGCGTAACAATAATGTAAAGATGGCAGCTCCACTTGCAACATGAGCCATAGGTGAACGGTGTTCAGTCACTCGTTTTTCTACTGCTGAAGGAGTGAAAGTTGTCGGCAGCCATGGACGAAGAAAAGTTCAGTGTGGTGATTCACATCTGTAAATCCAGAAAGTTTGTACACTCTCAGAAATCCCTCAGCACTAATACTTTTGCCTCTTGCACGCCATTCAGACTACGCAGGAAAAAATGATATAAGTTATTTCCTATTGTATTCAATGAATTAAAAAATATTTCAAATAAGATATAAAATATTTTCATGAACTATGAAAAATATTCAAGGTTTTTATTTGTCTCTCGCCCTTATAGTTTTGACCAGAGTTATCTGGGTAGGGAGGAAGAGCTACAATAGGGGTTACATTTTAATATCCTTATTACAAGAGTATTATTTTATGCTAATGTTAGCTTTAATGTGAGTTATTCTGAAATCGGTCGTAAAGTAATGGTATTGCCAAATTTTAATATCCTACCTTCTCTGGAGGTGTTGTAAAGGGCATAGAACATTCTTGTGCTCACTGTATACCTGGTCGTGATAATGTTTGGGTCATGTGATCAGATTCAACGGATCCGGTTCCATCGACCCGGATATGCGGGAGTAAGATCTGGTCTTAGATATATAATCTAAGTATTCGTACGCGTGGGTACGCGAATGCTTGAAAATCCTGGTTGAAGTCGGAGGCCATAAAAGTCTCTCTGCCGATTGCGGTATTGGTGTTAATGTGGCGTGTTCCTGTTGGGGAAATAATATTTGCGTTACGAAGCCAGGGGTTTTGTGACGAAGAGATGGACTCATGCGCATTTTAAGGACTCCTTGGCACACATTTCACGATGGTCCCGCAGGATTAGTGGCTACGAGGATAAGAATGCCGGTGGACGATACTGCTGGGTACCGCTGGTTTTGTTTCACTTAGTAATGTGTGAAGCAGGTATGGAATCAGTCATTGTTGAAGCTACCGTAGCATGAGTAGAAGCGGAATTTACGTCTCTAACTTTTGAATGCTCATCGAAAGAAACTAAATACGTATGATAATCTATTTTTATTATAAAACGTTTCAAATCCAGTATGTTTGTTATATTTACATGTTACCTACTTACTTCGAGTAAAATTTCAGAATTATGTATTTCCGAGCTAAAATCAAAATCTGGCGAAAACCAGAACTACATACTTACCAATAGCGGTGTTTTTATTTACGTAACCCAGCCCTTATTGTGAAGGAAGCATCACCAGCTTATCATGTAAAATATTAATTGCTGTTCGGATCGACACACCAACTGCCTTGCCTAGGGATCTTAGGTGGGGTCCAAGATAATTTGACACTGAGGGCATTTAAAGTATTGCATTTAGTAATGAGAATTTAAAAAGGAAGTAGCGTAGCCACATAAGAAAAAGCATTTAAGGTACTGGTTATCCCTATCCTAGAATACTCTGCCATAGTATGGGAGCCATATGAGTTGGGACATATTAAAAATATAGAAGAAGTTGAAAGAAAGGCAGCAATATATGTAATCGTAAGGTACAAAAGAACTGAAAGTGTCACAGAAATATTAGATGTACTGAAATGGGATAGTTTGAAAAATAGAAGTGAAAGGAGTGGGTTAGGCGCGATGCATAGAATTGTTAAAAATGACGAAGCGTGGGAAGATTTATGGAAATATATAGAAAAGCGTGACTTTAAGGGAAAAACGACCATAGTTTCAAAATGAAAATAAGGACGCAGAAAATAATTAGAAAAAAATACTCATTTTGAACAGAACTATTATTGATTGGAACCAGCTGTCTGGAGGTTTGTTTGAGCTGTTTCCATCCAATTTTAGGAGTGTTCAGAGTAAATGTAAAGCAGCCACTGGGTGATAAACTTCATTTTAGTTGTTAAAATAATGTTTGTAGGTGATGTGGACGGAATTTTGTATGTGGTGTGGAGGTGTCATTGTATGGATCCGAGTGAAAAAGGTCTCACTCGGGAAATTGAGAAGGTTCAACGCCGGGCAGCCCGTTTTGTAAAAAATTCCTACGATAAAACGCAAAGCGTCACCGAAATGCTCATGGATTTGGGGTGGCAATCATTGGCTGAGAGACGATTCAATGCAAGATTGAAATTATTAAATAAATTTAGATCCGCATGTTTCAGCACCGAGGTCTCGCAAATTATTCGTACTCCTACATACATTAGTCGCTTGGATCATGCATATAAAATTCGGGAAATAGATGCCAGAACTAGCCGACTCAAGGACTCCTTCTTCCCACGGACAATACGGGATAGCAACTGCAGGGTTATAGATAGCAAAAATTCCACTTGCCACCCTCAGCGTCTAAAAAATAATTAGTTGTATTTAAATGCATGCTCTTCCACCAACCTTATGTGTTTTGTTATAATAACACATTCTTCCCGAATGACCTCATTCGTGTTCTGTTCATCTGTTTTTAAGTTTCCCTTTCAATCCCTCGTCCCTCTCCGCGGGGGGAAATTCCTGCTACCTGCAACGTTGGGTCGCATTCCCTCTCTTTGGGGGCAGAGTGTTTCGTGGTGCATTTTCATGTGGTGTTTCAATTTCTTGCTTGTTGTGTCCTGGCTTCCGTGTTGTAGGATGGCTTTCGTGCTGCATCATGGGGTGCAGTTTTTTAGTTGTTTTGCGGTATATGTGTTTGCATGAGATATATATATATATATATATATATATATATATATATATATTATATATATATATATATATAATATATATATATATATATATATATATATATATATAATATATATATATATATATATATATATATATATATATATATATATATATATATATATATATATATATATATATATATATATATATATATATATATAAATATATATATATATATATATATATATATATATATATATATATAATATATATATATATATATATATATATATATATATATATATATATATATATATATATATATATATATATATATATATATATATATATATATATATATATATATATATATATATATATATATATATATATATATATATATATATATATATATATATATATATATATATATATATATGAGAATGTTTGGCAAACGAGAAATGGGAGGAACAGGATAGGGATGTTGGACGGGAGGAAGAAAGTACTCAGAGATAAGGAGACCTGATTAAGAGTAGTGTGTTTTGTTAGAACTCAAAAAATAGTTATTTAGTAGCTGTGTCTATCCAAAAAACTACCTTAACCGGTAGATTACCTAATAATAATAATTATATATATATATATATATATATATATATATATATATATATATATATATATATATATATATATAGATGCTCGTATCTACGAAATAGAAAGCTCTTTGCGACGCACGCATATATAAAAACGTGGTATTGATTTTAAAACACAGAAGCAGAAAGAAAGGACACTCACATAGTATATAGTTTTGACGGCACGGTCGTCATCATTAGAATCCGATTCTGATGATAATGCCCGTGCCGTCGACACATCAAAACTAAATATTATGTGAGTTTCCTTGCTTTGAGTTCCTGTGTTTAAAAATCTTTATTATTGTTTGTATATAAATAAGTAAATGTATACGTTATTTTTGTTGTGTATGTATATATATATATATATATATATATATATATATATATATATATATACCACACTGTAACATGCACCTCTCTCATAAATTAATACATACATATGTATACAAACAGGCAGTTAAACCGCTGATAGTCTTTCCGAACGCATTTCCACAATTAAGCCGTGACACCTCGTAAATTTTTCCGCAAAGCTCATCACGTTTTCCAGCTGCTGCGTGGGTGTTCGTACAAGTGGACGGGGCCGCCGCACTTGGTGGGAGCGGGGAGCAGGGGAGGGTGGAAGAACGCGGGAGGGTATGTATGGGTCGGGCTGGGTGGTTTCCGGGGATGTTAGGAGCGATGGAAGGACGGGGATGGATCGTACAAGGCATTAAGGAGTAGCGGCATGAAAGAGATGGCGGGGAGGGGGAGGGATGGAGCGAGAAAGAAAAAAAATGGGTAACAAGAATTCTTCCGTCTCAGGGGCGCTAATGGTGTTTATGGAAGAATGGCACATAGGGGTAGGCGTGCGGCGTTGGATTGGCGGCGAGGGTGTGGGCCGGAGAAGGGTGAAGGCGGGGGTCGGTGTCGATCGAGGGTGTTGGTAAGGGGGGGGACGCGTAGGGGGTCGTCTGCCGGGTGGGGGCGGCGCGGGTGGTGTCCTGTTAAGGGGGGCACGGCGATAGCACATCGAGTGACAGTGTATTGGAGGATGGAATTGGGGTTGGGATGAGGAGGTGTGGGGTGGCTGCCGTGGTGTGTCGCAGGGGTAGAAAAGATAGAGAGATGGTCCATGTTGTTCCCAGAGGCGATGTGGGAGTGAGGGTTTGGGTAGGGTGGTGGTGATGAGCGAAGAACGAACATTGATGACTTGAAATGCTAAATATACTTTTTTATACTGTTTTCCTCCTCCGAGGGCCCTGTTTCTTGTCCTCGGAGGGAAAAGGCGGCTCTTCCTCTGGCATGCACGCTCACCCTTCCGTTCCCTCCCCACCTTCCCTCCCAATTCGCGCCCTTCTGTCACCCTCTACCTCCACACCCCCCATCGATGCCCTCGGCTCCTCTCACCGCGCCTTAATTTTATTTTTCCAGTCGCGGCGGGCTCGTATAATAGTCCCCCGAACTCGGGAACATGTCTGGCAAGAGCAAAAGAGGAGCGCCTAGCCACCCACCGCCGCCCGCCACCCCCTAAAAAGCCCATCGTAATTTCCAGCGCGCCTTCGTCCATCGCCTTGCCACGGGAGCAACTTTTCATTACTTATTTTTGTCGCCGAAGTTCTTTTTTGTACCTTTTTGTGGTGAGCGATTGTAGCCCCTCACCCATTGCCACTTTTAGTAATGATTGATGTAATAATGAAAGGAGATTGACGTTTCATTGGTCTCTGCTAAGCGAGTTATCTCTTTTTCTGAAAATTCTCATCTACATCTCACTAAATACCCCGCAAGTCGCCGCAAGGGTGTGTGGCGGGTGATGCTAGGAAACCATCCGTAATTAAGAAAGAAAAATAAACCGAATGCCAAAAAATATTATTTGCCATGAACGGGATTCGAAACCGAATCCCTCAATGTCAGGCCGATTGCTTTAGTCAGTTAAATTAAAGTTAGTCATCAAGAATTATTATTTTCATATTTTTGTGATTATTTAAGTCGAAGTTTTCATTTAATCATTGAAATAAATAGCGGTGTGCGCAAAATGCTAATTTCTTATTCGGAAATAATAAATAATATTTAACTTTCCTCATTGGTTATTACGGGAATTCGTTATTGAATACTAGCAAATGTGCTGTGCGATTCAGCCATTTTTTTAATATTAGATTTTCATTGTTTATATGAGTGAGTTACGTTCTCTAATTAATGTTTTCAAAATTTACACCTACCATTGAATCTTAGCAAAAAGTTAAATAGAGCAAATAATGTTTTTGTAGATCTCATGCATCTTATGGTACATGATTAAAAATACATGTCCTTGTCTGCTACACCTTTTATAGCATGTAATCAAGCATTTCTATGATCAAAACAGCATATATTTGTGATTGCCTTCCCCCTAAAATATTCCTTAGTTCATTTTGGTTTTATAACATTGTCTCCGGTATCGTGTGGATGTGTGGCAATGTTGCGACATGACACAGATTACAAGAGATGATGGTTGGAGCGTGACTTAAGAGCCACGCAAATTCTTAAGAGCGCTGCGGTTCAATTTTTTTGTAGAAAGAGGACTCATTTTTGGAATAAAATATGGCATTGCCTTTAGGCAAGTAATCTTATCACTTTAAGCGTGCCTATAATTTTATTCCATATTGTTTGCTATGTTCGTCTTGAGACAGGTCTGTAAAAAAACAATTTAATAAATTTACTGCAAATGTTCGAATTATCTTAACAAATGAAAGGTGGTTAAAATGAATGTAAAAACTGTTTACTGGTCTTGTATATGGGAAGTTGTTTGGAGTATGATTGATTTGCGGAATTTTCCATTAAAGCTGATAGGACTGTGAATAGGTAAGACTTATTAATATTGAATAAGCTCCTGTTTCCACTCCATATTTGCAGTATTATCTGTTTCGGCGTCTTATGATACAGGCGAACGAATCTGATTAGCGGATGCCAGACGGGAGTGAAGCGCCAAATAACTAAATTACGGGGCGCTCGTGTAATTACTTCACGTGAATGCAAACTCATCCTAATTCCAGATTTTTTAGGAATTGGGATATCTGTGGATGTCTTTCTATCAACCGGATGTGCGGACCAAGTCTGCCCGTCCGAAGCGTTCAGAATGATGCTTACGTTGTAAAACCTCAGCAAAGGTTCTCTTTGGCACATTGTCGGAGTTGGAACGAGGTAAATCGAAATTATCAATCTAAAGTAAGTGCGCAATCGCATCGCATTTGTTTATTTATGCATCGCGTTGAAATCGCCCGCATATGGCGTGCAAGCTTTCGAGGTCCTTTGTTGTGCCCCAGTGAACGTCTGTACTGTTCGAGAGTTTCCGAGTCAAGGGATCTTCCCTCGCCGTTTGTCGCATCTCCCTAAGGCCCGAATAACCCTCTCGTTTTCTACAATCATCCTCCATCCATTTCCAACACTCCCCCCACGCCGGAAGCCCATCTCTCTCTCCCTCCCATGGTGCCGATGTTTTTATCTCGAGCCATCGGCCACCCCCCCCCCCCAACTACCCTCGTCACGGCCTCCCCCACGCTCGCAGGGTTGGTGAGCAGGGAGGGGTCTGGACGCCGGGACGGTAATAATTGTGGACTCGGTGACTCATTTATCCATGACGAGCTGCGCCCCCTTTGACACTTGCACCTCTCTCGCCTCATTTAACCCCTCCCGAGCGTCGGCGGCGTTGGTGTGAGCTTCGCAGCCGTAAATTAAAACGGCCACCGAGGCGAGAGAAGGCCGTCCTCGCCTCTATCTCTCTTTCTCCCTCTCTCTCCCTATCCTTTCGTGGGGCGCCACGGCACCTCGCCCGCCCGAGCGTCGGCGGCGACGCCGGCTGCCTGTCTCCCACCCTCCTTCCCTCTCTCTCCCTCCTCTTCTCTGTCCTTCCCTCGGCCTCCTTTCGCCTTCCCGTCGTATGTAAATTCCGAGGAGGCGTCTCGCCCGGCTCCCGTCACTCACTCCGATTCCCAGGGGTCGAAGATGGTCCAGTATCCCGTCGTTTATTCCACGTGTCGGTATCCGTGGCCACTGCTTCTGAAACAGTCACGCAACGTGAGGTTGGCCGTCGGCGTCGCGATCAACCGGATTTCGAAATAAATTAAGGGTCTTCGTTTTTATAATTTCGTTCGGTTTTGTAGAATTTGAGCTTTCCGTGAGTTTTAAAAACATGCATTTTTCGGCTAACTCATTTAACCACTCAATAGCGTTTTGCTGCAAGAAATTCGTCCTAGTAAGGTTTCGGTGGCTTAGCTAGATCAAATGTGAATAGTTTTGCTGTTCCAGCGAAGTTAATCGATGCGAAATCAATTATTCCCTCGTGTAAAGGTAAGCAATTTATTGTTTCGTCGGTGATGGAATCCTGTAAAGTTTCGGTTACGGGCGTGAGCCATTTATATTGTCCTCTCTTTGAGAAGGGTTTCAAAATTCGCGGTCCTATCCGCCCTTTGTTGTCCTTTAGCTGTGCAAATTTGAGCTAACGCCAAAGAGAATTTAGATTTCTCATTTTGAAAGTCAGCCGTCGACTTTCCACGTCTTTCTACAAGTGAGTAAAATCCTTGCGGTGTGCTTTTTGAAATCACTTATATCTCAATTTTAATATGGTGTACTTGTATTCCGTGTCCACAAATTCGCGTTATTCCTTCTTAAACTTTCGAGCATTAAGAAATCCAGACCGTCCAAAATTCACTTTACGAGTTATTACGCTTGAATCATTTTCCTTATTGCTGTTAGTGTAAGGCTCGCTCGACTTCGCAGTTAAACGTTAATTTCCTACTGCAGTGGCTGACTGAAATTTTTGTGAACGCTATCGTCTCGTCGTTCTTTATCATTCAGCTGAATCTAGGCTAAACCCCTATAAATCCACGTATGAGGAAATCAATAATATTGTTAGAAAATATTTTCATATTCATGATGAAATATATCTTTATTCTAATTAGATTGTACTCTTCAGGCAGGATGGTAGGGACATTGTTGAATTGTCAGTAATCATCCCAAAGAAGTTATATTGATTTTTCTTGTATATACTTGTAAAAATGGGATTTTCAGTGATTACGATCCCATTTTCATGGTATTTGCCTCCACAAAGTTGGGCTATTTGAGGGATGTCGCGTTCAGGCGGAAAAATTTTAAATTAATCCGTGTGGCATATTTTTACGGAGCAATAAATATAATAATTTTTGACTGCCGACTGTGGTTCATCGTTTACACTGTACTCGAGGGGGGCATAGCCTTCGTCATCAACCGATTTCTTACCTGCCTGCAATTCCCAGTTGTATAGTAGGGAAAACGACATCGGCGGTATATGTCATTTGTGAAGATGAAAGAAATATTCTTCTTTTTTACAATTTGGACTTGTTGCTTACTTGCTTTGAGTGAAATAATTCATCATATTTTTATATAAGCTTTTCATAACACGTCTGCATTTCGAATGGAAAGAGACGTTTCAGGCTTTATATGGTGGAATATGATGATTAATTAAAAATGCAATGCGACCGGTTTCAATGTAACTGCATAGTCATCATCACCTGATGGTGATGTAGTTACATTGAAACCGGTCGTATTAAATTTTATTTTGTGGAAAATTACCAATTTTTTATTAATCTGCATTGCGAGTTTATTTCTGTGCTATCCTGTCGTGAATATTAACTCTTCTTAAATGAATTATCTTTATGAAGTTTTATAAGGTTACGAGGTTCTTTTTGCTTCGTCCTCTTTATCGTTTGACTTCATGAACTTCTTTTAAATCTTGGAAGTCATCAATGTGAAATTAGGAGAATGTTATAAGCTCCCAAAGCTGGGTCAATACCATGATTTCTTAATAGCTAGAAATGCAATCTACGTGGTAGTCAGTACGCTGACTCCCAGTCCTGGCACGAGGGTATCAAAGGGCGTAAATCGGAGTAATCACGGTTGTTGTAATTTATTAATTATTCCCTATCAGAAAGCATTTCTCTTGCTTCAATCGGCGTGTCGGATTCAAGGGTAAACTGTGGACCGAGAGAGACTATCTTGCCGTAAGCAATGCCAACGCGGATTATCTCCCAATCCTTTAGTTCCCTTATGCCTAGCAACGCCAATGATTCGAAGTTGCGCCCTACTTATTATAATTAACACCCTTTGGTGCAGTCGACTCACCTAGGCCATGTGTTTTCGCACTACTAATTTGGAAGGGTTTAAGTTTCACGTTTTACGGTGTCAACCATGGATCACAGTAATGTGATCTGCGTACAAGTAGCTTCATTGTTTCATCGTAATTTGCCGCATGTTTCACACCATCATCATCCTTCACGTTGAGACGATTTTTATGTTAAGGTTTTCAAAAGTTAGATTGGAATTATAAATCTTTTTGGAGGTATCCATCAAGTATAAGCAGCTGCGTTTCCACGAAACCTATTCCATACAGTGCTTGTAAAATTCTAAAAATAGACACTTCACATTTTTGTTTTGATTTTTGATCTATGCTGATAGGATAATAATCTTATAGAGTTAGTATCTCGGATAAACGGGGCAAAGAGGTAGATATTTTAGTACGCTGCAATCCACCGCTAGAGTGTGTGGCAGGGGGTGAATACACACCAGGCTAATTTCTCCCGAACAAGACACGAACGAGGTTGAACAATAATATTATTAGCCCCTGTCGTTTATGGAAAAAATAACATCGTAAATCTATCCGTTCTACACTTAATCTCTCTAATTTTATTTACGTGATCCCTCTTACCAGTTGTGCAATGGGGATAAAACATTTTCAACATCCCTACTAAAGAGACATCCTTCCAATTTATGCAAGAGATTTAATCTGTAGTTAAACCTTCGGGATGTGAGTGGTTCCTAAACGTAGCTCCTTTAATATTTTTGATACGCTGCTAAGGTTATCATAGCTACGTTTTACAAATCTAGCTCGTCTTTGCTGCGCACGATCCAATTCGGCAATCAATCCAACTTAGCAAAGATCCCATGTACTAGAAGAATATTCTAAATGAGGCCTTACCGGCGAAAGATAACATTTCCCCTAGACTTTTTCATCACATTTACCCAGTTTCTCCTTGATAAATCTTACTTTTTTGTTAGCTTGTCCACGCATTCCCCGTATGAGTTACACCCTGGAGAGATCGTGGGTGAGGGTAACGCTTAGTTATTTAATTGAGTCTGCATAATCCATTTCGGTGTTCCCAATGCACTAGGCGTTCGGGAGGGAATTGCTCTTTTTCCAAAAATTTATCACTACGCTCTTTTTTAAGTTTAATTCTAATTGCCAAGTGTCGCACCAGCGTTGTATAGCATCAAGAACGAGGGATCTCACTCTATTGAATCGAAATGAAAAAGGGGGTGTGAAATCTTAAAAAGCAGGAAATATTTTCGATTAGACGTACATATTCACTTGAGACAAACGAAAAGATGGGTATTGGGGACTCCTTATTTATCATTTGCAAGAGAAACATCTCTTAGGTTCTTTGACGAAAATTGCTCCCGTTCCCCCGCAGACAGTACGTAATTATCTCTGAATTTCGTCCCACTTATTGGTACAGAGAGCATTACGGACGTGTACAATTTGATAAGGAAAAACCTTTTGTGCCGATATGACACACAGGGAATGGACAAAATAGCATGTACCAGTGGTGAGAACCCTTTGCTCCACCTGGATTATTTCAAGTGATTGTGAAATCCTTTTATCTCAGCAAAGTCAGTAAAAAGGATAATAAGCAGGCGCATTTAATGTAGTCGTAGTTGCTCTAACGATTAAGGTCACATCCCGACCCACGCGCCATGCAGTAGAAAGTTGAAAAAAGACACTCATCCAAGTCTGGGCGGGGGCTGCAGCCGACGACCTTCATCTCATCCCATCACATCTCCTGGTACTGGCTCAGCTGGAATTCTATGCAATTCTCAAGTTAAAATATAAATACGCATCTTCTATTTTGATTCAAATTCTAAATGGAAGGCGCATCCTTGAATTAGATGTTTTCTCTGTGAAATAATAAAGGTAAAATAACGCGAGAAGGTGATCGATTTTTTTCGTTTAAACCTTTGTGTTACAAACGGAGATAAAACAGGTTGGGGAAAAGGAATGAGTATTTTGGACGGAACGAAGGGAAAAAAGTTTGTAGAGTGAAAACATATTTTATTGCAATGTGAGGCGCTACGGTATATGGTGTCATGGTCGGAGGGAAGGTGAAGAAATGCACTCTAGAACTATCACAAACCTACCTAAATGGGATGACTAGTATTATTCGGTTATAATTGTCACGGGATAAAATTGTATTAATGATTTATATTGATAATAATATTTTATTAATGAATTATTCCTTAAATCCTTGTGCATGGAATTTTACTATATAATACCGCAGTAAATCAGTTGTTAGTAATACTATACTGATTGAGAACTTTAAAAAATCCCTCTAGAATGGTATCCATTAAATCAAACTGGCTTATGTAGTGCATTAAATTGGCTGATAATGCATGACGTTTATTTCTAAATAACCCGGTAATATGCCTGAATTTTGTCCTAATTGTGAAAGTGTTTTGTTTGCTGATTTAGTGATCGTGAAACCGTCTGTTATTTGGAAAGTCGGCTGTTTTTCTAAGAGGGCTTCGTGAAGAAATTCACGTTCTTTCATTTGCATTGTTTACATATGGATTTTTGCGTAGGGTTGCTTGGCTACGTAGTTAATCGCTCAGTTTCCATATTAAGGTCTGATTGTAATATTCGTGAATGCTTCTTTATCGTTGTCATCCGTTATCAAATGACTAAATCAATGCTAAACGCTTGTAAAATCGGTGCATGAAGAAAATACTAAAATTGGTCGACAATGTTTTCATTTTCATTCGGAAAGATATCATGTTTCTCCTTTTATGGTACCTTTCAAGCGGGAGGACAGGAAAATTACCTGCCATGCGTCTGTAAGTATTACAAAAATGTTCTTATCATTTATGTATTTATTTTTATTGTTGAAATGTATAAAATGGAATTTTTCATGATCGCAATCCCATTTTCTTGACGTTAATTTGTGTACCCGAAATGTTTGTACCCGGATACACTGCAGTACCTCTTAGGAGCAGGAATGTTGTGTTGCTTCAGTCATAGTACTGTATTGATGGAGTCACAATTATCACTTAATGTTGCAATTACATCAGTTTTTATTTTCAATTTTCATTCTGATTTCTCAGGTAATTCAGATTTCTCTGGTGTTCGCACCAAGTGCAACGTGTTGATGCACGCAGTTCTTTGTTGTCCCTGTGACTACTGGGGCTGCGACCATATATTCTCCTTCTAGCTTTCTCCCCCTGTTTACTCTTCTCTCCATGACTCTATTGATGTATTTTGAATTCTATTATCTTCTATGAACTAAACGCAAGACGGCTGACGTTCACTTGAACTAATTGAGCCTTGAAATTTCACCGTAGCGTGTGTATTGATAAAACTCCACCTTTTCATTCGTACAAACATTAAATAATATAGCATTCGATCGCTGGATGTAAAAAATAACTAATCACTGCAGCCGTCAACCCGAATCGCTGTTGCATGCACACGAGTTTTAAGTGTAATTTCATACTAGAAAACTCGAAAACACTCACGATAGGCCGAGAAAATTCCTGGCTTTCCATATTCGTTTGCAACTTGTTCGTTCTGCTCGGGATTGCTATGGTCAAGTCGGCCTTGCCCCGGCAACGAGAATATGGGATGCGATTAATATGCGGGTTGTTTCCCGCAAGCAATTTCAAAAACTAGGTTACGATAAATACGAAAGGCCGTGCGAGTAATGTCAAATTCATGCGTCAGATATTATCTGAGAAGTATTTCACGCTTGGGCATCCCGGAAAACATACTTTGGAAGTAATTTCCTCCGTGGTCCAAAGTAATTTTCACCCACGTATACGTTTTTGAGTGAAACAGTGTAGTGTGTTGACCGTCTGTCTTATGACAGAAACGGCTGAGTTCATTTTTTGGTGAGTTTGGAAACCCGCAGCTTCACCTGAGCTCCCTAAATAAGGACATTATGATCGTTTATCGGAAACTTATGTACGTACTATCGGTTTAGATGAATGGCTTACGCCATCATGCACCTGGCAGCTGATCAGAATAATGTCGCCTTGTCGAATTCTGTAGTACGGGATGAGACGTAAATATGTTGCATTATGCGTGGTTGATAAAAATAAATAGGTGTATGAGCCGTCGCAGGAGTGTGGGGTGTTCGGGCACGTAGGTGGAACTATTAGTTTATGTATTCGACTTATGTAATGGATTATATATATGCTAATTTACCAAAACAGTCATGCAAATGCGTACATTAATGCAGATATGCATCATGCAGTAGGTGTTGTGTTGGTCTAAATCATAACATTTTAGTATTTAAGTTAATAAATTTGGGCGCATGGATTGTGATTGTGTTGCGTGCAAGGGAGGAACGAGATTTTAAATCTGTGTATGACGTTGTCTATCCGTCTAATTTTATCCCGGTGGTCAAACTATAATTTGGTGCCGTTTGGGTCGCAAGAAAACTCACGTGTCCTGAACTTCTTTTTAAAGTCTTGACTGCTCATACGCTTACTCACTTCCGGAATGCGCTTTCCTTCATTTTATTATTATCCTCCTAATAAAACCTAGCTTTTTTTAAGGTAGACCCGTACATTCTTCTAATGTGAGTACCTCATGAAAGGTTTTATGTCAGTGAAACACCCAAGTGGAGTATGACGTATTTTGAAATGCGTTCCTCGGTCCCAGTTATTTTATATTCTACGTCTCGTCTTTTCTTTTATGGCAAAACTTCAGTCGTGTACATTTTCCCAAATGTATATCCTATCCCTATTCCTTGGACCATTCCGATATCAGGACTAAATCGTTAGAGAGTAGCATGCAAACTGCCAGTGATCCTATTTCTTCGTGGATCGCTACGTCGCCTGCTAATGGACAAACATAGCAGTAGTGGAAGCTTATCGGTGATCATGAATTTTCGCTGAGGTAAGCCGTAGGCGATTGAGTTCAAAAGGGCTGTTTTATTTTTCGGTTACTCCTTCCCAGGAAACCTCATGCGGCTCAGGAAAAATACGTAACTGACCCCAAGCCGCAATTTCAACGCTGTGAATTTAAACGCGCTGAATAAAGCTCGGTGCGGGGAGACCTTGACTTCATGTATCTAACCAATCATCGGGTTGAATACTATGATGTAAGTTTTACCAGGTTACGAAGTCATTCACGCTACACTTTGAAAAATATCGGCATCGACCATCTATTGGCGTTCGGACCTTGGAGTCACCATCGCAATTGCGGTATTTCTTGCGGACTTAGACACGGGTTTCTATCTGTGCGGCCTTGCCTCTTTGATAATTTCCTTTTCGCCTTTATTCTTCTCTGTACTTCGGCAACCATCCGGGGTGCATGTAGAAACGGAGCGCAAGAAAATTTGCGGGAAGTGTGGAAGGGGGAGGGGGTTTCATTGCTCATTCAAGGCGGCGGTACGAGGCGAGGGGGGACGTGCGATATTTCCGAAGCCGTCGAACGCGCTTAAGCGGCCAAAACCATTTAGCGCGGTTATTTAAATTAATTCTGGAAAAAAGTGTCGCTCTCACCTCGGCGGTGTCTCTTCTCCTCTCCCTCCCTCCGGTTTCTCCCATCTCGTCACCCCTCCTCCCTCCCTCTCTTCCTCCCACGAAAACCCCATTCTCCTCCCGCATCCCACCACCTCCGCCTCCCCCGCCCTCCCTACTTTTTGATCTTCCTCACGCACAACTCGCAACCTCCCACCCTCTCCTTCTCTCTCTCTCGCTTGACTTTCCAAGCACGGCATGCTAAATGCATGCATAATTTGACGAGCGGGAGGAGATGTGGGGATGGTGTGCTTGCGTGTGTGTGTGTGTGTGATGAGAGGGGCGCCCTACACGGGGACGGCGGCGGCGAGATGTCGAGAGGGGAGTTGCTTGGTGCGGGGGGGAGGCCCGCGGCGAAGTGGTGCGGGTGATTGTGATGGGGGGGATGTGGGAACGGGGAAGGGGAAGTGGGGAAGGATGGGGCGGGGAAGAAAGGAGGCGCCAGCGAGGAGATTTGGAGCACGAATGCTGGGGAGATTGCTGGTGCTGCCGCTTGAGGGAAGAAGGGTTGAGCACGAATGATGGGTAGCGGTGGAAGATGTTTTTCGCTCTCCCCTTCTCACCCTGGATTAAGGAATGGAATGGATGCACGTCCCGAGCGGGGATCTTCCGCAGAGACGCGAGGCGTGAAATACGAGTGGGAAACATTTTTTTTTCATTGTTATTAGAGAAATACGCGGTTCGGTGGGATAAAATATTTCTGGTCTAGTATTAAAAGGGCATAAAATGGTTGGCATACATTTAAGCCACTTCCTTCTCTTATTGGCATATTCACGAAGTCTTTTTTCCTTGCCCATCACTATTCTTGAAGGATTTTCATTGGTGTCCTGAATTATTTTTTTTTTACTTTGAGATAAGTCCGAGAGAACGGTAAATGTTCCAATTTGTTTAATTGGATGTAAAATAAGATATAACTCTGCATATCTGCAGTAGTGGCGACTGGGTTTTCAAATGTTTACTGCGTTGGAAATTCATATCTCTATTTTTATTTCTCATCAATGTCCCACTTTCACCATTACACGGGATAATTTGGAGTGTGTTTTTCACTTCCCTCTCACGACTTACCTCAACCTCATCATAAGAGATCGTCTGAGGCTAAACGCACGTCCAAATGTCTGAAGGTTGTGTCGCAAAACCTTTTTACGCTTGAAATCTAGACACCCATCGTATTTTACTCGCTGGTGGATGGTGTGCTTTTCCTCGGACAAAATCTCTGTGTGGTCTGATTTTGTAACTTTTTTATCTTCCAGTCTCCTCTTAAATCACAAAAGATACTTGAAAAATTCAGAATTAAATAACCAAATTATGTCTGATGCTTGTACTGACGAAGTACTATATCAAACGTTATAAGTAAACTAGGTTAAATAAAATGGATGCATGTCTTTTATTTCATCCTAAGACGGCAGAATTAGGGGGTCCTAGTGCCAACCGTCTATAGCAAGTTAATCGATGGAGGCAAGCGTGCTAAAACCGTCACTTTACCTTGCATAAATGATGGTTTTAATTGTAAAACAAATCGGAGCGTGAGACTAATTCGCCTAGAATACCACAATGCACGAGTATAAAAAGGAAAGCCATATTCAAGAGATATGCATCATGGATGCTACCGCCAACAAGGAAATAAAAAGTGTTCTGTAAAAGGACCTGTCTACGTCTACTCGCTAGGAGAGGACAGTCAGGTATTTTACAGCAATTGAAGTACCTGGTTGTCATTATCTCTCAGGTACGTCTCGTATAACATCAGGGTAACAAGCTTCTGCCTTCTCTACCTCTCGAAAGAAGCAATTGTCAGCCTCGTAGTTGAAAAATATGGAATGTAAATAAATATTAAAGATTTTTTACTGAGTTGCAGTAGTCTAGGTCGAATATATTTCATCCATTTGGAAAGATACATCGGCTTTTATTCAAGAGTTCAAGGATTGAATACGTAGGATAGCCCGGAAGACACGGGAGAATAGAGGGCGTGTACACGTAACTCTCATCACATTAGAGAGACATTGTCACTCTTTGGTATTAGGAAGATGCGGATAATATCATCATCATCATCTGACCTTCATTTCGAATATTAGTTTTCTGCTGGCCTTGGTTTGTTTTCTTCCCTGATACAGGGAAAAATGCTTGTACTAATGCTGCTGCACCATAAATGCTAGTCTTGAATGTCTACTATTGAATCTTCGGTTTTTATGCTCAGGTATCCCTTGTTCGTGAAACCCAATCTGTTTATCCTAGAATTATGTTTCTTATTAAAGATCATCGGCTCTTAAAGCGTTACAGTTTAATATGGTTTTTCTTTTCCGTGTAGAAATTCTTACACTACTTACTCTTCTCTATTCTTTGCCGTAATTTCTTCTAGGTTATGCCTGCATTGTCAGTTTAATTTTTAATGTATCTGCGTTTAAGTTTTATTGATTAGACTGGTATTATCTTAGCCTCGGCTGAAGATTTTGTAAGTAAATCTATTTCAATGCAAGGTCGCGTGTTGTCTCCGTTGTTGGCGCAGGCGAGCTGTTAATGTTTCAACTAGCAACGGCTACCGCGACGCAGAGCACTGGAATTAAATCATCGCAACACTTAAAACATATGTATTACACAAAAAGCTAGCGATATGTAATTTAATTAAATTTGTGTACACTAAAGTATGCGGAAAATAAATTTATGATCACTCTTTATTGAATACTTATTTAAATTTGATAATTGGCACCTGCGCCACGCTGCAGGTTTAAAAATTTGTATTCTTCGCTGCCTTCTTTGACGGCACTTAGGATCCCATCGCGGTGTCCTTTGAGGAAGGATTTAACTGGTGGGAATAGAAAATAGACTGCTGTTGCCAAGTCGGGACTGTAAGGGGGTTGGGAAATAATCGCGATGTCGTTGCAGAAGGTCCTCGTAAGCAGACTCTGCTCTTGGTCGTCGGTCAAGACCTTCGGCACTACGAGTTTAGCACATCTTTCGCATCGCCAAATTTTCAGTGATAATGGGGTGCACTGTCATGTGATTATTGCCGATACGATCAGCGATCATGCACATACTTAACCGACGGTCTGAATTCAGCACTTCACGCAGCCGTTTCACGTTATCATCGGTTCTTGAAGTCGGCGGCTTTCCAGCGCGGGGCTCGTTCTTCACACTCTCTCGGCCATCTTTGAAGAGCTTGTCCCACTTGAAACTGAAATGTGTGACATTTTTTCATCCTTGAACACTTGGCGAATAATACGCAAAGTCTCCGTATCCGCTTCCTCAGTCTCAAGCAGAATTTGATGGCGCTGTTCAATCATTCGCTGAATTTTGCGTTTGCACCGAGTCACTCGACAGGGGTCCGCTAATAACACGATCTAACCTGAACGAATGCTCGCAGGCGATTGGCGCTTTTAGCGTGTTGAAGGTGAGACCCTCCACTACTGAGCCTGTGTGGTGCGAGTGCGCTGCGACGTACAGTCACGCCAGGAAAAATTTTCGTTACTTTTTGTACTAACCTTGAATTTTAGAGTCTATTTTCTTCGTGTTGATTACCATCTTAGCGGTACGTTATAAATTGAATTAAAGGATGTCCTCAATTCCTTTAGGCGCTCTTCTAAAACTACGATGTGATCCGCGGAAAAGCACATACTAATTCAATTGTACTTTACCTTACTGTGTATTAAACTACCGTTAAGAGTGGTTACGTCCTTCAGACTTACTGCTTTATTTTTGCTAGCTTCTATTTTTCTTCTGATTTTCACTTTCAACGTTGCAATTTAGTTCTTGTGAGATCAAAACATCTTGGAAATTCTTGTGGCTTTTTTCTTGGATTACCGTGTTGTTGGCTGTGTCAGAAGTCATATCCAAGCCCCCCAATACCATATATACTGGGGTTTTTCCGTGCATATTATTTTCTCAATCGTCATCCTTTCCGGATTTCGAGCTCTCTCTTGTCTTGCTCCGGTGTCTGGCATTTTTTCTTGCAGGCTCTCCAGTTTATATTTCTGATCGTTGACTGATTACTCTTGTTTGTGTTTCGAACGAATTTAACAGTAGGATAAGGATCGGTGCTTCTCGCATTTCACCGGTCTCGTTTTTATTTGAAAATTCAGTCACTGCATTCTTTTTGATGTTACTCGGTAATCATCATCTACCTTAGTTGTATTAGATTTCTTCAAACAGAAACACATTGGATTTGTCTCAAAATGCTTACATATTATTTTAGTTAATTATTTTGCCATGGGAGTCTTTTATTTCTCCAACTGCTCTTACGTTGATGAATCCTGTCGTCTTCTTACACCTCGCTTTCTGCTTTTATTAATACTTCTTCCAAAAATATTTTCTATTTATATTTTTGCAATTTAATAGTTTTGTTTCCTTAGTCTTCGTCTTCTATTGACTAATTTGAATATAAATATATATGCATATAAATATATATGCATATATATATATATATATATATATATATATATATATTAAATTAATTAAATTTTTTGTTACTTTTCCGAAGTGTCTCATCACTGGAATTTCTGTTTAGTTTCACCCTCTCCTGTTGTGGTGGGTTTTCTTATTTTAGTTTTGGGCATTTGTGTTTTTATTTCGTAAAACAGAGTATCTTTGTCTTGGTCGTCATCCATCCCTGCTTGGCATCCATTCTGAAATGGTGTAGTTAATGTTATTCAATTTTCTCTCGCCCTTGGTTGGTCTGTCATACTGTACATTTATTGTAATTTTATATTATATTTTATAATGGCAGTTATGTACTTCTCTCTATTATTTTTTCATTCGATTTCTTGTTCCTAATACGCGTATTTCCCTCCACAACTTTTAAAGCTGCTTAAGACGTTTCCTGAATTGTTGCAGGTTGTGCTTTTCTTGGTATAAATATCTGCGTTGGTACAATTGTCACACCGCTATATTTCGTTCTTTTGACACCAGTCTTACAAGGAGGTAATCGATATGATATCTGGTTCTCTACTTAGCCGCTTCCTGTCTCTATCTGCCCGCTGTCGTTCAAAGTAGATCGCTACTGCCGCATTCTTCTCTTTGTAGAGGTTTTCCTGTCGTTTTTCCTCACCATTTCGCCTTTGCAGCCCCAAAGGGCCGATTGAATTTTCCTTTTGCCCTCGCCAGTGGCTGGGCCTTTCTCGCCTGATATATTTAGGTTCTTTTTTCCTCTCAATACAATTAATACCTCTTTTTGTTTCTCATATTAATTGTATCTTCTCTTCCCTAGGCGTAGTTTGAAGTCGAGCTGCACTGATACTGTATCCGTTGTCTCTCCTTGTTTTAGCACGTCGTTGTATTCGCCCAAACTTTTACCCCGAAAAAATCATCCGATAGCCGTCGCTTCAGAAGCCCTCTTGCAATTTTATTTCGCTGTCTCTTAATATACCCGACAACAGCCTAGTCATGCCTGCCTTCACATTTTAGAGATTCCCGCTTACCCCCAAGGATTTCATGTTCCATGTCCCTAACCTCCACTTGTCCAGTGTGACTGAAATTCCCTGCCAGCAATCCCATCTCGGGAGATCCGGTTGGGGGACTTTCAACTCCGGAATATTTTTTCGAGGGAATTCCGTCACGTTCCCTTCGTGAATCAAGGGCATTATCATACAGGGAGACGGATGTGGTGATTTCCCCTTGCTTTTCATATCGTACTATTGGGACCGATGGCGGGATCTTCACACCATCTAGCCTACTTACGGTGCATAGGTTTTGTTAAAACAATCTTTTTAACCTGCGTTATCAGTGAGTTCTGTTGCCATTACTGTCACTATGCAGTGGGACTTTCCAGTTGGGGTAGGGGGCATATTTATTTTCGTCTCTTTCAAGAAAAATCAAATCATCCAATTTTTTGCTTTGAGAAAGCAAAGCAGTTCTTTTACCTCCTTGTTCCGCTCGCCTATTTCATCCTATATTCAAATACTCTTTTCACCACATTTCTTTCAGCCTGTTGATTTACAACCTCAGTTTATTATAGACAGTAATGTTATATGACAAAAGGCTTCTCGCCAGTAGAGACATTGTGCGTGGAAATTTACAGGTAAACTCAATGAAAAAATAGTACTCTGGGAAGATAGGTGTATTAATTGTGTGTACATGCCATTCTTATGTTTTGCTCCTAAGTGTGTGTACTCTTTCAATGAGTCACGTTAATTAGAAATTCCTATAGTTACCCGGTGTGGAATGGACGAAAAAAAGAGTGTGGAAACTACTACAGAAATGTGCGTGTTGCATTTGATGTATTCGGAGTGACTTCCATTCGTCGATTTCGAAAGCTGAGCTGTTGCTTTGGGCCACTATTTCAATCCAAATTAATATATTATACTATATTCGGGCCAAAATTAGTCAAGGTTGTATACACCCCCTGCCACACACCCTGGCTCTGGCCTGCAGGGTACAAAAATAAAAAAAAACTAAACCTATATTTTTGTGGATCCGTTGGATATGTAATTACAGTTTCTTAACCTGTGAGTCAGTAGCATATTAATAATGTCGTAATGATGATTATTGTACCTTTTGCCTTTTTTTAACTTTTAAATCAAGACGTCAGCAACTAGGAAGGTCGATTCTAATCGTGTCACAGTCCCTCTTCAATTAATAATCCATTGCAGCTCGATACCAAATGTCTCTTCTTTCCTCTATGTAGTTGTTCGCACCCATCGTCTCTCGGGAATCATGATTGTAAAATAAAAAAAAAATTAAGGGGAAAATATGAGGAAAATTCCACTCCTCCCTCCCAATTTCGTGCTTTTTCAGTGCGTTCGTCATTGTTCTGTAGATTTCGCGTTCGGCTGATGTAGCTACATCTAACGGCTTGCATGGCTCGTCTCTTTCGTGGCTCATTGGGTACTTATAAAAGTTCGTCGAAATGGACTTCCGATGGATGGAATTGGAAAAGGAGGGTGGTTGCATTCGCATCGCTTCTCATCTTCCGGCCTGACGCCTCTCCTGCGATCAATAATCGTTTGTTCCTAAAATCCTTGACTTGTTCAGATAAAAATGCCATTTTCGAGACAATTTTTTTCGTATTTATTTTTCCCTTATATTACGTCTGCACTTAAGCTGCGTTAATTTTAAGTTACATGCCGCAGCGATGAAAGGTGTTGATGTGCTCGTACATTTTCTCGCCAAGAACTGAGACTAATGACATTTTTGCGTAGGTAGGTAGAAATAAATCGGCTCCATTAGTAAATGGTATCGATACTTCATACACAATTTCATGTTTGAATTTTTCGCTGGACTTGAATTTTGCCACTCGTTCATAAACGGTGGAGCAGTTGTGAAATCATTATGGAGATGTGCCTATATTTTTCTTTCGCCGATGATATGAAAGCTAGGTTCAAGTGCAGAAGTGCAGTAGGTATATTTTCTAACTCTAATGCTACTAAAAGTACACAACAGAGTTAAGATTTTCTCCTTCAATCGCAAAAATCATTGGGATAGAGAGGCATTGGTCATAAAATCGTATGCCGTTTAATGACACAAATGCACCGAGTGTTTTCATCGCCATCTTAATATTTCGCGAAGGAAAAAAATCTCGAGTAACATTTTAAGGGTGCGTGTGACACATTCGCTCGCGACGCAGCCAGTTGGTTGGTGGGCCAAAACTCCTCGCGGCGCCACGGTTTAACGTTTTGTTTTATTTCACAAATCCACGCGAAAGCTCCCCGTCTTCCCCGGAGGATTGGTTAGTGGAGGTGGAGAGCTCGGAGCGGCAAATCCACGCTCACGCAGGGGGGTGGAGGGCGGGAAGGAGCATCCGAATGTGTTGAAATCTCGGCACAGAAGATTGGGCGGAACCAATAGCGCACGCCATCCCTCCGGGGGAAGCCAAACCTCGCGGAAAGTGGCGCCGCCAATGGGGAGGCGCCTTTGTGTCGAATCTCCGTGGGCGGGTGGCTCGCGGCCTCCGGGTGGCTCGCCGGCGAGGCATGCTCCGCCCGCCGCCGAGGCGGGGTGGGTGGGCGCAGGTGTCGAGGGCACGCCTCGAAGAGTGGGGAGTGGAAAGGGAGGACCGAGGGGGCGGTGGGGGGAGGAGTATGAGGAGGAGGGGAGGAAGGCTCTCTACGTGCACGCGGGAGGGAGAAGGGGACGGCGTGTTCAGTGAGGGATGGGTTCGGATTTGATTAGGTCGCCGTGGACTTGGCGGGCTTCTTTTGTGCGTTCGAATGCGTGTGGCGTGAATTATCGCCTTAAGCATCCTCTAACTTCATTCAATTTTGCAATCGCAAAGTACGCTTAACTAAACTTGGCTTGAAAAAAATTCGATTTTAAATGTCTCTCACCTCTGCAGCAGACCAATTAAAATAAAACATCACTGGAAATACCTTGCGTGTCCATTGCACAATCAAAAACGGAAGAAATGTGTTAAAAAAGTCGTCTAGAACCACTCTATGAAATAGATAACAGCGATGGTTGAAATAAATGCATCATTGTGACCTAAGTGAATTGATCATTCAGCCTGTGGTTATTGTTTGTATTGCAATGATCACAGATGTAGAGGAAACCCCAGTGATGGATATGGAAGATTTTATCGCCTGCCAGTCGCCGGCTAGTGTGTGGGGCTCCTATTCTGAAAATGACGCGGAAGAACAGGAAGTATTCAAATGAATGGAATAGTATTAAAACACACGTAGCTAACAGAATTGTGTGTTCGATTATGTAACGTAGTGCAAGTGGAACCTGACATAATACGCATATCCATGCACGTATATATACATACGTAAGGCAGCGGTTTCATAGACTCCAACCTTCCCCTCTTGCCGGCGATCCGGATTCCGGAAGCCGCTAATTGAATTAGGTGTTCTAAATTTGGAACTTATTAAGTTGGTTGTTGGTTCAATTATTATTATTGGTTACTTCCAGTCACTTTCACTGCTCTTAAAGGATAAGCCTCAGTTCTAGAAACTCTGTAGATTTACTTGGGAACTTTAATTTATCCAAAATTGGTTCAAGAATCTACTAGTCAGGGATACTGATCCGTTAAGTTGGTGGACATTTTGACTGGATAAATGACGTCACTACAACACTTAGGTTCTGGCAGTCATATTGAAAAAGCTTCGATACCAGACAGAAATGATTACTATGGAATGGAGTAGGTTGTTTCACTCCTGAGCTCCAAAGGTTACTACAAGTTACGTTTTCCCTATCGAAGTGTACAATTAGAGAGCATGTGAAGAATTCTACTTTTTACGAGCAATTACACGTAATAGCAAGCGTCTACTCTCAGTCCAAATACTTACACTTAAATAACTACTTTCCTCGTCACCAATCCTGTTTAGTTGTCTATTACCCACACATCCGGGCACCATGAATTGGGAAAACTTTGCTTCATTAATTAAACAAATGTGCCGGGTATCATACCCTTGCCTAATACGAGACTCGCAGGTTTCTCTGTCGCAAAAATCTGCTAATCCCTCCAAATTATTTTGATTCAATATTTTAATACACTGAAAGTCACCGCTAGAGTGTGTAGCTGGGGATGAATGCTCATCAGACTAATTTTTACCCGAATATGACCCTTCCGCGGTCGGCCAATGTTATTCTGATCCCTTATCGTTCGTGGAAAAAATGACATCTTAAATTTATCCTTTCTACGCTTAATCTCCTTAATTTTATTGACATGACCTCTCCTATCATAATACGATGGGGGTAATAATACATTTTTAACGTCACTGCTAAACAGACATCGTTCCAATCATGCAATAGATTTAATCTATAATTTAACCCTCGCTTCGTGAGTAATTCCTAGCCTATCCACTCAATTAATTTTGGCTACGTTTATAACGTGTTGCAAATCTAGCTTCTTTACGCTGGTCGAACTTATGTTCGGCAGTCAATCCAACATCGTGAAAATCCCATAATTACTTAGAGCTAATTGGCCATTGCACCAAAACATCATCTTAGAAGCTTTTCTGATGGCAACCTGCATTATTCTTTTATTATTATTTTTTATTTCAAGACATGACACAGTGTTAAGTTCATGATCATCTTCAATCCGTTTCCTATTTTTGTAGGAACGCGACAGTCGTTTCTTCGGATCGAACAACTCCGTAGGGTGATTTCGCAAGTACGTCAATCAGTGTGCTTGTGCATCAGAGTTATTTATGTTTTTGATTTTTCTATAAACATGCTGCATTAGAGAGACATTTCTGTTAACAGTGTCACATCACAATAATTTATGGGGAAAAAATTTCCTGTGAACCGAATACATCATGTTTTCGCCTGTGCACCGCATATGGCACGAGTTTTTCGTTTCCGAGCCTCGACTCGCCGTGAGCTCGGCAGTAATTCAACCAGCGAGAGTCTCTCAGCCGCGCGGCGCGGTCTTCGTCGCACCCCGTCGGGGTTGCCCTCACCCGGCCGATCCCGTCCGTCGCCCTTGTCGGCCGCTGTCAAGCCCGTCTCGACGCCCACGTCATCGGAGTCGGACGCGCCCGCCCTCCGACATATGGGCACCAACTTCCTCTCCCAAAAAATCCCCATCGCCGCGACGCCTTTTCGAACCTTCGCATCCAATCGGGCGCGATCAAGGCCAGAGAATTTCCTGTTGACCGGCTTCTGGGACATGGGTATTAATGGAATTCCCGCAGATTGCCTGACAAGGCCTTCAGCTCAATGCCCCCTGAGTGAATTTCCTATAGAAATTCGGCCCGTTGTCTTCAGGGACGAGTTCCTTAGCATAATTGCCTAAAATGCTCCACGGGTAAACAAGCGATGCCGGCGATGAATATTCATTGATGGCGGGACCATTCTCCCCCTCCAATATGCTTTTCCTGATTAATCGATTGCCTTTTGCGCGACATTTGCGTTACGGCGAAAATTGGATATCCGGGGCGACTACTTTTTTGTAATGCGGGACATGTTGGAGTTATGAAATGCACTATCCTATTTTTAGCTTCACGGCATTCATTTTATATGGCGAATTCTTGTCTGGACGCGCACAGTCACCTGGCTTAATAGTGTCGCATATAGACTGGAAAAGGGTTACTTCAGTGTCCGGTAGAATTAATGTGAAAGGGATTTGATTGATTCTTGTTCTCTGATAATATCGTTATAGATTCTGGCCTTTGCCGTTCCTGCCACTCAATTAAATCTTTGGGTTAAAAAATATAATATCTCTTTTTTAGGCCTCACAATAATTGAACGTGATAGTTGAAATGTCTCGTAAATATGGTTATCAATGGAATAACAAACTTGAATGCCGAATCAAACGATAGGTGTAATTATTAGTTTAGTAAACCGCCATTATTTAGTGAAACCGGCGGCTTTTAAAACCAAATTGGTTGTGGTAAGAGAAGCATGTCTTCCGGATAGTGTTACATATCGTTGTTTGTAGGTCACCATAATGTTTTAGGCCCATACCTAATAACAACGATGTTCAAACCCCGCATCAATAATAATTGTGCCTTAATTCAATTGTTCATTTGTTTAATTGGCCTTTAACGATCATTTGAAACGGCCGTATTTTCAATATTGGAACATGGCGTCACCCTTCCGAAACGGTCCTGCATTCCACAAGTAGATATTAAGTAATTTCATCCCATGTTATTGGCTCGAATATGTACGATTTCCTGTTTGAAAATCAACCTGCGTTTGTTTTTCATGCAAGAGACTTGCACTTGTCGGTTATGTAAACCTACCCTTGCCTCCAAAACAGCGAAAATACCCACAATTCTGTGTTATCTGTAAGTAAAAATGATTTTTCGTTAATACGTATGCTGAACTGTGGTGCGCCCACTGTCCTCCACGTCTCCCTCATTCACTCCATCTATTCTCTCGCCTCCCCTTTTTCGGATCCCTCATCGGCCGGGGGCATTCGATCGGGAGACAGGAATTCCCGAATTGGAAAGAACCGCCGTGGTAGGTTGCTTCTTTCCCGTCCGATAACTCCCTCGTCAATCCCGCCTAATCTCCTTAGACATCGATACTCAAAATCATGAGCCCTAAAGTGCGGAGAGGCGTAGGACTTCGCTAAGCGAAGTAAAATAGTTTTACAATAGTAAACGGATAACACAGGTTGAATTTGATGCATAATTTAGTAATCCGACGATTATTTCAACCCTTTCTGCATTTTAATAACCCTTAAATTAACCCGTGTGGACAATTTTAATTAAGTTAGTTCGAGACAGTATCCCGAGTGATTTTATTAAAAAATTAAACTTAAATATCTGCTAGCAATAGTCGATTACTATGACAAATGGGGAACTCTTCTAAACAAACTAGTAGGGATTCTCTCCTAATTTGAGTTGTTGTTTGTTTCACTTGTTTTTTGGAAACCCACTTGCGTCTGATATGGTACCCGAATGCCAAATGTGTACTTTATAATTGTACAAACGAATATCTCTGCTACGGGATATGAAGTTTGTGACAATGTTTTCATAATTAGTACTGAGGGCCAAATTAACCTTACTGTTGGTGCATTTTAATACTCACTGAAATTGGAATTCAAAGGTACATTGAATTAATATAAACCGCTCTCACCTGTACTCCGCATGTAAACCTTTCAAGAATGTGCCTCCCAAACCGGACTTGTGTAGTGTTTAATAGATATCCTGCTTGATGGAAGTTTTGACTAATATCTGATTAATTAACTTCACATCTCTTCAATATGCTTATTAATATTTACTGCCCTTCACCTATGTTGCATTCTGCCTTTCAACATAGTTGCCTGGATTGAATATTTTTGCCATAATAATAAAGTGATTACTTACAAAATAATTTTGCCATTAAAATCAAATTAGTTGTAAGAAATGAGAAGATTAGGGACCATAATAATTTGAAAGTTTCTGAAAATAAATAAAAGATTTGGAGTTTTTTTTTCTGTTTTTAATGCAAGTTTGTGGACGACCGTTTGATGTGCCAGTTGTACAATGCTAATAATGCTAAACATATTTACTTTTGAAACATTTGATATTCCTTCCTTAATCTATAACTTAAAATTAACTTCGTTGATTAAGTTCTATTGTACCTTAAGATTTCCATAAAGAAGAATGTGGAGCACTGGATAACATGTCTAATAGGCTAGATTGATCTTCTGATTATTGTCGGCCAAAATGAGGCTAGTAATACAGAAGACTAGTCAAAACTTTTACTCGTTCATTACTCGGGTTTTGGCGCATACACAAAAATTAGGTGACTTAATGAGTTAGAAATTCGTAATTTTAGTGGTTTATTTTAAGCGCAAGATGCGTTTTTCTTGATTCCAGCGGAGAATAGAATAATTATACGGGTTCTTTGTAGTTCGCGTCGTCAAATTGATAGCATAAATTAATCAGTAACTCTAATAGAATCCAAAAGAATTTATATATGTACAGACCGCCAGTCGACAAAGGCAATTCAATACTAGAATTAGATCAGCAAATCAAAGGTTTCTTATCCCAGCACAATGATTGCGACGTAATAATCAGTGGAGATTTCTATGTCCCATCTATTGACTGGAGCTCATATAGTTTTATAACGGGTGGTAAAGACAAAGATATCTGCGAATCGCTATTGAATTCTTTTACTTTGAACGTTTTTGCGTTGTAACGAGCATCAACTTATCACTTCACTTAAAAAATAAGAAAAAATAGTAATCGCCGAATTATTGAGGATACGTGGAATCACTTCTTTGAGATCACGCACTCAGCAGTCAACTGGTTCATTCCCAGTAAATGTATAAGGGGTTGCACAGAACCTAGATGGTACAACTCAAATGTTAAAAAGGCATTGCGACGTCACGCCAAAATGAAAATTATTAGGAATGATACTTCTAGCGGCGAAAAGAATGGGATCAATTATGGTTACCAGATATCTAGGGTGAATACCAAGAATGGATTTCGGAGAGCATGGAGCCATTTCAAAAGGAAAAGGTTAGCGGAAAATTTGAAAGGGAATCCGAAAGTATTTTTCTATGAAAGATATAGTTGCTAGTTCGGTCGTGAGACACCTCGATAATCAGGAGTCGTAAATGGAAAATTACCAAGGTTTCCGAAAGGGTAGATCCTGCGAGACGCAATTTGTGCTTTTTGTTCATTATATTCTAACTCGGATTGCAGAAGTAATTGCAGTAGATAAAAAAACCAAAACAATATTTCGCTTTATGGAACAATATTCAATTTTTTTAATGATTAAGTTTTTATAGGGAAAAATACAAAATATAAAATTCGCGTGAAAAATGGAAAATTGGGGCATAATAAAATGATCCCAAAATGAGACTTCTTACCAATGAATCTTTGAAAGTATTTTATATTTGTTTTAGACGATAAGGGCACATAAAGCACACAGCACTCATGAGGCAGACCAACGGTAACATTTACTGCATTGCAGTGACTTTTCTCCACCTTTGTATTTAGAACAGTGGCTGGAAGAGAATCAACATTCGGCCTCACCACATAACTCTAACTACACGTCTGCGCTGCTACAAGTTGAGGGTTCTTCTAGTTCTTCATCTTCGTCGCATTCACCCTCTTGGTCTCCGAGTTCGATGAGGAGTAGATTTTTTCGAACAAGAAAACTTGCTTAAACGTATCTCAAATGAGGAGCATCAAAAAGTGTTGGATAAGGAGCACAAATACAAATAACAGGCATTTAAGGCTAGGCTGGGACCAGTGATATTGAACTTTATGAAGAACAAAACGGGGCATTTTTTGCGTAGAATCCAAGATAAATATTAAAATTTAGAATCTAATTAAATTCAATATCGTAAAAAATGTTTACTGGACAACTGCAAAAACGTTGATAGTCTTGAAGTGAATCATTCGCTGAATAACGCAGAATGTTATCAGAAAAACTTCTTAGATAATGTTTTGGTGCAATGGCCAATTAGTTCTGAGTAATTATGGGATCTTCACGATGCTGGATTGACTGCCGAATATGATTGCGTGCAGCGTAGAGGAGCTAGATTTGTGAAACGTTGTTATGATAAACTTAAATAAGCGTAGCAAAAATATTAGAGCATATAGGCTTGGACTGACTCATGGAGCTAAGGTTAAATTATATAGACGCAGTAAATATCGCATTGATTGGAAGGATGTCTATTTAGCAGTGATATTGAAAATGTATTATTACCCCCATCATACTACGGTGGGAGAGATCATGTTAATAAAATTAAAAACTTGAGCATTAAGTGTAGACCAGATATAATAAAGATGCCATTTTTGTCACAAACGATAGGTGATCATAATAATATTGTCCGACCACGGTATTGTCATGTTCGGGAAAAATTAGTCTGGTGTGTTTTCACCCCTTGCCACACACTCTAGCGGTGAATTGTGGGGTACATAAATAAAAAACATGCAGAAGAAAATTTTTAATTTCGGTACCGCACGAAATGAGTGATAACGGGGTGCGTGCTTCCGTATAGTTGAATATTTTTTAAATGTTCTGCCCTTTAAATAAATTGCATATTAATATTCAGAATCCCGATCCTCCTCATGTGAGCTATGAATTCGACTCTAAGATTACCATATTATTACCTAATTCTGCTGTGAGAAATTTTCGTCAATTCAAAGAGTCGCCGCGGCGTGTCGGGTCCCTTGCTCGCATTCTTTCATAATTCTGCGAATGCGGATTGCCATCTATTACGGGTCGCCCTTCCCACAGAATAAACCTACGCAAGTTCCACAGCACACTCCACTCCCCCTCTTCCCTCCACGGCTTGCCCTTCCCTCGAAGGCCTTGTGTGTGGTTTTGTGTGTGGCCAGCCCACGTATCTCCACTCTGGGACCTCTCTATTGTCAACATGCGGGGGTAGTTCCGATGTGGGAAGGCTGCTGTGTCGAGCCAAACCCCCAAACCACGACCACGTCGCAAAAAATCAATAAACAACAAAAGGAAATCTTTGCCACGACCCAAAAGAATTTTTCTCCTTCTAAAAGATTAGTTTTTTTTCACGTTCTGTTAAATCCAGGGAGGTAAGGCTTATTCCCGACTGATATTCGCACTTAACTCGCTTAATTATTATTGAGCAGTATCATGCCATCGCATTCTAACTTCCACGCAAGGGGGATATCACCGACCGCAGACCTATCAGTTGGAGTCGTAGTATCGCTTTCCTGTAAACTACTCCGTCACATCGGAGTAGTTTACGTCAAGTCCGAGTCAAGTTTCAACATACTTCTACAAATCCATTGGTAAGAAATTTTAATATTTGTGACAGTCCTGTACAATTTGATAAGTTTAAAATATTTTGAATAATTTTGATAGAAAGGTTGGTTCACTTCCCGCAATTCGATCCTCTTTTTACTTTCCTCTTTGCTAAATAGGTATGTTAGGGAAACTTGTTAATCAGGTTCAACTGTTAAAGCTGCATAACCCGGATTATGTTTAAATATTCAGTCCTTTATTTATTAACACATATTGGCATTTAATAGTTTATTATAATTTTTGTATTGCCTGCAATATATGAGTTCGTGAGATCGTCTCAACTCGTGGTTGATTTGAAATCATCGTAGAGAAAGTAAGCATGAGTAAAATTGAGTGCAGAGAGTGAAACAAAGAAATAGCTGCATAGTTGTAACTGTTTATTCGTAATAATGAATTTGACTTTTTTCTGCCGATGGTGGTGGCAGTTTTCGTCGAATATGTAATGCTTATTAGACAGTTATATTTCCTAAGCATTTACTTTTTCATCTTCACGCTCACATTTGCTTAGAATGCTGATTTTCTGGTTCATAATATCACATGCTCTGTTCATCATTTGAAGCTTTTGTTCCTTTTCGCCCCGGGTAATTTGTGGTGACTACTGTGCTTGTGCTTTCATCTTTAGAAGAGATTTCATCGTATGTTTCCATTCGAGAATTTTATTTGGATCCAATATTTGCACACAAGCTATGAAATAAATTCTATCGGATGATGAGATAGGGCACTGTATTACCCTCGACTTGTGCACATGCTACATACGTTAATGCTTTCGGATGAAAACATGGGATTTTCTAGATTAGTGTTGATAATTTTCCGACTTGGATTGAGCCTCGCTCGTCAACGGTATTGCTCCGCATAAAACATCAAGGGAAATAGTTGATTAAGCCAATAAAGCGCTTGGAACCTGCCTCCCGCCGAAGCATCCACCCCTCCTTTTGTTCCCTCCGTCGCCGTCTCCCTCTCTCCTCCTCCATCTCCTTCTCCCCTTCCCTTCCCCTCCATCGTCCGACAACTTTCCCGCCACTCCTCTCTGCTTCTCCTCCATGGTTCCGAAAAGCGACGCCTTGACGCCGTCTCTCTCCGTGGGAGTCCAGACAGCCCCCTGGTCGCTACCCTCCCTTCCCTCCTCGTTGGACCCCCCGTCCAGTTTTCCTCGGCCCTCAGAACCCACCACTCCCCGCGGCCCCCTCCAACCTCCCAGCCGCCCCTCTGTCCCCCCTTCTCCCCGTGGATGTGTGCTCAACCCACCGCCCCCTCTTCTGCCCTCATCTGGCCCTCGCCCTCCCGAGGTCTAGAATCATTTATCCGCCTTCCTCCCACCACTGTGCCCTCGCCTCAACGCCTTCCACCCCCCCAACCTTTGCTCATTCATTTCATCGCCGGCCGCGCTGTCCATCTCGGGGAAAGAGTTTCGAATGGCCACTCGGAAAAAAAGGTTCTTCCTCACTTTCTCGGAATACTAGTATTTCCCGAGACCTTCCTCCGTCCATGAGGGGTGTTGTTGAATGCGGGCGTCTCGTGGGAAGTGTGCCTCGCTGCTCGTTCATAAATATTAAAATACAATCTTTTGCGTTGTATCCTCTTTTTGCGAGTGGAGGGTTGTGTTGCTGTTGTGTCTGGTTTAGCTCTAAATGTAGTTGGTAATTCGATTTGTAAAATTATCATCGAAAAATCGGTCTTTGTATGCGTCGGAAGCTTTGCCGTGTACTAATCCACAATTCAATATAACTATGAAGGACCAAGTTAAGAAATAAGTGAACTTAAGAAGTAATTTTCAGTAATAGTTGCTATGTTTCATCATTGTACAACTGTCATGTATAACTTATAATCTCTAATAATGTTCAATTTTTGTTGTTTCTATCTGTATACGTGTGTCTATACTATATGTATATATGTTTGGATACATGTATTTTAAATATTTCTTGGGGAAGTTGGAAATGTAAGAAGTTTTCAGACCAACGACGCCCATCGACTTTCTTTTATTCATGTAAACTTTGCTGGTTTCGGTGGTAACTGAAACTCACAGTCTAAGAGTAAATTTGAAAATAATATTGCGCGATTCAATTGGGAGAGCGTTAAAAAAGCTTAAATTCGCTGTTGTATATTTTATTGTTTTGTTTAAGCAATGCGTCATTCTGCTCTTCCTCACAAAGCGTCAACGTTAAGCTAACATCTTCCTTACATTATTACTCGTTGAAAATTCGAAGTAAAATTTTATGCATTCCTTAACTTTTCATGTTTGAGGCTTGGTTCCCGATTTTCAATGAGTGAGCCATAATTGGGAAACACTTCACGCAGTGATGGAAACGCATTAGGCAGAATTCTCAAGCCTTTGAAGCAGTAATGAATGTGTATGCACGTTTAGGGAGTAAGTAATTCTCGGTAGAAGCATGAATGTGTATGTAACACGATTTATTCGTATTTTGAAATATTGAATTATATTGCATCAAAATATCGTCTTATTAATTGACAGTAATATGCATAAATAACTCGTCTCGTTCGTGAAATCGTCATTACCCGCTTGCACAACTTCCTATGGAATAATAACATTCAGTGAGTAGGTTTACGACCACGAAATCAAATCTGTCGCACTGCTTTTTTTATAGGCATAGTGAAGTAAGCAGGTAATTATAGGAATTAAAATTGAAATAACAAATCAGAGATTCTCTCGAGTGAAATAAATTTCGTGGAAAGCCACCCTTTCGGTAATTGATATGGATGTATTTCCAAAAGTAATGCATAACCTTTGCTGGGGTTATGTCTTTATACGAGTCTCGTGACATGCCAAAGTTGTGTTCTCTGCTGTAAGCGTATTGTCGATCTAAATGTCATAACTGTGATCTTTCCTTTTGGCAATTATACCGTTACCAGTTTATTTATATTATCTGCTTCAATGTCGCTTTCTTAAGGGAAAATTTTCTTCTTGGAAAAATTACTCTGGTTCTTCCTTTTTTGACTTTAGAATATCAAATTATACAATTATTATTAACCTTGGCTTTATCCAAGAATAATTGAAGATTTACTGCACATTGTCAATATGTAGCACAATAAAAAAATTATCGGGACAATTACAAACGAAATTGCTTCGATGGCTCCCGAGTATTTTTCAACTAGAAAGCCATCACAGATAATGTACTTTTTATTAGAGTTCTTATAGGTGAGAGCTGAATTTTACCAATGCCTTATTTCTGCTATCTGGTGTATTGGTTCAAATCTAAGGGACGTAGACGGAGGAACTGGAATCTTTGGCCTGTGTTGAAAGCTGCCAACTATTTAGATGCTGAGAATCGTCAATTTAATAAAATAATAGCATCGCGATGGTTTTTACTTTCATGGCGATTTTGTAAGTTCAATAGCCCCCCTTTTGATTTTATAATTACCAATAATTCCAATAACCGGAGCACACATTCAATCCGGGATTGTCTCTGAAAGGTGAGGCGACACTGAGTACTAAGGTGACACTAAGCCGCAAGAGACATGAAATTCACACATCTGATTGTTCGGGCAATATCTTTCACCGCGTTTCCGGATAATTCTAAGGAAGATCCATCTACGCTAATATACACAGCTTGGGTGAAGTCAGAGGTATCCAAAGTCTAAGGAGTTAAGCCCATTCCCTATGGCCAACATCGGAACACTATGCTACCACACTCATAATTTCTTTGTCGAAACGAATTGTTTTTATTAAAGTTAGGAATTATTAAATCGTGTAATATAGAATTAAATGTAAAAATAGTAAATCTCAGATATGAACTAAATTTGCTTGATAAGTTGGTTCATTTATAGGTAATGTAGTTAACTGTATAACATGAGAAACGTTTGTTTTGTTTTGGTATGTATTGCCAGTAACGGATCTCTATTCGACATATTTGTATTAATCTTAATTAATTATTGCTTCACCCCTTTTCTGGAAAATCATCCGCAAGTACAAGCGTTATAGAAAGTGATAATGACAAATTGAGGAGTTCTATTTCATAAGTTATAGTTGCATTGAGTAATTTAGAAGTAAAATTTCTCGTAATGCTAATGCTACTTGTAAATACTTCAAAATGAAAACATTGAACTATGAGGACTGAGGCACATATAAAATGACAAATGTTGAAACAAATTCTTATTCGATCTAATAGCAATGGCGAATTATGGTAACCGCAGTCGAGTCCTAAACATTAACTGTAAACTGATGTACATAGTTGCTTGTCGGTTACCTTTAATAGATGATTAAATAATAAATGTTTTCCTGGAGTATTTTCAGATTTAATGGCGTCATTGGAAATTATTTATGCTAGGCGAGTTCCGGTATTCTCGTTAACATTGGTGGTTGAATTAAGATATAAAATTTAGTATTTGATAGCCAATACGTGGTATATCCAATAAATACGCTAACTAGTGCAATCTGGCGGCCATGACCCGCAAACTAGCGGCACTAGTTGCCTGATACCCAATGAGCCGTCTGTGCTTGGCGGATCGTCGAGCTGTGCGTATGGTGCCACTTATGTTAGTTTCTGTTGTCCTTGTTTTTACTGTTTGTCAATAATGGAAATTGACGAAATCACGGAGCAACGAATCAACGTCAAGTTTTTGGTGAAGTGTGGAAGAATTGCTGAAGTTATCAAGAAATTACTGAAATGTTGACAGCTGTTTACGGTGATAATGATCTGAAGAAAACATCCGCTTTCAAGTGGATTAAAACAAACCAAAAAATCAAAAAAAAGCCGATCGGAAATTAAAGTCATGCTCCTGGTTTTCTTTCATGTCGAAGTTATTTCTCATCACGAATTTCTTCCTGAAGGACGAACTGTAAATTCTGAGTTCTACCTTACAGGTCTCAAGCGTTTGAGAGATCGTGTGCGACCAAATTTGACTCAAGGCAATTGATGGATCCTGCACCTTGACAATGCACCTGCACATTCAACATTAATTGTTCGCCAATTTCTGGAAAAAAAATCAATCACCATCCTTGATGATCCTCCTTATTTGCGAGATCTCGCCCCCTGCGACTCTTTCCAATTCACAAAATGCAAACATGCAAACATGTGGGGATCGAGATGGTGCGGGGGCTAACGTACTGGCTTCCCACCATGAGGGCGCGGGTTCAAATCCCGGCGGTGTTGAATATTTTTCAGAGGTATCTCGATCCCTACTTGAGGTGCTTTGTGGAGGGCACTTTGAGTGAGTACGCCGTCCGTCGGATGGGACGTTAAACTGCGGACCCCTTGGCGCCTTTCGTAAAGAGTAGGCTAATGCCGACGCCGGGTTTCTCTCCACCCTTCATCCTTTCCTATCCATCCCCTATGGCGCAAATGACCTTAGCTGTCGGTCGCCTCCCCTCAAAACTACTACTGCAAACATGTGATGTGGGGACATCACTGGATAGATGTGGACACAATTAAGCAAAAAACGACGAGGAAACTGAAAAGCTTAACTGCCAAGGATTTCCAAGGGTGCTTTAAACTGTGAAAAGAAAATGGAATAAGTGCATAGGAACGAAAGGAGAGTTCTTTGGAGGGAAAAAATCGATGTCGACTAAATTTTGTAAAATAAAGTTTTTATGGCAGCTCGCGTATTTATTGGACATACCTCGTATTTAGATATGGATAACACCGTAGCTATGCACTGCTAGAATATAAGGCCACTTAAATCTGTCTTTGAAGTTTATAACGCCACGCCTTTGGTAAAAGGTCTTTCCTCGGCTCAGTTTCGTGCATTCCACGGCATTTCATCACCTCTTGGAGCGAAAACAACGTCAAAAATGTTACTTGCAATAAAATATGACCCCGACAATCGAACCCGACGTAATGAAATAAACACTAAAACACCGCTCTCTTGGGGATGGGGAGGGAAGGGCGACGTAAAAGCCCAATGGTATTTTATGACCCTCGCTCTCCACCCACCTCCCGGTGGGAACGTCCGCCGCGTATTGAAGTAAGAACCGTTCCCCGTCTTTCGCTCGAGATATACACACATCCCCCCACCGGGTAATCGCAACTCGCCAAAATAATCAACCACTTCCTCTCTATTACTTACGCGCCCCCCGCCATCGCAGCGACAACCCCTTTTCCACCCACGAACCCCCTGCCCCACCTCCCCCATCTTCCTTTCAGGCGCCAACGCCCACTCAATGACCCCCTCCGCCGCCGCCCCACCGCGACCCCCCACCTACCCTTCCCCGGACCCCCCTCCTCTTCTCGCCACCCACCCCGCATCCACGGCTATCTAGGGTCTCCCCGACAGGGTAACACCATTAGCTAAAGGGGAAAGAAAAAAAATGGGGACCGGCTCTCCGATACACCCTCCATCCACCCCCTCTTTGCTCGCGTCCCGTCCCCCCCCTCGCACAAATGCTTGCCTCTCTCTCTTTCTCTCTCCCTGCCGACTGCCTTCACTATACAGCCCCGCCCCTTAACCCGCCACTCCACGTCCTAAGCCAATCCTAAACGCACGCTTCACCCCATTTCCTCCCAAATGCCCACCTCGATATCGCTAAATATTTACGAATGCCCGAGCAACGTACGCTCTTCCTTCCTCCTCAGCTGTCCCTCCTGCCCCGTCATCTCTTGCCTCCCTCTCCCCCTAAAGAGTGCCCACCTTCCCTATTCTCTCCCTCCCCCCCCCCCTTCCGAGCCTGTCTCCTTTTCGCGTTACAAGATATCCCTCTCCCTGGAAATTGATGAGCATATTTGGTGGGAGTGGACCGCACTTAGGGGCCGAGAGCGAATGCCGTTCTCGTGGAGACTTTTCTCCCCGTCGTCCCCCTCCCCTAAACTTCTATCTCGCTCTTCCCCTCCTCCTATCACCCCATTTTGCCCGCCCCCCTTCCTCTACCTGACTGCTACACTCCCACCCTCGTCACTCTGGAGCGAAAGGTTCGTAAAGATACTGCGCGCCTAGAGATATCGCTGGATTAGAACTCTCTTGTATTGCTCTTGGGGCGCTTAAAGAAAACGATTTTGATTGAAGGGGAGGGCCCTGGGAAAAAGTATTGAAATTTTCGGCACTGTTTACTCTTCATGAGAGTGGGTAGTAAAGTGAAATATGCAAGTATTTTTTATGTATGTTTCATCGTGTTTATATTTAATGCGGAAAGCCTTTATTAGTTCCTTGATCACAGACTAGTGAAACGATGGTGTACATTCAATTGACTGGCGGAAATGCATGCAGAGCCGAAATTTGTATTTTATAGCATCCAGTTTCTACATATTTTCTCGTATTGAGGTTAATATTTAAGTCAACTAGATGATCATCATTGAGGAGAGTAAAAACTGTTGTGTTTGGCACTGGGAGAGATATTTTTGTTCATTTGTCAGCTGATTTATAAACGGATTACTAACAGTACCAAACGGGGGCCATTTTATCATCTACCATATGTTTTTTCGGACTAACCGTATCATCATCGTGTAGGTCAATGATGTAATGCAATAAGATTGTTGGGTAACGAGGAATAATTTTAGAAATATACTTTTGTTTTATTCTCGAGAGTAATTTTCTCAATTAAGTAATGGTAAGTATAACTCTTTGAAGTGTGTACGCATAGTTCATAGACATTTTCACCGTATTGAAAAAATGATTTATCAATGTAAATGTGAAGGTATTTGAGTAAATGTTTATCTTAAAGCTGATGTTGGGAAATTTAAACATTAATTTGTGTTCATTTCTCTTATTACAGTTTCTTCTACCTGTACCACTTTTCGTTCTACGCGTATCACTATCGATTCAATGGACAATACAGTGGTCTAGCATTGGTTACTTCCTGGCTCTTCATACAAGTAAGTACTGCTATGTTACGGTTATCGTTTTGGTTAGCATGGAATTTAGTGTGAGTTGTTATTGATATTGTTACAATTAACTCTCAAAAGCATTATAAATTCCTCCCTTTTATCTTATGACTGCTGCTGTGCCAGGAGTTAGAAATAAGGGTAAATTAATTCATTATGTTACCTTATTTGAAAGTGAATGTGCACTATACGCCCAGAAAACCGTTATAATTCAGCTGAATTATGTTCAGGTAATGCTTCCCCACACGTCATTAATGTGAGTCATTATTTGTCAAAGAATTGTTCAGAATCAACTGCATGATGCCGTCTACGGATTAAATGTGTAGATGAATTCATTTTTCTCCGCCAATCTTTATCTCTCCTTCTCAGTACCATAATTTTTAATTATCAGCGCGCAAGAGAACCTGACCGATGATTTCATCAGTTTGTGTCGAATATTGCAAGGCTCACCATTCAATGAAGCATCGCCTTTTACATTGTCCTTAACGGAAGACACTAAAGGCAAAGGCCATGTTGTTCGATGGAAATTGTTTGGAGTACCCTAGATTCCCACGATATTTCGCAGGATGATTAATTATTCTTTATTATTCTGCCCCTATAATCATTTGTTTGCATCATTTCAGTACCAATCTCTATCTTTAAGTCTAAAAGACGTGCAATGCTTTCTTATGTTTTAATCTAGGTAACAAAATTTTCCAGCGTTCTAAGGATACCGTATACATAATTTTCTCTCTGAAAATCTTGAAAATTTTTAACTCTTCTTGATGGAATTCCCAATGGTTGCCATGCATCGAAAGCCCATAATTCTATTTTTCATAAATTTACCGTTGGTTAATCGAAGTGGTGCATGCTTGCACATTTGTATTTCAGCTTTTACAAGTATCAACACTTTTTAGTAGCATATAGTTTATTAGTATGAAATTGCGTCGATTTTTAGACAAATATGAAACCATTTTTCGTTTGAAGTTATGCAGTATATAGAATCTTATCAATTTTCTATCCGCAACCGTTTTCTAAGCGTTTGACATCGATAAATGTTTGTCTTTTTTACTATATATTTGCATTTTGAGATGACATTAGGTACGAAATATATCGCCTCAGTTTGTGAGTACGTTCTCATGTACACTGCCAGCCGTCACGACGATGTTTTGCGGGGAGGTTGGAAAACTTCTGCATCGCCTTATCATGCCAAGTGTGAACATTTATTGCAAGTATTAAAAAAGGCTTTCTGGTGACTCTTGGGGTGCTAGTTTAGTTTTGTTGCTATAACAAAACGTTAACGGGAAAACATTCATTGAATATATGTTTCTCTCGCTTCATTCCAGTTTCTAATAGGCCTATGAAGTTTTGGGCCCCGAAAATTCTTCATCAATGTTAAAATCGAGTCAATTTCACCTTTCCTGCAATTATTCTTATCCTCGCATGATCGTGTCGTGCCAGGAGTACTCCATTCTTAGTTTTTTTGAATCCCACCTTGGGGAATTGGGTCAAGGGAGAGGAATCTGGTGGTTACCCGAAGCAATTGAAGTTTCCTCCTGCGTTACACTAGGCCGTCGTCCCGCCGAATGAAAAAATCGGGACGTGGCTTTAAAAAGAGGCTTGCGGGGTAGACGGCGGGGGTTGCGGTGAAGGATGTGTTTGCGTTACCCAACCCAACGAAGGCGTGACCCCCCCCCCCCAACCGCTCGTCCTGCGTCCACCTCGCCCCGCGCGCAATCCTCCCGACGCCCCCTTGCATATTTCTCGTTGCAAATGGCTATTAACGGGCACGTCACCGCACCTTACCTCCACCTCGATCTCCCTCTCCACCCGCTCCCGTCAAGTGCACGTCAGTCCCTTCCCTTCGGGAGGACCATGTTGATGCAGCGAGGTGTTGTCAGGGAGGAGGGTTGTGAGTGTCCCATGTGGGTGAACGTTGGTGGGTTGGAGGAAGGGGGGTCGCAAGGGGACTGAAAGCGAGAGGGAAAGGAATTAAAGTGGGGGAGCGGAAGGATGCCAATTTGTGGGGCGCGGCGGAGGAAATTGAGGGAAAGATTGAGTGGATTGACTTGGGGTTGTATTCATGTTCGGTTGTCACATTGAATTTCACCAAGAGAGCCCGGGAAAATTTCACGGACCCCGTAAGATTTTTCCTCAATATGCTAATTTCACGATGAAAGCTCATTTTTTTATCATAGGCTGTCTAAGTTGGCTGATACTGAACTATCTTATCAGGTTCCTCGGACTTACTGAAGTTTCTGACGCCTCTCACTTCGTTTCTGAAAACACTACAAACGTTTTCAGAAACCAAGTTGTTATTGCTGCTCTAGCTACCGTATCCCATCCGGTTGGTTCTATATTTGATCGTTATGTAAGGTGGACATTTTTTGTGTGTATGGTAAACGCCTATTCGCTTCTTACTTTTTTTCTTCGACATTGGTTATATCCTGTTCGCCACGAAATTTTTTCGGTGGGGTCGTTTGTCCGCATGGGGAAGTTAAAAGCCGCCGCTCTGGTTGAATTTGAAGCACTTGCGGCGGCACGTTCAAAGGACGGTGGAAGAAGGTAGCCCACTCCGAAGCACCGTCGCTACGACGCGAAAGAAGTTTACCATGGGGAAACCTCAAACTTAAACTCTATAGACCCAAAATTTGCATTGATTAATTGATTAAGTATAGGCCATTAATATTGAATCTCGGTTTTGTCATTAGTGTCAATTTCGTATACTGTCGTCGCCTCCCTAAAAATAATGGGTTATCTAGATTATCTATGAGTTAATTCAGTTTTTGGAAGTAAACAGTATTTTATAGCTTAGGTTCATAGCTTAGGCCGTATCTGTTTTCGTTACCTGCCGAGTAGGATCTGTCGAACTGCGCGTTTGTCGTCAGAGCCAGTAGGTATAGTTATACGCGTCCCTTTAGGACAAACTCCACTGGTAACGTTGATAAATAATTTCTTGAAAAGTATCGAATCTGCACTTACCTGGAATTGGTAGCCTGAAATTTGGTCGTTAAACGATGAAAATCAACCTCATTTTGAAGTCCAAATGGCCCGTGACGCTGACGGGAGAACTCTAAAAATAGTATTTTCAAATAACTGGCAAAGTGGGGGACGAGGAGTTGGAGGTTGAGTGGGGGAGCGGCGAGAGAGAATTGAAGGTGTGGTTCGATCATACGGAAAGGGGGCAAATGCGAGTGGGGTTGTTTGGAAACCGTCTTTTGTTTTCTTCGGGAAGGGGTTGGAGGGGTATAAGAGTAAGAATTTCAGTTTGGGAGAAAATACTACAACGATTGAGGGAGAGAAGCTATCGGTGACCTATCAGGCTGATGATACGTGACGTTGGGTTTTTGTCGATCGGTTTCCCGTCTGCATCCCGTCTGCTTACTCTCCCATCCCGCAGTCCATACCACCTTCTGACTTATTTCATTTTATTTAGTTTCCCATTTGTTTCTTCCCTCCGGCTTTTACTTTGCTGCAGACGCCAACGCTCTACACGAAATTATATGCTGAACGAGTAGGCCTCATGAGAAAGTTGATTTAAAAAAAGTTTACTAAGTGTGGAGAATGCTTGATATCGCCGCGATTTATCTAAAAATCTGGAAGTTTTGTGGTGGGGAAATGTCCGAGGGTGTAATGGTATCGTGTTAGACTTCTGTGTATGCGTATAATTTCTTCTAGAAGTGCATTTGTTGCCCTTTTTGGTAACCTATTCCTAACTCCAGTTAAAGTTCTATAAACCTAGCTTTGCCGCTTATTTTACTGCTTCAGTTACTGCAAATACAACAATTTTAAAAGATAGAGGAAAGGAATGTTAGGTGTCCCTAATGATTCTTAATGGCATCGTCTTCCTAATAACATTTTTCCAGAGTACATTGCAAAATCTACTCTAGAACATATTGATTTTTTTCGAGTTGCATACTTTATTAGTGGCTTTTGTATTAATCATTAGTGGCTTTTGTATTGTTATTGCATATTATAAGTGCAGAAACAAATTCTTTTTTAGGTTAAAATATATTGTTTTAGCTCACTTTTATGTTTTATGTTGATTTTTAAGTTGAGTTAGTTAATAGTAATATTTGCCCGCAAGAAAGATACTTCGTTTTCATATTTTAGTCGGTGGATATGCTTCTTAAATACTGATGGTTGGAGACCAAGTTTTTTAGATTACATTTTTTTAAATCCGCTTGTTAATGAAGTTGCTATTTCTTTTTGTCTCGAGAATTTGATATCAAGTCATCTACTGACTCGCATTCTTGGTTTTTTCGTAGTCTGAGGCGAGTGATATGGTAGGAATAATGAGATCACTAGCAAAACGGAGCATGGATCACAGCTAGGATGTATTTGTGTGCTTCGCCAATTTTGAGAAGGCTTAAGAGTAAGGTGGGTTCCATTAATAAACGTATTTCAGAAGTTAATAGTTACCTAGAAGGAGAGACTATTTGTCGGAAACCGGTACATGTCTCAGCCTGCGTCTGTAAAAATAGCGAGTATAGTATATGCAGCGCTAGTCAGGTAAGTAACACTAGTATATCCCTCATCAATATATATCTATGTGTGTGTGTGTGTGTGTATATATAATATATGTATGTGTGTGTGTGTGTATATATATATATATATATATATATATATGTATGTATACGCGAAGGAAATGGTGGGGGGGCATTGGATGGGCTGGAATTGGGAGTTAAAGTAGGTAGGGAGATTTACAAATCAGTAAGTTTTGCGGACGCTCAAGGGTTTGTTTGTCTGTTTGCGAAATGGTTGCAAAAATTCCTTTACACATTGCAGAATCATTTTCATCTAAATTATATATTACCTCGCAAACCCCCGCAAAGGCGTGTGGCGGATGGCGTTAGCTCACCAGCCATGCATGCACAATCCCAATCATCACACTTCTTCGCAAATATTGGTTTGGTCATGACCTGGAACAAAGAGAGTCTCGCGAAAGAAGGTCACAGTATCCAATCAAGTGATACGTATATTCAAATCGTGTGGGAGAACTGTTAAAAAGATGTCTATTTAATAAAATGCATGAAGGATATCGACAAAATATACACACTGCTAATGCTAATTATCTTCTTCGAAACTGCTGTCAGTTCAATTTTCATCTCTAATGGTACGAGGAAAATACATTTTCAATCTATCTGTTATAATATCTCCCTGATTTTACGTACGTGATCTGATCCACCATAGTGATTCGGGACCCCTGAAATATCTTTAGCGTCCTCGGATATGTGACTTGCCTCAAATTTATGTAGTAAATTTAACTTGTATTTCAATCTACGGTCAAGTGGCTCAAATGCTGTCTTCCAATAGTGTCGTTTAACTGCTGTCTTGTTCATAACAACGTTTTACAAACCTAGCTGGTCTACGTTGCAACTCGATCTAGCTCCATAACTAACCCTACCTCTACCTCTTGAGAATCCCATGCACTTGCAGCGTACTCTAGGTGGGACCAAACCATCGTAAAATAACAGGTCTTTTCTCAATTTCTCTTTCATTTCCCAAGTTTTATTTTATGCATCCTAACTTTCAATTTGCTATTCACCAATTTTGTGGATATGCTTTTCTCATAACATGTTCTCAGTTATCATACAATCAAAATATTTTACGTTTGTTGTATTGGTGTTCTGTATGATATAAGTGTTTTCGGGTGAAATAGTATTCCTCCGAAAATTCATCGAAAGATATTTCTTTTAATTTAATTGTAGCTCCCATGTTTCGCACCATTTTGCAATCGCATTTAGGTCGTTAGATAATGATTCCCTATCTTCATGATTGGTTTATCACTACATGGTCAGCAAAGAGTCTAATTTAACTAGATGATTGAGAACTGATGTCTATAATGTATAAAAGGAACAATAGCGGACCGATAACGATTCCTCGTGGGGCACCCGTTGAGACGCTATTGTGTCGGAATGTAGGGAGGCAGGAAGTACGAAGAGCTAAAGAATGATTTATTGCCAATATGTAGTATGGACATGTTATTTCTTGAACGGCTTTCAATTGGCCAATTGTATTGTATCGCTGGCCGTTGAAAACCTTAGAAATTTGGTCAAAATTAGAGGTCTACTTTGACGCAGCGTGAACGTAACTTGTAGTTAGAAGATATTTGTGGTAGGAGTTAAGCTTAGCTAAGGAGTACAGTAGTGGAAAGTGTCTGGGACCATGAAAAACCTGCCATAACCCCGGAGACTTGTTTTAATAAAAACATATACCCACGTAACTAGTCCGATGATGAAGACTGACGTCGACATCCAGGTATGACTAAATAAATTTCGTATGGAATAACAGTGTTTGCGTCTCAATTTAGTCGGAATGGTGTCTCCACATCATTGAAATGCCGCCGCGAATGCATTCAACGTGGTGTACAGGCGCGCTATGCAGGTGGTCGTCGACCAGGATGAACTACGTGCCTGTTTCCTGGTGGTTTGGCCTGGGGGGGGGGAGAGTGGGGAGGCCCCCGAAGTAAAGGTGTGGGTGGCTTGGCGGGCACGAGGGGGGAGAGACGGGGGTTGAGTTTTTGGGAGCGGGTTTCGGGGATCCCCCGGTTTTGTGGACAGCTATGCCTTAATTTGGAGCATTGAAACGGCCCCCTTGTAGCCCTTCACTCTCTCTAATTGGGCGCCATTGGTAGTCCCCGGAAATACTCCCATGGCAACTCTCACCCCCGTTGCTTCAGAACGGGATCCGCCCCGCGACGAAAATACACGCTCCTTCCTTTGTCGTTGTACACGTGCATATATAAAAAGCGCGCGCGCGGGCCGTGGTCCAAATTCGTGTTCGTTTGTGCTTGGGTTATTTGTCAGTTCCGTGAGCGCGCTTTGAATGTCGGCGGCCCTGGCCTGGCTTCTCTCCTCTTCCCCATCACTCCGTCTCAATTAGAGACATTAGACGCCCCTGCCCGCCTATGCAATCTATTTCACTCAAATACGCATATTTGCCATTCACTGCTCCTGAGGCCTCGCAAATGTATATCGCTAAAAAATTATAGCTGCGCATGTCCTTATTGTATTCAATTTTTTATATTTTTCTGAACAATACCAAACTTCGATGCATATTATGCCTGCGTTTATTGTAATAATTTGTATTTTCTTTCTCAATTACTAGATGACCATCTAAGGTGTCACCTCAAGGTGTCAATAAATGTCGACCATCTAAGGTGTCGTAACGGTTAATTATTGGGTATTTTTAATATATCTCCGCAGCAACATTATAGTGACCGTTTGAAATTCGGATGCAGCATGGTGTATCATCTCATGAAATTGTATTTAAAGAGGCGACGCGAAGTGAAAAATATTGAATTGATAGAAATTATTACATCAATTAGCGAAAAAAATACGATCGTTTTCTTTGCAGGAAGTTATACCTGGAACGCCTACGTATCCTTGGTCTTTTGAATCCCTATAAATGAATATTTCACCCGAGTTGTAGAAATCGGCGGTCTACTGAAATATTTTTTAGGTTGAAAATAACACAATGGTTCACTCGGTCATTCCTCTTCCCTGATCTTTATCCATAGTTCCCTCGTGTGTCGCTCAGCCGTAGCGAGGTCATATTATCTTGGGTCGCACAATCGATGTTAGCTGTAGATCATTATAGCTACGGGCACCATACTCTGAGACTGCCAGTAGACAGTCGTTTCTAGCAGCCTGCGGATGTGCTTTGCCCTTATTAACCGAACATGAACTTACCACAAAGATGAGCCAGAAACAATCGAATACATGCTTTTCCCTCTCTTGCATTGCCCAGGTTGAATATAGCTCAGCCGGGTCAGGTATTGCGGGTCCTGCATGTTATCCATTGTGGGTCCTACCGCGTACATAGTGTCTCTTTTTCGGCGCATATTTTATTGACGAAAAGGTATTTGCGTATTTATCCCTTCCATCCAGTTCAATACTTTTCGAGTCATGAACAAATCCTCCCGTAATCATCTTTATTTTGCTTTTAGAATGTATTATTCCTAGCTGTTACGTGTGGACAAGGACTGACCTTTCGTATAAAATATTTGTAAACTGCAATGTAATAAATAAAAATTGTAGGGAATAATCGGGATTAAGTGATCAATCCAGAATTCGTTGAATTTGTGTTAGTAAAATGCTTAATGTGATAAACTACTCGAACCCTGAACGTTGTTTCACTAATAATTTTCTTAGATAAGCATCGTTTTCTTACTATGTGTTTAGGCCACATTTTCCTTTCATGACGTATCTTCATTATTGTCCATTTCACGTTAGCTTTCTTTGCCAAACCCCGTATGAAAATGAGCGATCTGATTGGCAGAAAAAGAGATTTTGGCATTGTCGCATGGAGCTTATGAAAGTTGTTCCTACATCGGTCTCGGGGCTTACTTGTTACCCTCGGAGTTAGTGTAAATTGTAAATCTGATCCCCTACTTAGCACTCTTATGGTATACACTATGATTTGGAAATTTTACGCTGATTTTGGAAATTAAAGCGCTATTTATGAAATCTAAAACATTTCAATGCGCCTAACGTGAACTCCATTAGAGTCTTTAAGTAATGATTTAATTGTAAACGTAAATATTAATTTCCAAAGGTAATGTATAACGTTATTACCGGTGTCTTGGACTCTCGTGTGTGGTGGGTCTGTTCGAGACTGGTTTGTGATATTGTATTCGTTTTTGACAGATAACAAGTTATCGCTCAGCATTATGCTTAAATTAAAAACGTTTTTGGAACACCTCAGTAAGGTTAACAATGACTTTCATTTTAGTATTAACCTAATCATCATATATTGGAACTCTTAAGAATAATAGCGTGAGTTTCCTACGGCTGAAAACAATTCACGCTTCTCAATTAACAATGACAGTTATATTGTCGTTGACTTTTGTTATCCCTTTGCGGAGTTCTCGGTGATATCTTTGGGATAAAAGTCATTGGTGCGCCGGAGCGATGACTTTTCTTGAGTTAACCTGAGGGATAAAGAATAAGCAGAAAAATACAAAATTCCAATCTCAAAGGCTCAAGGTCCTCATCAGAGAACAGTGTCCCAGCGGAAAAGGCTTCCATTCCCTGTTCTGCGTTGATAATTCAAATTTATGTAGAAGCAATTCCGAATCGACAGGAAAAATTCATTTATAAAGGACTTTAATTTGTTTCTCATATTTTAAATATAAAGTCAAAATGACCCCAAAGGATTCTTACATTTCGAGAAAGCAAGAAAATATCAAATAGCCAAGCGTAATGGGACTACCTATAAAACAATTATAATGAATATGGAATGTAGTACCATAGTGATTGATGCATACTAATAACCTTTTTACTAGCGATTCCATAGTAAGTTTAAAGTTCCTATGCCATTGAAAGAATACATTAATCTAATGATAAATCAGAAACCAGCATACGAAGCAGCAGAAAAAGAAATAATGTTTATATTAAGATTTCATGGTGTCCGCTTGTGATATATTGTTAATAATGACGAAGGGTAGCACGTCAGACCTTTCGGTTATCCTTTAAATCAGGCCATGTCGTCGCAATAAATTTTACTTTCAAGTTGTCCTTTGTCGAGGCTACTTCGCTCTAATTCCGATTCTCTCTATTTTTTCCTTCCGCATCTTCATAATCACCTCGCTCCAGCAATCCACGGTTCTTACTCTGAATAATGTTTACTGTTTTAGAGAGCCACGCCATACTGGAATAACCACCAAGACGTACCAATGGCTTTTTTAAACGAGCGAGGAGGAACTTTCCGAATTTCTCAACGTCTTCTTACCGGAAATCACGAGAGTCCTGGTTTCCACGTAACCGCATTATCCCGAACTCCCGCATTTTCCTTCCAGTTTTAATCCTTTGTCATCCTTCCTCGGTGTCAGTCCGTTCTCTCTCCATTCATCCCCTTCATCCGATTCCCCGAGAGCAGGGGTGCATCTTTCCGCTTCCCCGGTCGCCTAGTAGTCTCCGCGCTCCCAAGCGTAATGTCCATCTGGAGGCGATTCAGCGAGGTATGCGATCGGGTGCCGGGTTCGGGGAAGGCTGGTGTAGATCTCGGTGCGGCGCCGAGTATGAAAGCCACGGTTTCTCCCTCGCCCGTCTTTCAGCCAATCTTTGCCCTCGGTATGATCTCTCCTTTCCCACGTCGGGCCGCATTACCAATTTGATTGTTCGAATCGTTTACGTTGGTCCCGCCGATTTTAAAGAGCTTTAATTCGCACTTAATATCAATTCTTCTCCACTTCGTTGTTAATCATCCGTGAATTGGATGTGGCCTCAGGAATATTGAATTATTTCATTCATTGTTTTGGAAATCTGGGTGGTTGGACCGAATCATCGGAGGACCAAGGCGGTGACGAGATTTTTTTTTGGAATACGTTCAATTGTTTGAAACTTTAAGAGAAATTGGTGGAAATTCAAATTGATCGGTTATTTTGCAAGGTTTAGGAAACATATACGGTTGAAATGGTAATTTTTTTATTTAAAAATATGGTTAAATTCGAGCAGTTCCCTCATTATATATGATTGTTGCAAGTAAGATTGGCGTGATCCAGCGAATTAATGGCCATCATAGTATTGAGTTGGGGTATCGTCATAATTGGTGGGAAGCAAACATTTCTTTCGTTTACTTTATTTTCTTTGAGCCCGTTCCATTGGAAATGAATGATTTGTTCATGTGTGTATCTGGAGTGCATTTTCTCCAAACAGTCGGGCAGAAATAGATTTATTACTCGCATTTTTCAGATGCACCCCTGGTTGCTTTCACCATTACGCAGTTGTAGTATCATTTTGATTAATTGAGCGCAAGCTTAAGGTTTGATAAAGCGAGCAATCCTTACATGCGAAGACAAATTAATCCTGTCTAAATCGTAAATGTGAATATCTTCAAACATCGTCGCTTCATTAGTGGAGTACTTACCATATTAATTTGGCGAAACTGCGGAGTCTCAAGCTCCCATGGATCACAGTTTGGGAAAGATTGTGTGAACATGGGTTTCATCAGTAGTAATAAATTATTTTTTGCGGCTTCTGATGTAATAAAGACCCATAAAAGCACTAAGGTTTCCCGCATGGTGAGGCTAGTGCCCCCAGAATCGGTGGGTTAGCATCATTTCTGCGGGTTCAATGCCTCTCAGTCACAGTTCAGTGCTGTGGTGGTACCAGTTCCGTGTGGTTAAAAGTATAAGAGATTAAAATAACGCGTTTGAGTTTTGAACTAGGCCTTAGACGTATACTATTTGGTAATTAATGGCTTATTTTTAGTGGTAGACCGTCTGTCAGCTGGCGGAAAGGTCCCGGATTTATGTCCTGGTATATACCTTTCAGTGTAACGTATAAATTTTGAGCGATGCAATTCCATGACTTAGTGGGAAGGCACAAAGGCACGGGGGAAAAGAGGAGACTATCCTGACGTATTTCGAGAATTTCACGCGCTTTAGGGCATTACGACCGGTGCTCCTCGAGGGTAATCCGGCCATGTCTTGTTGGACGCGGTCAGGCGACTTCACTAATCCACGATTCGTAGTACGACACCAATGACGGTCCAAAATCAATTTTAAACTAGCATGACTAAATTATACAGCAATAATTAACTATATATGCGAAAAACTATTTTCGAGGATGAATCCCTCCAAGATTAAAATACCAACCAAAATATTTGATCAGGAGCTTTGAAAATCCGCTGAGAATTGCAGCTGATTGCATCAAATAAGATGCTGATGCGAGGAGGGATTCTTGAGTACTTTTTCGAAATCCCACGTGTTTCATGCTGCTTTTTCTCGTATATTTTTATTATATAGGCTCCTAGCAAATGGTAGGGCAAAAGAAAAAGTCGTTGGAAGAAATTTGGAGAAGGCAGGTGAAGGGACGGCAGGAGACACTGAGAGGCAGTGGGAAGCTGGAGGCTGTGATAGAAAGGAGAATACTAGGAAAGAGACAAAAAGAGGGAGGAAAAGATTCAAGCATCTCGAATGGAATTAATAGAGGTTAAAAAATATGCAAGGTGAAAGATCGAGTTCTTAGGACATGAAGTATGGGTTGTAATGGTATATTGTTTGATGTTTGTTTACGTCTCTGGAGTACAGTAGTGTGTAGTGCCACGGTCCATTCAAAACTTACCGTAAGCGTTAGACTAATACAAATCATAATAAGCTGTGGTAAAATATTAAAGCTATTGATGCTTTATTGATCAGGTATTTTCTTCATTCGTAAATGAAAACGGATATTATGATGAATCATCTTGAAAAGCAAGCGTACTTTTTACGATGAGCTAACGTAACAATATATATCATGAAAGTTAGTCACGGACATTTTTTCGTCTGCAGCTAGTGTGTGTGCTAAATTAAGTGTGACCCAAGGCGAATCCTCTTCTGCCAAAGTGGCCCAGAGAAAAGCCTAAAATATAAAAACTCCTGCTCCTGGGTACGCGAGCAGTCCACGCACGGAAGCGTGAATCGGGCCACGCCGAAACCCGATGAGTCGATTCGCGTGAGCCGCTCAACGACCGAATCACGGGGGTTGTTAGGAGATAATGCGCACCCTATGCTCTTCCTCCCCGTCCACCCCCGTCATAGCAGTAGGACCGGGTCGGTATACAGTCGAGAGGTGTGGTAAGGGGGGTCGCAGTCGAGGAGTATCGTAGAGGCGGGGGTCGAGGAAGGGTCGGTTGGTTTTGGCAGGCGTGGTTGCGGCAGTCAGCCGGTGGGCGGGGTGGGAGTCGTCGTAGGGGGGAGGGGAAAGGGGGTTATAATTTTCAGTTCGAAGAGAGACCGTGGCGCTTTGATGCGGAATGAGGTAATCAAACGTTTGAGATTCGCAGTAATTATGAGGATTTGCGGGAGCAGGATCCCATGTCGTCCTCTCTCCCTCTCTCTGCCTTACCGCTTCCTTACATCTGCGAGTTGTGGGATCGGTTTGAATGAGGTGTGGAGGGAGATGGAGAAGGAGGTGGAAGAGGCGAGGAGGCAATTGGAGGAGTTTGCTAATGTCTATACGGGCTGACTCTAGACTTAGCATCGTTGCACATGGAAGGGAAGCGAGGCGAGCCTTAATGGTGCCATTTCATGTTGCGCGTAGAGCGAGGCGTTTGCTTTACGAGAAGGATGTAATTTCTCTTTTGACGGCTGTTTTTTGAGGCATAAAGACTAGTCGGTTGTTAAGCAGATTAATCTGAATGGGGCGGAGAATGGGTGAGGGGGGCTTCAGTTGCTCGATTCCTTAAAGGCTGTGGGTTCGAAACCTGCTTTGGCGAGGGCATTGAGGATGTGGCTTCCTATCCAAATGTTTGCCTTAAGGTTGCCGAATCGACCTCTGAAATCGTTCCTTGAAATTTTATCGATATTGCCTTTTGACTGCAAATGTCAATTAACCATCATTCCGTGCCTGTTTGATTTTTATGTAAATGCGTGACGTCATTCAGTTTGCCTGATACCTTCAGGTATTCATCCTCAATTGTTTGTTTTTCAGAGGAAAACTTTCAGTAAATAATAGCTGTATTTCATTCATATTTTTGTGCAATAAATGCGATGGAATTTGAAGGGAAGAAATACAAATCAATATGAGTCTCATTGTAGGCTAGGATGATTTGATGATTGGACTGTAGCAGCCCTCTCAAATATCCTTTATTCTCTTCAAAGACCCTCTTCTTTACTTCTTAAATTTAGAATAACGCGATTATATTTGATACGCCCCATTCTGTAACTTTCTATTTTAATAGCTCTTCAGGCCAGCTGGTTAGGAGTCAGCTGTTGTCTCATTTCAAAATTTCGTTTGGTATGCATTCCTAATATTTTCATGGTGTTGGTGGAATTTTTTAAAAGCCTAATGGTGACCTTCATTATTTTTTCGTTAAGTAATTGTGTTTTTGGGCGCTTCAAGAATTATAAAAATAAAATAAATAGTATCTATAGTTATTTGCAAGTTTTGCATGCGCACATTCTCCGAAAACAGTTCATTTGGGAAGTTGTTTCATTCGTTTGATTTTAAATATCAAAAATATTGTTTTCCATTAATTGGTTTATTCAATTGGTACTTTTTGTTTTTTGACGATTTTCCACAGAACATGCATTTTGAATGCTAATTTAGGTATTGTGACCCTCTTGAAAAATCTGTTATCTTTTGGGATATTCACGAAACAGCTATTCTGAACAGTATTCGTGTATGTAAAAACCTTTTTGCATTTAGCCTGTGGAAGGGTGTTAACAAGGCTTAGGGCAAATGGAAACATATTCCATTATTGGATGCAGATATGCAACATGGAATCATCTCGCAATTTGTCGATGTCGAGTTTTAATGGCGAAATATTCCAGAAAGAATGTAATTTAAACTGAACTGAACCAGATTCTACCTAGAAACGGTGATACCCTGTAGACAGATATGAACCATCTACCAAGCGAAGCATTTGTGATCTCGTAATACTGCTCCATGATTTGTTTAAAGAGCTGGAGCTCCAAAATTGGAATTTGGAGTTGATTACATGTATCAGGACTGCGTCCAATTATAATTAACATGTCCACTATTGCTATGCATGTTAGTATGGGATTACAAAGCAAATGAGCTAGTGGGAATCGTGATATTTCTTCTTGGTAATAAACAAATTGCATGGGAGTATTCGTGATCAAGGGGAGAACATTAGGCAAATGAGATAGGGGTAGGTAAAGGATAGGCATGTCGGACAGAATGGCGGGAGATAGAAAATATTCGGAAATGAAGAACAGTAAAATGTTTAAAATTGGCAATAGACTTTTAAAAGGAAAATATAATGCTAGGGTAGGGAAAGCACATGTCTTGGAAATATCAGTATTTCAATCCTAAGTTTGATGACAGCCCCTTAGCCTGTCATTGTTTCTTATTGAGCATTAATTCCCTCACCTCCTGATGGCTTCTCTGTTTTTTACGCTTCTTAATTTTCCCAATTTACTTGTCTCTAGGGATTCCTAGCAAGACCTTCCCTTCAGTTCTTCTTTCTGTGAAGTTTCTCAATCCGTTGCTTATCCGTTTTCCCTGGTGTATCCAATCTATCTGGTTCTTCTTTGTGGTGGAGTTCTCCAAATTGTCCTTTCATCTTCTGCTCTTTTACTACATACTTTCCCGTTCCTCACTTTACCATTCTATTTAATCTTCAGAATTTCTGAACCTATAGCTTCTTTAAATTAATGTCTCATTTAAAAAAAATTAGTTGCATGATATAGAGACGCTGGTGCTGAAATCATTTGGTTGCAGTGAAAATAAATGCTTGGACGTAACTGCACTCACGGGCATCACAAGAGGATGTCGGTTTATATGGAGCTTCCATATTTAGTGTGTAACAGGTTAAGAAGTCCTTTAGTTGCCAATAATGCAAATCTATCCTCAGTTTGCTCGTTTACTTATCTGATTAAGCGGTTGTAATTGGAAATCTTGTGTTCGACATAATTGTACCTAGCTATGTGTACTATTGCATTCCAGGGGTTCATGACCTAGCAAATCTAGTTTTTTTCAATAATAATAATAACGTCTGACAAGAACTTGATAGCATCAATGTCAAACGTATTCATTGCAGTTAATGACAATTTCATTAATCCTCCCTTGTTATGATAAATAGGTAAGTAAAATGTATAATCCACCTTAAGTGAATTTTTTTGGCGATATATTGTGCTAAACATTTTTATTGGTCTACTTTTTGTGACATTCGGCATGCAGCGAGAAGAATAATGAGAATGCAGATGAGAGTTTGGAGTTTTATTGACGAAGGTAGTATTAAGGGAGTTCGGCCTACTCATGTGTGATTTATCCAACAGAAGAAGAATTCTCGTTTGTTGTATTGAGGACGAGTATCATAAGAGGACAGTCATGGAGTTGTATTTATTCTTATTGCCAATTCATCATCGAAATGCTCGCGATTATTCTAAAGACTTACGTTTTTAAATCCTGATGCCTTACTCTTTGTAATATATTTTTCATTTATGGGAGACTGAATTTTTCCATAATTGGGTTAATAATTGATGCCGACTCTTTGAATTCTTGTTTTGAAAAATACTTCATTTCTATTTACAAGTATGTTTTACTCAAAAGTATTCAAGTTGTATGGTCTATGGAAAACGATGCGAATAAGCACATTGAGAATATTCTGTTGGAGGATTTTAAGGGCTTAGGATACCCAAAATTTTCCGATATTAAAGGAAAGACCTCGTTTCAAGTCAGCGGTGTTACCGTCTTCGGAGTGCGATACGATTGCTTTAAGAAAGGGGAAAAAAGTTCCGTTATATTTTTTTTTACATTTTCAGTGAATCGAAAAATGAATTGCACGGATCCCGTGAACTAATTTCACCGGATTTTTATTCTTAGCATTTTCCATTGGGTCCCCAAACCCCGAGATCCTGCTGCTCTCCCCTCCTCAGAATTTTCTGCGCTTTGAAGGAAATGTATTTATTTTCATATTTGGCCTCGTATCCGCTTTCCTTCCACAGGCACACAAACTTCCTCCCTCCGCGCCCCTCCACGCCAACCTCCTCTTCTCCCGCCGGTTGTTCCCCTTAGGCTGACCCCCACTCCACCGACGACCCTCTTCTCTCTCTCTCTTCTCTATCACCCTCCTTCCACGAATCCGAAAGGTGAGACGGGGTTAGGATTGGGGGTTGAATGAGGGTTTGTAAGAGGTGAGACCAGGATGTGGGGTGGGCGGGATGGGGGCTGTAAGAAGGCCAGAAGAGCGGAGTTAGCAGGGAAGATGGTGGAGAGTCCCACTGTTTGGGGTTTTGAATTGGGGTGGCGGCGCGGGTGACGTCTGCTCCAAGTGTGCCTGCGTGTCTGGGTGTAGAGGTTTGGGAATGTGTGGGTGGGGAGGGGATGTGGATGAGTCCGGGCGCGAATCACTTCCCAGCTCTTTTCCCTCTATTCACCGCTTCTCGTATTTCTTCTCCCCCCCTCTTTCCCCCCCACTCAGCCTTGTCCCCGCCCACATCATCTCATCCTTTTCCAACCCCCACCAATCTTCCGTCTTTTCTTTGCTCTTCACTGGTTTCTTTCTCTAGCGTAGGGAAGCTGTGCGCGGATGGATCTTGTCGAACGGTTATGCTACAGAGCCCGATCTCCCGATCGTGCAAATATAAACGAGCTAATCATCATCATCTCCGCATTGCGTTCCAGTCTGGGAGATCGTGAATGACACCGAGTCCTTATTGCAAGCACAGTAGTTTATATTCACTATCGGATTTGCGTAAGGAGAAATATTTTGGCCCACCCCTTTCTGATAGCTTCGATTTGTTGATCCCCTGCATCACGTTGGGGAATCTCTTGACTCCCGAAGGTATAATCTTTCATCTCATTATCGTAAGAGGTAATCTGCTGATTAGAAGTAGGAATTGGACGGTCTTTAACATTCCTTACCTAACTTCGTAGTCATCTTAGCGTTTTATCCCAGGTTTTCCGTATGCCATTAACTACTGGGTGCCCTCACACCAGCCTTCCAGCCGAACGAAAGACTGTTCTTCTTTTTCTTTTTTCCCGCTTACCTCATCTATCTACGCCATCCACTTTATCTTCTAATTTTGGCTGGCTACCTTTAATCTTCCCCACCGCTTTTGAAATTTCGTCACCAATTACCCTACACTCTATCCAACTTACATTCTCCATACTCTCATCTCGTAAATCTCTGACCCTTAATCCTATGCCTCTTTATGTTCAGGTTAGGAACGACACATCTTAACACTCCCGAGTTAAAACCTTCAGTTGCTTTCTTTTGGGACTTCGCTTACCAATCATCACTTCCCCGTGGTGAAATGTTTCTTTACCGATGCCATTTCCTAATTATTTCATGTATTAAGTTCACTTTCCGTCGAAGTACTGCCCAATCATATAATTTGTTTTACCGGTATTTACATTTTTCCTTCGCGTTATACTGTTTAATTTTGCCTTTTTTCTAGCGAGAATCTCATTTCTTCTGATTCTGCATTACAGGTACTAATAATAAATGGGTATTTGGGGTGAAAGATCAAATTGAAGTAGAATATTGGCCACGCAATAAATTCCGATATTGGCCTGCACTATCAATAGTTTTATCAATCGCGTCAAAAATCACGTGTCGAAAATTCCAGTACGAGAGCTTTATCCTAGATGGTTTCCCGCACTGCATTTATGGCCTTCATTCATTTTATAAAATCCTTTTGTAAGGCGAAAAGCAGAATCTCCGTTAATGTTCTAGAAAGGTGCATAAATATTTAAATGTGTTGTATTGCTTTCGTTAGATTATCTAAGAAAAATACATCACACGTCGGTGGATGATAAGTGATCGAGCCGTGGGTGTGAGACATGCCAAAAACGAATTTATTTTTTCATTATTTATAGCAATTATTATTGATTATCTACGGTTTAAGAAATTTTTCGGATGGGCACAGTTTAATAGCAATATTAATATTATTTTTGCAGATTTTTGAGTTACATGTGCCAGTATTAAGTCGGACTGAGGGTCTTCTAATCATGGATCCCAATGTTTCGAATTCCTTTTTTTAATAATATCCAGTCGGGGTTAACTTGAATCCGCACCTTACGTATTCTATCTCTGATGCATACATGGGACACAATTAGACTCTGCGGCCATAAAAATCGCATAACGATTTCTATGTGCCAGCTTTTAATGTTACATTAAGATGTGGAAATATTCTTCGTGTGAGAGCAATTAGATTGCATGTGTAAAAACAGGCGTACATTCTGAGTGTGTGAACGTAAAATAATAAAATAACAGTGCTAGTTGCAAATTTCCACGTAGCATTTAGCGTAAGGTGGAAATTCAAGTAATGAAATGAGATTTTTGTGTTCGATTTCATTGCCACTCTTACCTGCCGATAGTCGCGTCGAACGTAAATGTCGCTAGTTGTCTTCTAAGTCCAATGTGAATCATCTTTGGTCAAAAAGCGCGGAGGCTCACCAAAATTATTCCCCATCTGTCAAACGTGTACTCAGAGTTCATCCATCTCTGCTCGCTGTATTGCAGCGGGCTCCTTACGGTTTGGGGTCGAGTTAGAGTGGTAAAGGAGAGGGGTGCTAGCTGGCGGGGGTTCGGGGCGAGATCAGAACGAGGCCTTGATGCGGGGTGTCGACGCCTGTGGGTAGGAAGTTGAATGGTTTTGGCGACGGTCATCCCACTCCTTGCCCGTTCCCCTCGACCCCTTCCTTTACCCCCTCCCCCACGCCTTTGCCGGACTTTACCGGACCGAAGCACGGGGCACGCTTTGACTCTCCCGTCGTCACTTCCTCGAAGCCTCCGAAGCCTAGAAAGTGCCTCGACCCTTGCTCCTTCGCCCCTGTCCTCCTCTTGCGGTTCCCAGGGCGCTGGATTGGAAGCGTATCGTGGCTTTCATGCGCCTTCGTCCCAGGTTTCGGGGCTGCGCGAGAACTTGATGTACGACACCCCTCAAGTTGTGAAGAACGCATTTGGGGTTTGGAGACCATCCGTCCGGCCAGCCAGCCGCCTTCCCCCGGTAAAAGTTTCCATCAAGACCGGTGATTGTTCAACTGTTGGGATGGTGATATATTGTGATGGTTTTTGCGAATCCATCCATGCCTCCAAACGCGATAATTTCGTCATTATCATTTTCTGTGAACTGTATTTGTTGCATAAATAATATTTTTGCCACCGTGCTGATTCCAGTATTGCAAATTTAATACATTAAACTACCAAACAATAGTTGAAAATTTTTACAGCTGGCATTTGATCGCAAATATTGGGTTATTTACATTTATCGGTTATGATGTCTTACTCTCGAAATTTTTCCCACCTGTTCAGGTCTATTGGTTTTAGCCACATTATAGCACTCTTGCATTGCGTGTCGGCGACATTTCCACGACTCCTGAAAAAACAATCTAATATGAGATTTAGAGCTGCGTTTTTTGTTTCCCATTAGTTTCAACGTCAAAAATCTATTCGAGTTAAAGTAGGTCTTCTCGGTACGTATTTCCTGTATTTTCAGTACGAGGGTGAGGTGAAAAGTTTCTGGCCTAATAGGGAAAAACAACTTAATAGAGAAAAGTGCTAAAATAAAAACTACTCAATTTGAAAAAAACTTTTTCGTTTTTTTTTCGCTTTGTTTTTCGTAACGGTGGTCTAATGCAGTTAAACCATTTTAATAATCCAATTCGTCAATTCCCTCAAAATACTAATATACAGCATCGATGACTTCCTCGTAGTTATCAAATTATTTAAGGTTAGGAAACAGAAGATAGTCGCTGGGGGCTAAATCAGGCGAATATGGTGTATGGGAGAACAATTCTAACTTCAGTGCGTTGATTTTAGTCATCGCAACGAGAGACGAATGGGCAGGTACGATGTCATGGTGAAACAAGGATTTTTTCTTCGCTAAGTGAGGCCGGAAACTTTTCACCGCACCCTCTTATTGTTTTGCATTCTTCTGTGCTAAGGTCATGACGTAAAAAAGAAAATCCTTTTTTGAGTAACGGGAAATTGATTTATTTCATTTAGTCGGCCTTCCTATTTCCTTTGTTAGTAATGCAACTTTTTCTTGTTATTCACACGATTTTAAAGTGTAGCAAACCTAATGACTTATGGTTGAAGGGCTTAAAGGATTGTATTAAGCTTATTTCCCGGCTTAAAACTTATGATCGCAGCTAATACCACTTGGGCGGATCTTCCCGAGGTTTTGCATTCCTGATTTGAATGTTTTGAGAAAACTTGATGTGCAGTACCCCTAAGGTTGAATGGAATGTTTTCGACAACCCCTAGTCAATTCTGTTTTAAACATGAACTCTTACCGATGCCATATTGTTTTCGTCTTGCCGTCTCTTCAATTCCCAAACACCGCCAGTACCCATCTCTTCTCTCTGGAGCATGTTGTAAACGTGATAGGATAACATGAAATTCCCCAGCCAATATGCCTGAAATAGCGCTCAGGTTTGGGCGGCATGTTTTTTTTCTTATTCTTGTAGCTGGCTGTAATTATCTCATCTTAATCTATAGTGTATCTCTATTTTCTTTAACTTACGCTGTGAAAGCTTAACTTTGGGTTGGTATATAATTTTAAAATGCCTTGTAATTTTTAATACTGCAAAGCTGCTGTGGAGTTACGGCATCAATTACAATAAAAGTCAGTGGACCACTTTCCAATTTTATGGAAACATTTTCGGGGTAATTAAAATCAATCTTGTTTTGTCTTGTGCTTTAATGGTATGGAATTTAAGGTGTCTTGGTTACAGTCTCCAATTACGTGGATAATCAATCATTTAAGGTCTGACGGAAGCGGCAGACTTTGGGTTCAAAGGTCATGGCACAAAATTCCTTAAACGCCGTGGCGCTACTCACGGAGATGCGGTGTGCCTAACCCTTCTCTTTCCAACTCGTTCCCGAAGCGCATAAGCGCGTTGACCATCAAATTTTGTCTCCGCAATCTTCGTATTCCTTCCAGTTGTTAATTTAATCAATCACTGTAATGACGTCAAGACGATATCTTTTCCATGGGAAACCCGCTTCCGTTTCCACTCGAGCGTAAAATCTCGTTAGCATCGGCGGACGGATCCCTTCCCACCTTGTCTCCGTCGCCATGGGAACGCCAGCATATGCCCCCTTCGAAACGATGTCCGAAGGAGGGGAGAGGGGTTGGTGGAGGGTCTCGGGGTGGGGGGAGTGGCGGGGGAGGGTAAGGGTGGAGGACGGTCAGGATCGCCGGGTGGGGAGGGAGGGTGGGGTGTAGTCGGTCCGTCGTCTCCCGTTCGAGTGCAGTTATTCACGGCTGCTCTGCTGGCGTCGAGTCTCTCGCTCTTCAGCAGTCTCCGACGCCCCTCTCGGCCAGAATGCGTTCTTTATTGGCCACCATTCGTCCTTTTTGCTCGAATTTTTGAGGAATTCTCCGGCAGGATAATCCCCTCGTGACTCCCGCTACCTTTCCCTCACGCCCTTCCTCCCCTCTCGATCCCCTCGTCCTCTTCCCTCCCCCCCCTGCCTCCCCCTCCATCCGTCCCTTTATCTCCTGGCCCGAGCGGCGCCCTCTTGCAATTAATTGGATCTTCGAGATTGAGCGAGTGTTCGCGAGAGGGATTCCGGGGATGCTGGGATAGCGTGGGGAGGAGGGTGATGCGAATTAGTGAGCGTTTTAACGTAGGGATTCCCCCTCCACGCCGTCCCCCGGCGTTCATCTCTCCTCTCCAGTTCCCCTTCCCCCACCCCCCTCGATGTTGTTTTTTTTCAGGAAATCGTTCGAAAGCGTCGCCCAGAAAGAATTCCTTCTCTCTCAAGCACTATTATGTAATGCAGGTGTTCGAGTGAATGCTCAGTGCTTGTTTCAGCCGTTAATATTGGGTCGGCTTCAACATTTTCGCTGGGAATAAATTTCCCATTTTATGTTCATAATTATCCTCTGCAGGCGGGCAATTTGACTGATGGTATCATGGGAAACATGTTAATTTCATGATTGAGCGGTGAAGAGGAAGGTATCTTATTGGCAGCAAACAGTGAAGGAGCTTTCGGCTTTCAGGAAGTCAGGCCTTAATTAATGGAGGAAGGGAGTTCGTGCTGAAAAAAAAACCTTTTGTTTGTAGCTGTAGAAAACTTAATCTAAAGGGAGTGTACATGGTCCAGTGGCTAAGTGCTAATGCGAGTTTCCTGTGTATATTAGCGTCGTTCCTTAAAAACATAATCCGTTTCGTAATTTCGAAGGACGGCCGTTGAAGAAAAGCTCTTCTACTTATTTTAAAGTGCCACCTGGAGATGATGCTGCCAACGGATTTTTACCTTGGTATTTTTATTTGGTATTTTCTTATTTGATCGTTTCCCGGGGTGGAGATTTATTTAATTGCTCTCGCCATGGGTGGATAATTAATCCAAGCAATAGCGAGAGTAGTTATTATAATGTTTTTTTTATGCCTCCGAATTAGATGTAAATAAATGTCAAGCTTATATTTTTCCGTAAGGGTCGTGGTTGTATCTGGTGAATTACGTTTCAAAGAGAAATGTCTTGTATAATCAGGTTATGGATGAGATGTTACAAATATTTAGCATCAAGACGTGTGTAAAAATCGTTGAAAATTAAGTCGCTTAAAAGAGAAGCCGCCAGACTTAGGTTGCGCCGTAAGTATTTGTGTCGTGTCGTGAGTAACACAATTTAAAATTTTATGCCAGAAAATAATGTCCGTGACTCGTATTATTCCGTAACTGAAAAGCCAATCAAGAATGTAGTTATTTACAGATTGTACACCCACGTTCACTTTTTCGGGGAATATATACGATTTAAAAATGAGAATTTATAATTTTTATTGGAGGTCTCAGATATCAAGAAAAATTAAACGATAGAGTATCCTGCGGTTCATTATTTTAGGATACTCCGCTTCTGCTTTTCACGATTTGTAATTATGCCAGTTAGCTCAGTATGAAATAGGATTCACAAAAATTTGACTTTTTATTAAAACATTCCCTTATCCTTGGTTTCATTCATGTTTCCTGTATACTATTTTCGTGTAAATGTTTAAGGCATCCTGTTATATCATAGTATTCATCAAAGCCTCTCAACATTTAGCGCGTGGAGTATTTTTGCTCGCCATTATTGATAGTACTCGGGCGGATTTGGCCCGTACAGGTGCCTTGACGGGCCCCACAGCATTGCAAAATAATTTGAGTATCGCTACCCTTAATTCGGGGAACCTTTTTACTAATTGTCAAGTGACCACGTGGGCATACGTTTTTGAACAGTTTCCTCCCGCTTTCTTGACCACTATCTGGAAAAATCTATCTATTTTCATTCTCCTTTCCAAGTCCAAGGAGAAGTCGCACTCTCGAACCGTTTCATACGGACCTCTTCGTAGCCTGCCTGCTCCCTCCCGTGAGTTTACGACCTCCCAGTCCGTTTGAGTGAGCCGTCGAAGTTCACTTGCACTCTCGAAAATGACAGGTGGTGACTTCTTTAGATCGCGGAATGTTTTCCGTGTCTCTACCTAATCAGTTTTGGAACGAGGACTGAGTTGGAACGCCATCGCCTACCCGTGCTCCCTTTCCCCCCGCCCCCCATCTCCCCGTCCCCTTCCAATTCCCATTCCCCGTCTCTCTCCCGTCCTCCTCTTTCTTCCTTTTCTTCCCTTCGCATCTCCCTCTTTCCCTCCCTCTCCCCCTCCCGCCACTCTCCCCTTCATTTTTACGGTGAGCGTGGAACCCTGATCGTTGATTGAATCGATCTCCGGCGCTAGTGTCCCCCCACCCCACTCCACTTATCGCTTCCTCCCCACCACTCTCCCCCTCCGCCATCTTCACTTCCGCTTATTCTTCCTCAAGCCAGTTTCTTTCCAGCGGCGTCATTCAGTGCCCTTTCCCCTTGCCGTCTCAACCCACCCCCCTCCGCCCCATCACCCCCTAAACTCCTCTATTCCTCCTCATCCCGTGTCCTCTCTTCCGAACTCTCCCTCACTCGTGGAGTTTTCCTCTAATGACCTCACCGACTCGAATGGCTGCTCTCTCTTTCTCTCATCTCCCTATTCCTCTCCCATCTCTCTCTCTCTCCATCTCTCTTCTGCCGATTCCTTTGCCTTTCCGCCACTGGCATACCTTCTCCCCTCATATCGCCCCGTTGAGATCATTTTTATTTCGCTCCTCCCTCAACTCCCGTACCGCTGCTTATCCTCGACGTCAATTTGCCGTCATCTCCCCTTCCGTACCGCGTTTTCTTCGCGTTCCCTTTTCACCCAGGGCAAAAGAGAACCCTGGTTTACTTGGGTCCCGTTTGCTCCACCTTTTAATGCCGCTCTCCCTTGGACTGGTCTTGGAATAAAGTAGTGATTGTTGTGCGGGTGGATTTTTCGACGTCCGGAATGGAAATGACGCTGTATTGGCGTTGCATTTTGCGGTACTATAAATTACAAGCGTTTGTCGGTGGCTGAATTTGCCTGGGGCTCGAGTGAATTTTACGGATGTGGTCGTTTTTTGCCCAGGAGCTTGAAATATTTTGAATCAACCATGTCCAGAGCGACGTGCTGGAACAGCAGAAGTTTTCCTGATATTCATGCCCAGTCGTCGAAACACGCGTTTTACGTTATAATAAATAGATAAACGGTACATGGTGTGTTCTTGATTATTTACTGAAATGATAATTTTTTCACTGTACGCCCATTTTTATCTTATATCTTTCATTGAATGTACGTATTATCCCAGTTATAATGGCATATACCTATATATAATCCTCATCCGTAATTATGAAGAAATTATCAATGCGCATGATAAATAGCTTGATTATGACTTGTATTGGTTAAATCGGAGGATGGTTTATGTAATGGAGTTTTGTACTAGCGTACACGCTTTTCGTCCTTAAAAGGTCCCACAAACTGATACCAGAAACAAAAAAGAGAATACTCATTGCTAGCAGACTTGTGTTAAAGTAATTTCATGACGATGCACCGGCAGTTACCTAGAAAACTATTATGACGGTTGAATATTCTATAGAGTTAATTAATTTATCATACGATTGTTAAATATTTATTTCATCAATGTTATCGCCACCCATTTGCTGCGTAACACATGAGTGCATGAGGGTTTTCAGCATTGATTGCAGTGATACTCTCTTCATGAGGACCTGGATTATCATTCATTATCGATTTGTAAGGTTTACTCGTGGAAGTGGAAAAGTACCAGGAAATTAATTTTCTCCATCTTCTTCAATTTGGTAGAGCATTCTAACCTATTCTCGTCTGCCCCGTTGCAGAAGTGTCATTAATCAATCAGACGTCGCAGAATCGTAAAGCAGTGTGGCCGCCCGCAAAGAAGTGACCCTTCGTCATCCATCTCCCCATCCCTTGTGCTTCTTATACCGTACGCCTTCTCGCACCTCCTGCAGGCGCCAGCGACCCTCAATCCCTGCTTTTTATGCTCTCCCCCTCGCGTTTTTCGATCTCTAACAGCCTCCGGAATAGGGGAAAAATCCCTTTCGTCAAGTGAAAATTCATAATTACATGCACTCAATTGCTGAATTCAATATACGTAATGTGTTCATTCTTAATTATGCTTTTATGCAATAAACGCATAATTGTGAAAAATTTCCATTTTTGCAGTACAATAGTGTTTTCATAATAATAATTGTGGTATATTTTGTGTTCAGTTCTTCTGTTTTTACTTGCTGTTACTCGTATTCGGGAAGGAAGGCTCTAAAAGTTCCAATGGCATCCAAGTTTCGTGGATACGTAGTGCTTATTAAGTTTATCAGATTTTTGAAAGCGTAGTTTCGAAGTCTTTCCAATAATGATGGATAGTTTTATCGCAGTCATAAATTATTGTCTAGAGTAGTACCATCAGTCGTCGTGCCTTCGGCCTTTTTCCATCACTGCAGATATCTCCTCTCACTGATAGTATCACGTATCTTGCTAGAATTTGTTAATCAGGCTCGTTTCAGGTGTTATTTATATCGTAGACCTCGCGCTCGTCCACATTTCGGAAGCTCTTCGTCGGCGGGGCCGCGGAATCAGTCCAAGGCCGGAGTTTCATCTACTCATTTCTAAAATTTCAGATTATGACGTTGCTTGAATTGAGAAATCTAAGAATTTACAGCTAAATTTTTTCAATTCCCACTATTTCAGCCATTTGGAGGGATTTCACCGAGTGAATTTTTCCATCCCAGGGATTTTGCTGTGCTTGCACTTACCGTCAAAAGGGACTTAGTTTATCTTGCCTATAGTGAAATTTTGGGCCTTCGTCTTCCTCGTCTTTGGGTGATGTACCGCACTAAGAAGCCTGCGCCAGTAATCTCCGTTTTTATTGAGATGGTCACATTTAAATAAAACGTGTTAAATCTAGTGGTTGATCTATGAAATTTCTCTGATGTGTTTTTCCCCTCTGTGGTGCGCAGTCGTTCTTCTGAAGTTAAGAACTTGTGTTTAGTGGGAAAGGGTCTTTCAACCTTTGTTGGGAATCGAACATTCAGCTCAGCCTTTCGGTCCAATCACTTCGAGATAACCTCGCAACTTTATCTGTAAGTGCGCTAGAAGAAGTGAATGGTTTGAATTGATCGGGAATCGTAGGGAGATGTATTGGCTTTACGGCTACGAAAACATTGAGACTTAATTCCTAAGCAGAATAAGTTGATCAATAGTAATAACAAACCTATAAATTCAAATTTTGTTCACCTAATTGTGTCTAAAATGATTAGGTAATTGCCAAAAAACTGTCGAATCGGTTTTAAATTTCGGGAGCGGAACCAAAAATGGAAAGCTTGTATTGATTTCACGCTTTCATCATTGTCGAAGAGAATTCCACAAGTTGTGACCTCATGTTGCCCATACAAAGGAAAAAACTTGTTCGTCTGGTAATGCTAGTTCAGTAACTTTGTTATGTTGGTAATTTTATTTGCATTTACTGGCTGATGCGATTGAAAAATATTAAAGTAATTTGTCACTCTATTTTTGAAATAAAATTGACTTATAATGATACAAAATATTATTTGTCGGAAGAGGTTTTACAACCTCTTTACCCTCCTATCGGAGAAGTAGAATTTTGTCTAATTGTAAGGCGGCAATCCTAATTGAATCGGAGTGGTAATTTCGTAGCTATGTAAAAAATGCTGCGCTTTTTCGTGCTCTTATATTCCCTCACCCACCAGATTCTCGAAAGTGTGTCATGAAGGCAAAGTAACCATGCCGCGTGTGTTGAAGTGTCCATGAAAGTTTTCATTCAGCGAGTGTAGGCGGTCTCTTCATGAAAACAAAATTTGCTATAGAATTTTTTGATGCACGAGATATTAATGTGATAAATAAATTGGCAGTGGCAGATGTGTGTTGAAGAAATTCGCAGCGGATCTCATAGAAGCAGAAAAATTGGGAAAATAATATTTAAGCGTTTTTTAATCTAGTTCCTCGTTTATTTTTCTGGCGCATAAGTTAAAATACTGAACCCGTTGTGTGAAAGCATTGCAGTAAATCTTCAAAATGATGTTGATTATTTTATAAATAATACAAATAAAGAGTTTTAGGCCTAGGCGAAGATAAGTTTAAATTTTGAAAGGGGAAAGGAGCGATTGACGTCGTTGCAGTAATAAGAACATTAGGAGAAAGAAACTTAGAATATAATCAGAATATACCCGTGTGAATCATGGATTTGGAGGCGTTCGACCGCGCCGAGTGGACGAGGTTGATGGAAATCTTGCGGAATTTGGGGTTATACTGGAGGGTTAGGTTGCTTATTTGAAACACAGGTAACGTTAGATGAAGGAGAATCGGGATGGGTAATAATAGGCAGGAGAGTGAAAAAAGGTTGCCCGTTAACGTCAGGACTTATCATCATGTGTGCTAAGAATATTTTAAGGGTAGCTTGGGAAGGACTTGTGCAAGGAAGTAGAGTGGAAAGTGAGATGATTAACTCAGTTTGGCTTGCTGATGATCTAGATGAACAGACAGCCAAGAGATCGCAGCTGTTATCGAGAGTTTTACACGGACAATGCAAAATGTATGAGTTGAAGATTAACCAGCGTAAAACAAAGGAATGGAGGTTTACGAGATGCTGGAAAGCTAATTCAAGCATTCAAGTATGAGGGAATAAACCATAGCCGTTGCAACCTGTCATGTATTTGGGTAGTATTTTAAAGGAAAATGGGGATAGCAATGTAGGAAATGGGAGAAAAACAGTGTTAGCAGAAGAGGCATTTACAATGATTAGAGCATTGATGATGTATTCACTAGGTAAAGATGTGAATAAAATATTTGTGAAAACTTTAATACGGAGCATAGCGCTTTGTGGGTGTAAAACCTGGTATTTGAGTCGAGGAATGAGCGTAGATTGGAGGTTTTTGAAATGTGGGATTGGCGAAGAATGGATAAAATACGTAGGACAGAGTGGAAGAGAAACGCTGAAGTTTTAATAAGATGGGCGAAGAGAGAAAGTTGCGAGGGAAAATTTGAAAAAGGCACAGAAAGCAATTGGAGTAAATATTGAAAGGTTGTCGGATGTAGGAGGCATTGATAGAAGGGAGCATGATAAGTTGACGGGGTTGAGGAAGGAAAAGGGTAGGTTTTCTAGGCAGCATGAACGCAGGCAAAAGTTTCGAAGAAGGAAGAAAGAAATAATCAGGGCAAAAATGAGGAAGGTCTCCTGATACGCAGAGATGAATAGTCGTTAATGACCGTATAAAACCTACCTTTAATGGATAGAATAACTTGTATGAAATAAGCAAACGATTCGGGGCTTAAGGCTATAATTTTTCTAAAAATGCATTGTCAAATGCTTTAATCCATTGTTGAGAAACTTTCGACTCAGTCAAAGGCTATGGAAGATATTGAATAACGCATATTTTAGTAATTTGAAGAATTCTGTTCGTCATATTGAATTCTTATCAATTTATGGAAGTGATCATGAATCATTGACTTTTAAGTAGAAATCTTAGCGGTAATATGTCAAGCCTTCAGCTCTCTTCGATTTTAAGCTGTTCGCCGAATTTTAGAATAATTTCTATCGGCCATAAAAAGCTATTATCTCTTCAAGTTGTGCTCAATGGTTGATACGAGGGTCATCCGGAAAGTAGTACCCGTTCGTGAAATAAAGACACAAAAGTAAATATTAACAAACATAAAAAATTTTATTTGAAAGAGGATACTTTAAACTACTTCTCAACATAATCTCCAAGCAAATTAAGGCATTTGTCATAACGTGTGACAAGTTTCTGTATTCCTGCTGCATAGTCCTTCGCCGCCAGCTCATTGAGATACAGGGTCACTCCTTCTTTAAGTTCTTCATCGCTGTCAAATCTTTTTCCTGCCAAAAAGTCTTTAAGCTTTGTAAAGAGATGAAAATCTGAAGGGGCCAAGTCCGGGCTATACGGTGGATGGTCGAAAGTTTCCCATTTGAATTGCTGCAAAAGTTTTTGTGTTATCCCAGCTGCATGAGGCCTGGCATTGTCATGAACGAGAATGACACCAGTAGACAATAGACCTCGCCGCCGATTTTGTATTGCCCGCCGTAATTTCTTTAATGTTTCACAATACGCATTGGCATTAATAGTGTCTCCACGGGCCATAAAATCAATAAGCAATACACCTCGTCGATCCCAGAAAATGGTTGCCATGAGTTTCCTGGTGGACAGAACTGTCTTGAATTTTTTTGGTTTGTTTGGTGAATGAGCATGATGCCACTCCATTGACTGTCGTTTACTCTCAGGTGATGCATAACAAACCCATGTTTCGTCACCAGTAATTATGCGAGTCAAGAAAGAGTCTCCTTCATCAGAATAACGTCCCAAAAACGTCAGTGCTGCAGCCATACGCTTGGTTTTGTGCTCATCTGTAAGCTTGCGAGGGACCCATCTTGCACAAATTTTTGCATAATGCAGATGGTGTTTAACAATTTCATGAACAATTGTTCGAGAAACATTGGGAAAATGCTCACAGATGTCATCAATTGTGACGCGCCGATCGTTCCTCACAAATTCGTCAACTGAGCTCACCAGTTGGTCTGTAATGACAGACGGTCTCTCCGAACGCTCATCGTCGTGTGTGTTCCCCCTCCCCATGTTGAAGTTGCGACACCACCGCCGAACAGACGACTCGTCCATTACATTGTCTCCATACACCTCCTTTAATTGGCGATGAATATCACATGGGCGAACGTTTCTTGCATTGAGGAATTTAATCACTGCCCTCACTTCACAACTGGCGGCGTTCTCAATTTTTTTAAACATTGTAAACAATCACAGAAACAACACAGGCAATGCTAGCGTCACGCAACTTGGCTCAGAGAAGGCAGACAAGCCACTGAAGCTATCTGACCTCGTCCAGCGGCTACTCGCGTCGTCAGCACTTCATGCGGCACGAACGGGTACTACTTTCCGGATGACCCTCGTATATTGACGTTTCAGATATGTTCATTTGGTGATCGTATGCAACTTCTTTTTATTATGCGTCTTCGCTTATGGTTTATTTTTTACAACAAAGAAAATATGGGCAAATATTCATGATAAAAAATTCATTCAATTATTTTTACGCCCTGAAAATGTTGAGTTGCATCCATTTTTTTGCTCAGGGCGTTAATAAGAGGTATAAGCATATGAGTTAGCTTAAATCCACTGCAACTTCCATGTCTTTCCTTTCAAGACTCCTATTTAACCATTCCATCAATTTGAACCACCTTCAAAATTCATCGCACCCCAAACAGCGTAGTTGTATTCGTTCTCCCCTCCCCCCTCACTCTATTGCCCTCCCTTTCTTCGGCCTATTCCCTCCCCCAAACCACCCTGCACCTACACCGTATATCCGTTCACACCCGCTCGTTGCCCCTGCCCGCTTCTCTCTCTTTTCCCCTTCCGTGTGGGTACCTCCGACATCCCCCTCTTCTCATTTGGCTATTTCACACACTTTCAACCCTTCCCCCAATATTTATACGCTCCCCTCGCCTCTTTCAGGCCCCGCATGTTCCCCACAAACCACATCCATTCCATCGCCATCCTAACCTCTTCAAATACACATTTCTTTACGCCCCTCTCACCTTTTCCCCTCACCCCAAGGCGTCTCGTCAATCTTTTGCCTTCTTCCAACCTTCATTAAGGTTTTGCTAGCCGGTAAACTGACGTTGAAAATTGGGTATCATTATTTAATTCAGTGCTATTAAGTTATTTCTTGTATTCGTTCGATTCGTTCTTTGTATTCCTGCGATCATCGTATATTTAGGGACTCCTGCTCGAAGTTCTATATCAATCGTATTAATTTAGTTTCATTGGGTAAATGAGAAAACCTGGAAAAAATGTGCAAGACCATTGAAGAATTAGGATTTAAAAAAATCCTTTTATTAAAAGTAGCCAATTGAACTCTAATTCGAGGGATGGTGATAAGGAAATCGATTTATTTGCTTGACATGAATAATCGTATATTTTTAATCCTAAATTTCATCAATGATGGATTTATTAATTATAAATTTATTTTTACGTTCTATATTACTATTTTGTACCAAAACCTATTATTGGTGGAAACATCGAGCAGCGAGAACATTGAGTGCAGATCAAATCATAGACCCAAAATAAATTTATAATCTCATTTTTACGTTTCGGCGGTCATTCCGCATCCGTCGAACGAAGAAGAATGGTGTTCTCGGAAAGATGATGAGAGGGAGTCTCTCTTGGGAAGATATGGTTTTAAGGAGACCATTGGTGTTGGATAAGCTACAGGGTAGCGTAACTGGGTGAAAATATTTTCTTTAGAACGCAATATCTTTATTATGGTAATATCATACCACCAAGTATATTCCAATCTCTGTTACTTGAAAGCGTAATGGATAGAACATAAGGTTGCTGATTGCAGGAAGTTTATTTTAGATAAATCGATGATGATGTAGCCACCCCGAGCTGAATAGCTGAGCCTTAGCCGTGCGTGCTCCTTTCGTGGCGTTTGACTAATATTTACCACCACTCCGTATAAAAAAATACCTGATTCTCACAATTTCGCAAACGAAAACACTTGCGAACGAACGATTTCGTTTTCTTTCCAAAATAAATTTTAAGATACGAATAAGAGCCCCAGCCAAGTTCCACAAATTACTGCAGATCCTATCCTTTAGCTTATGAGTGTTTGTAATTTTTAATAACGATCAGGCCAAAGAGCGGCTAGTTTTTCGTTGAAAAACATGGCTAAAGGTGAGCCATTTCCCTCGATAATCATCGATGAAAAGGCGATTAGCCTAAGGCCTGGTTTTACAATAGATGGGGCAATTGGGGACAACATTGCGTTGAATTAAAATTGAATGATGTGATATTTTTAATGTTCAAATAAATGCAAGAAATATCTCGCTATAACGTTTTCACTCCCAATTCAAGAATTAAAACAGAAATATGCGACTGAATGGTGTACAAGAATGACGTACTTGTATGACGTCCCGCATCCTACCTAAGGCAGAAGCGAATTGTCTGTGATGAAACGTAAAGTTAAAACTATCTCCGTAAATTATTTTGATATTCGTTTCAGTTGATTTATTACTGGAAACGTTTATTGACCCCAATTCAAGTTACACCCGATCCAGGTTTGAATGTATGAGAAAAATCACCATAGTTTGACATGGTGATGATGCTGATGAATTGAAACCTAGAGTCGAATGTAATTTTAAACTGGGATCTGTAAAAATGTCTGGCAGTAAGTAGATTGTGATTCAAGTGCTTAAAAAAATAAATAAGAACAGTGGAATACAGTTTAGGTAATTTCGCGTTAAACGGAACATGTCAATATATCCCCGGAAACATATAACCTAGGAGTTTTTTGGAGGTGGAACACATCCGGTGGTCATCAGACTCGATCAGCAGTATCGTTGAAATCCATTTCTTGTCGAATACCGGCCACTCTCCCGCCACCCATTCTAAGCTTTCCCTTCACCCCATTGTCTTCCATACCATTATATCTTTTACGCCTTGCCCTTAAGATTAGGTCGGTTTGCTGAGTGGTCAGCTCTGGAGGGGGAGGGGTGGAACAACCCAACCGGCCCCGTCACTCACTATGTCGGCCCTCCAACTCCGTACTAACCCACCTTGGGTCCTCTCAGAGCCCACCCCCTCTCAACCCCTGCAAAGTCCCTTTGGCGGGCATTACGTAAGGCAGGCTCCCCTCCGCATTAGTGCGCCCTCTTCTTGTATCTAGCCATTGACCCCAATAGAATGGGTCTCCATTCCCTCCACTCTTTGTTGGAATCGACCGTTTTCTTTTTAATGGCACGTGCATTAGAGTGGTGAGTACTACGGTGGTGTCTCATGGTTCCAGTGGGGTTTAGTTGCTGTTTCGTGCTGGCTGTAAAAAAAAGGATCGATCGTTTTTGGCCGGATTTGTGGGTAAGGGATGAAGTTTATGCAGAGTGTCGGATTAAGTGTGGAATTCCATCTGTGGAAGTAATGTGTGAGGCTTTATATGGATTTTATTCGCGTAATTCACGTTCTTTTTTGTGTGCGCGTCTTAATATTTCATTCCGTTACTTTCCCTGTTTAAGTTTATTTTTATTTTATGTGAGGTGTCGAGTGTGGTTAAAATAAGTTCCACTTCGCATTGTTTCCGTATTTTCTGCTCAGTTAGTTGTAGATATTTTCTTTACTTCCGTCAGGGATGACAGCCCACATCAAATGTTGAAAAGGTCTAGCTTTAAAATTTTAAACTATTTGTCAACCTCCCATATTGTCATTTAATCATTGAATACTCAAAAATACCATTCTTTGTTCAGTGCGTCACCAGCCTTGTTGAAACTTTCAGCCAACATTCACTTACCCTAAGCGTTACTTTAATCCCACTCTCTTATAAAAACGTACTACTATGCTAAGAATACAGCTTAAAAGGAAATGCAAAGAAATTCTTTAGATGGTAAATGATGACTATTTTGGAGGTCCAAGGACTGAAGTAATTGAATTAAGCCGTAAGGTACTGAAGGAAATGTTTTGCATTCAAATCATCTAAATGGTGTTTGCTCAAACTCCTGACATTTCCGTCGGCAGTTAAAGTGATTGCACCTCATTGTATGGGCAATGACGTACTGAGTACCACCACACACATCTAAAAGGTGAATGCTAATTTAATGATTCTTCTTGGGAGAACCCGGACTAAAATTTCTCGATCCCAGCCGGTAATAACGATGCGTCTCTCTATTTTTCGGATGAATTCTCGCGGAGATTTTTTGCCCTTTTTACGGAATCAAGCCTGACCGTTTCGTCGTCTCTGAAAAGGCGAGTGATGTCGACGGAGATGTTCCGGGAATCACATTCGCGAGAGCATCGACCGACCCCATCTCTAACGCGAGAGAAGTCTCAAATTCTCACCGCGCACGAGGCGGAAACACCACCACCACCAACGTCCTTTGTGCGGATTACTTGAACCAGGAGCCTGGCGCCATCTAAGGGGCTCGTTCATGAAGCCGGCTGTGTTTTTGTGCAGGTAATGCCAATGAGCCGTGCGTGTTTTAAGTCCATCTTCGCGTAAAACTTTCGTAAACGGCCCCGCTTGGTTTTTGGCCGATTTGCATTCCGATTCCCTTAAGAGACTCCCGATGGGATGAGGAACCTCGAGAAGAGCGGTCGTCAAGCGGGTGTAACCCATTCCCCTCCCCAGGCCGTTTCCCCGCGTTCGGAATGGATGTGAGCGGGCGGGTGCGTAAAATCGCGGAAAAGGGAGGTGGGATGTTGCGGGAGGATTGTTTCGGGAGAGTGGTTGAAATCCCTTAAAAACGGACGCGAGGGAAACCGTTTTGCCTCGGAAGGCCAATGAGCGAAGAGGCACGAATAAAGGCAGCCACGCTCTCTCCCGCATTTATGACTGGCAATCAGACGAGCCGTCTCTCTCTCTCCTCCCAATTCCGGCGAAAGGTTATACGGGAAACCATGGGTGTGTGCCGCCTCCCCCACCTTCCAACGCCTTCTGCTCCCCACCCCAGTAACCCCAACACCACTCCTTTTACTCCGCACTACTGATCACCTCTCTATTATAGCGTTCCTTCCTTCGTTCCCCTCACCACGCCATCCTTCCTCATTCCTCCTTTGCCTAAAATGAATTGGCAATTTGGTTTAGTTACTCTCCAACGATCCGGCAGATTTCCGTGCACGCTTAAAAGGGGAGTCATTTCACCCCATCGAGTCCCTTTCCGAATGCACCGGAGGAATCGGGGCGAAAGGAGGGGAGACTTCGGGGGTGATGGCGCGCCGGCGGTCCTCTCTCCCAATTAGGTCTCCCCTTCTCTTCCTTCCCTCGAGCTGCCGTGATGTCCTTTAAATCCTCAGTGTCGGGGAATTGGCCCCAAAGGGGATCGACTCCTTGCCCAAGTGGCGCACGCATCCCACCAAATTATCCATGCCTCTTATTTTATTTTGACTCTCCGGTTTTCATCGTATGTTTCAGGCTTCAGAAAAGTGTTGAAGTGTTCAAGGTATCTTATCGTGCTAAAACTCTGCGAGATTGCTAACATGTAATTTGTTTTTCTGGAAGTGGAGTGATTGGATAGATAATATTTGGACTTGTTCCAAATTGACATTGCCGGAGTCTTGATTGAAATTCTTGTGGATTGTCTCCGTTTAGGGTTTAAGTCCTTGAAATTGTTTTCTTGTGAGTTATGGCAATTGGGCGAACCAATTTCAATAGGAACGTACAGTGTTTGATAAGGATGGAATTGCATCCTGACGAAATGGGGGGCAGAGACCACCCTGGAGCTTGTTTAAAGGCGATGCATATTTTAGAAGTATTTATATTGAAGAAAATAGGAATACTACCTTGATCAAAAAGTTCCCGGAATAACCACCGTGTGGCGCTCCCATCGTTCCGATTTGAGTTCTGTTTTTTTTTGTTAAATTGGTACATCTGTTGTTGATATTCCCTTTAAATCTTAGTGTCATAACTTGACATTTGCAAAAGTTACGTAGCCAAGAGTACATCTATCTCTGTGTGTGTTGGCGATTTTTTACAATTGCAGAAATGGATTTAAATTTCCAACAACGAACTTGTATTAAATTTTGCGTAAAAAACGGATTTAGTGGCGCACGGACGTTGGAAATGTTGGAAAAGTGTTTCGGCAACGATTCTCTAAAAAAAACGGTCGTTTACCAGTGGCACGAGCGGTTCAGAAGTGGTCGTGAGTCAATCGAAGATGATGAACGCAGTGGCAGACCATCGACATCGAAAGTCGGTGAAAAAATTGATAAAGTAAAAGAAATGTTGGTCAATAACCGCAAATTAACCATCAGAGAAATAGCGGAGGACTTGAACATTGCCTATGGATCCGCCCAAGACATTGTGGTTAATGATTTGGGTTTCCGTCGTGTAGCAGCAAAGTAAGACCTCAATTTCATGCAAAAAAGAGACCGTGTTGACGTCGCAAAAGACATGATTTGCGAGGCTGAATCCGATCCCACATTCATCAAAAGGATCATTACTGGAGACGAGACGTGGGTTTATGAGTACGACACGCAATCCAGACATCAGGCAAGTGAATGGCGTTCACCAAATGAGCCGAGACCAAAAAAACCACGTCGTTTTCAGTCAAAAAAGAAGGCAATGCTGACGGTTTTCGTGGATTACAACGGTGTAGTGCATCATGAATTTTTGCCAGAAGGCCAGACAGTAAACAAAGAGTATTATTTGGGCGTTATGAGACGTTTGCGTGAAGCAATTCGCCGAAAGAGACCAGAAATGTGGGCAGAAAACTCGTGGATTTTGCACCATGATAACGCACCGTCGCACAGTGCTATCATTATTCGTAATTTTTTGACGAAAAATGCAACAAATACCATCCAACAGCCACCGAATTCACCTGATTTGGCTCCCTGTGACTTCTTTCTGTTCAATCGAGTTAAAAAACCTTTACGGGGAACGCGTTTTAGCAGCCGAGAGGAAGTAATGGAAAAATCGCAGGAAGCACTGATGGACATACCGAAAACCGAATATAAAAAATGTTTCGAGGATTGGATCAAGCGCTGGCATAAGTGTGTTGCAGTCGATGGGGATTACTTTGAAGGGGACAATATAGATTTAGATGAATAAACTTGTATTTTTAATTTTCTGAATAAATTCCGGGAAATTTTTGATCAAGGTAGTAGATTGGAGGGAAAGGAGGCTAATCCGCAACCTGTACATGTCTCAGACTGCTCAGGTGCGGGTGGGGAACGGGGAGTTCGAATGGGCGATGTTAGGAAGAGGTGCAAGGCAGGGTTGCTCATTATCACCGTTGCTGTTCAGCCTGTATGCAGAGGAAATGATAAAAGAGGCATGGGAAGAACTGGAGGTAGGAATGATAGTGAGCGAGGAATTCGTGAAATCAGGTTCACAGATGACCAAGCTTTAGTTTGTCAGTCAGCCAAGGGGTTGCAAGCATTGCTGAGTGAATTGGGAATTCAGTGCGACAGGTACGGGATGAGAATCAATAGTAATAAAACAAAGGTTATGTGGTTTTCCAGAAAGAAAAAGGCTAACCTGAGAATAAAAATAGGAGGGCAAAAACTAGAGCAGGTAGATCAGTTTACGTATCCCGGTAGTGTTTTGACCAACACGGTCAAAGTAGTAGGGACGTAAGGAGAAGAATTGCGCTAGGCAAAGAGGCTTTCGCAAGGAGAAGGGAGTTGATGACAGGGACGTTGAGTAAGGATATTAAGAAAAGACTCGTAAAAAATTTGATATGGAACGTAGCTATGTACGGCGCGGAAACGTGGTCATTGTAGCAGGAGGATAGACGCAGATTGGAGGCTTTTGAAATGTGGGTGTGGAGAAGAATGGAGAAGGTGAAATGGACAGAGAAGAAAACAAATGAGGAAGTACTTGGTATGGTGGGAGAAGAGAGGGGTTTGTTGGGAGAAATCCTATGGAGGAAGGAAAAGTGGATGAAGGGGATATTGACCGGCTGTGGGATGTTGAAGACTGTGATAGAGGGGAGAATGTTGGGCAAACGGAGAAATGGAAGGAACAGGATAGGGATGTTGAACGGGATGAAGGGAGGAAGAAGGTACTCAGAAATGAAGAGGGATCTGATGTAGAGTAGGATTTTGTGTTTTTCTAGGAGTCACAAAATATTTATTTAGGAGCTGTGTCCATCCAAAAACCTACTTTAGCCGGTAGATTACCTAATAATAATAATATTCAAAGACTAGATGTTATAACGGATGCCTGTCCTGGCCGTTTTGGTCGCATGTGGAGATCATGGTCAATAGACGGCCTTCAATTAAAAGGGCCGGCAGTTGAATATTTTATGTATTACTATTATTATTATTGAATTATTGAAAATAAATACATTAATGCGTTACTTACAGTAAGGTGTTAGTAATTAGCTATATGTTATATAGTAATTAGTTTTAAAAAGTAAATTTAGAAAATTACATTTGAAATCCATTTTCTCAACGAAATTGAATTGTGAAACGTATTTCCTAATACAAAGTTCACGTGTTCGAGTTAGTCGGCGTTTTCTGATGTTGGTTTATGTTAGTTTTTACAAAACATGCCCCAAAAGTATGGTGTACTTGTGCTGTTGATTGCAGCTAAATTCTGTTGGCCTTATCTTCCTTTGCTAATACAAAAATTATCTTTCATCCAGACAATGTTCGCCCACACACGTGTTGTTGCCATGGCAAAAATTCGTGAACTAAGATACGAATTTCTTCCACACCCGCCTTTTCCGCCTGTTTTGATGGCTCCATCAGATGTCCATCTTTTCCAAAAGCTAATAATTTAGGGGTATTCTCATCAAACAAAGGACTAACAGCCGAAGTAGACGGGTATTTGGCTGACCTGAAGGAATCGAATTTTTTAGATGGGATGAAGACATTGGAACATCATTGAATCAAGTGAATTAGTGTACAGAGAGACTACATTGAAAAATGAAAAAGATTCCCTGAGATGAGTCGCTAATTTCTATTCCAATCGGAGAATTTTTCAAACTACCCTCGTATATAATTAGGACAATTAAGAGACCCTCTAAGCTGAAACTTTTCGATGCATATAGCTAGACAAAAATGTGAGCGGGAAGAACTGGCGAGACCGGATGTGCTACGCGGAATACGTGTGGACATACGTCAATTTGTAGATTGATGAAGTTAGCGAATGGAAGAATTGAGTGGATAGTCAGATCAAACCACTCTTGGCGGTGATGGTTATGTCGGATCGGTCATCCTAAACATTTTGGACTCAGAATTCGTGGGTCTCTGTTGACTTGCAAACTTCAAGCACCATCAGGATCGGCTGTTATTAGACAAAGAGAGGGCGCTGCTCATTCACTCAGATCGGGTTATTGATACCCAGAATGTTACCAAAGGGCGCGTCCCCGGTTGGGTGCTTTTTCCAGCCCCCTCCCCCTCGTCTTTCCCCGCCCTCCTCATAGCGGCTTTACCCGCTCCTCTTGCACTTGTTCCGCTCACGTTTCCCATCCTCTTTCAACCTTCCGGGGCCTCTTCCGCTTCACTCGACCTCGGCTTCAGATAATCGTCCGGAATGTCTTTTCGCGTATCCCCACGCTATCCAAGAGAACGATCAAATTCGCACCCCTTCTCTCTTGCTCCCTCAGACATCTACCCCATCACCACTCTCGTCCCCAAGCTCATTTTATAGTACCTACGTTGCTTTTATTTCACATCCCATTCCCGCCTTTCCGAACCCTGTCCTTTCTTCGTCTACAAGTTACACTGCGTTGCAAGTTCGGTAAATTTCGTGGCGTAAATTTGGTTATCCCAATTGGGTGTTATCTTTCTCTTCCCCCGTGTAGCACTATCGTTCGTAGAAACGCTTTCACGTCACGCTCTGTTGTACGCACGATTCGGAAGCGAAGTGCGTAAATGTGCGATTATTGTTCATGAATGCATTTCCAATATATTGCAATTGTGCGAATAATCTCTCGATTTTTATTATTCTGATTTTCTGAAATTCTGATTGCCGAATGTTGGCCGAGCTAATCGAGATTTTTTTTATTTTTTTTAAAGAATATGTGTCTTTCTGAGTATATTACTCGTATTCTGCACGTAGTGCCTTTTATTAATAAAACTGAGGATTTTTCGAGTGTGGCCCTCGTATAATGCCATGTCGCTGTGCCCACTCGCGCGCTTGATGATTTTTGTTCATATTTGTAATTGAAAATAGTCTTATTCTTTCAATTTTGTCTTTCGTGAAGTGTATCTTGATGCAATTAGTGCTATTATTTTCACAATTTTCAGGTAGGCTTTATATGATCAATTGTAACTGCTAATGTTATTCCTTTCTACCCATACCACCCTAGAAGAATTTCATGCAATGTTTTAGAAAATTAATTAATTGCAGCTCTCAGCGGCCTTAGTATTCTTGCCTTGTTTTTTTAAATTTTTTTATTGGTACATTATTGTAATTTACTCTTGTTAATGACGTGAGAGTGCACTTATTTCATGATATCAAATGATTTTCGATATTGTTTAATCATGTTAGTTATGTTACGTTATTCTCCTTTTAATTTGATTTGCCATTTATGGCGGCAAAAAACGTGTATATTTTTTAAGGATGGTCATTTCTCTCACTCACATTATATTTACTTTCCGTATTAGTATTGTGGAAATTTTATTCGAAGGCGTCCTTAATTCAAGAGTAAAATGTCTTAGTAGGCTATGTACCACAACTTCATTGGAATGCAAAACAGGATTTTCTTCACAAGTGTTTGTTAGAAAATAATATTTGTCGTAAATATTTGTGTGCTTCAGATGAGTCTCGGGTTCTGGATACATTGGGGTGTTGGCTGGGCCAACGAGTGGTGTTTGCCGTCAGCGAATGCAGGATTGTGTTGAAAGCATTCGAAGGCCGTCGACACCGCTCGTGGTGTGCATAGGGATCGTCACTCACGGGAATCGCGACGTGCTGGTTCGGCGTGGCCTGGTCTCACCTGACGTGTTGAGCGTATTCGGGTCGGAAGCGGGCGTTATGCGCGCACCCACTCTCGATTGTTTGCTAGTCGGATTGAATTAATGCGAGGCGTCTATTATGTGCGTACGATACGTGTACCACGTCTCCGATTGTCTCCGCCCTCCGTCCAACCCGTATTCCTCGTCGGCAGAGCTTGCTCGGCCACTCGCGGAATTTCATTGGGCTGTAAGTGTCGCTTTCTGTTGTGGAGGGCTCCCGGGTTAAGCCGTTTAATGGAGGATGATTGTAGATACCATGATTCCCTTGGCCGGCGAGCATCCACGTATCTCCTGCGGTCTTGCCCTTCCAACTTGTTAACTTTGACGCACGACGAGGTGGATTATGCCCTCCGACTATTTGTATTTCGTCCTGTCTCCGATTCGAACTAGCCTTAATTTAGCGAGTGAGCGCTTTCTGTGCGATAGAGCTCACCGGTGTTCGAAAACCTCGCTCACTTTCTGAGAAAGTGCTATTAATTGCCATTATATCGACTTGGTAATTTCTGTGACGGCACAGCGACGTAGGCACCCCGCGTCATCGCGGTATCGTGTTAAATTTGCGTGGGTTTAATCCGCCACGCATAAATTGGCTTTTTAGTTAGGATTTATTCGTCAATTTCTACTCTTTGTTTGAATTTATGGCACTAAGGAAGGTTACGCGCTAGTAATTTCTAGCACCGACTAGCTTCTAAACTTATTTGTTCCGAATCTTCTTATTTTTTATGCTCCTCCGTTCTATTCACGAGTTATCCGAAAAATCTATGTTCATGGAAATTCAAAGAAGACCATGTGCTTTCTGCTGTGGCCGGTGTACTTTCTTCCCCAGCCAAGGAATCAAGTTTTATGCGCGATGGTGGTTGTTTTTAAAAATGAAAATCGGACGTTTACCTAAATGCTTTGTAAAGCACTTCAAGTACTGCGTCCGTTGATGAGAAGGTAAAGATCTGAACCCCTTGGTGCATTTCCCATAAAGTCTGCATATGCAGGTGTAAAATATCTCCCCCATCTTACATTACTCATCCCCAAAAACGTTCATGGCCACGGCATGTGGACTCTTCTCTTATAGTTGTTGCTAAAATCGCCATTTCCGTTTTACGAGTGTATAACAGCGGTACTGTTTTCATCTCATTTTTATCAGTGTCGTATTTGAATGTAGAACCGAATTAAGGACAGCTCTAGGTTTCACGAGCGCCTTTCCCATCTTTAACTTTTTCCAGTTCCTTCCGTTTTCATTTTACAGCATTTAAGAATCGTCTTGATTGTTTTCTTTTCAGATGAAGCAGGCGTATATTTTATGTGGGCGAAAATTTGTATGACTACCAAAGCTTGGTATTTAAAAAAACTCGTGAAATTGGTATCTTGTTTCCGTTATCGTTTATAGTCCCTGAGACTAATCGGGATGTACGTGTATGTATATATGATCTATCGGCGTGTTTTAAATATAATCTTGATATATTGTAATTATAGATTCATAGTTGTGTAATTCCGTGGCCTTCATTTTTTTACTTTCGACAAAATAGTTACTCATGGTAAATGTATGAAAACAGTATTATAACGGAATCTTTACTGGAAAGGTTACTCGTACGATTTGAGAATGTCACATTTAGTAGATGTCGGAAGCAGCGAGTTTTCACCGTGATGGTCCTTCCTTTAGTCAGATTATAAAAGCGTATTTTAGTAATGCTAGTTCTAGCTAGATAGCTTGCTAGCTATCCTTCTCCCCTTTTCACCCATATTTTCACATATTTTCTGGCATTTCCTTCTCCTTAAGGCTCCCACTCTTTTTCCACTGTCCCCTCTCTCTCTACTCCCTCCGTCTGCCCCGCTTATCGTAGGCCGTGGTAATGCTCTTTTATCTCCCTTTTTCAATTTTATTAAGGAGTGGGGGCGTAAGGCTCTCTTCGCCTTTCTCTCGTAGCGGCTCTCGCACCGTAAAGCGCCTCCTTCTTGCAGTGGAAGGAAATCAGCATCTCTTTCCCCCCCCCCTCCGCTCCCTTTTACCCGAGTAGCCTACGCAAACGTTCCCTTGAGCCCACAGCAGCCCCCTTTTCCACCTTAACCCCCGTTTTTTCCACCTCGTCATTTCATTACCACCGTAGATCTTCCCTGGCGCTGGTGCTCCGCCTCTAAAATGTATACTTATTCATCCTTACTTTTTCCACTTGCCGTGCAGTTTTCCGTCTTAGTGCCACTCGAAATTCTAGTTACTTTCTTGGAAATGGTATGATGTGTTTTTTACCCTTGTAATCGGTTAAAATTATAATATATCACGTGTATTTGGAAGTGATCGTACTTAGTGGGAATATGTTTTCCTTTATAGCGGTGGCATCGCTGTGTGGTTTATCTATTGGCTTATAATACTTTTTGGAATGACTGCTTTCTGGAAATGCGTCGGGAAAAACTGATGAATACCATTGTAATATGTAATTTTGACCTTCAAGACTAACATATTCCTTTTTAATCCTGTAATTTTACGTACTTCGGTATTTGATTAAATAACTCTAAAATTGCGGTTAAAACATTAATTTATGTATTTCACAGCCTGCGTGATTTGTGAAGAAGTTTTAGATTCATGACTTTATCCTTAAGAGCCGTATGGACTTGTAATTTGATGATTATTCTTTTCTCAGTAACCTTTTTGTTACTGCGGGAATGTTTATTGAGTCGCAAAATTATATTTTATTTCTATCAAAATTTATATAAGATTCTACGTCATCCGTTTCATTGACGATGCTCTTACATATTATTTCCCCCAAATACTATGGTAGCTTTCAATAAATTTATTGTACCATTTCATGAAGGGTCTCGTGGTAATTCTTAATAATATTTCCCTTGTTCATATCTCAACATGCCTCCAGTTAATGCAACAATTTCAGAGCGTAAAAATCATTCGCCTTGACTGGGACTCGAACCCAGATCCCTCAATATCCGGTCGAGTGCTTTAGCCACTTAAGCTACCGAGGCGTCCTCTTAAACTCTGAAATTTTGGGGCTTTTAAAGGAACTAGATGTTATGACGAAATACCGTACATACAATGTCACATGCATTCGTAGTCGTGCGCGAGGCGCCACTGTCCACGAGGTTAAAGCCAACTTTAAACACGTATGGTGTTTTCCCTTTGACAAATTCCAAAGAAACTGCGGGAGATGCCGCAACAGTAACTTTTTAACGGAGTCATCCGCTAATGTGCATTTCAATGCAACAATTTCAGAGCGTAAAAATCATTCGCCTTGACTGGGACTCGAACCCAGATCCCTCAATATCCGGTCGAGTGCTTTAGCCACTTAAGCTACCGAGGCGTCCTCTTAAACTCTGAAATTTTGGGGCTTTTAAAGGAACTAGATGTTATGACGAAATACCGTACATACAATGTCACATGCATTCGTAGTCGTGCGCGAGGCGCCACTGTCCACGAGGTTAAAGCCAACTTTAAACACGTATGGTGTTTTCCCTTTGACAAATTCCAAAGAAACTGCGGGAGATGCCGCAACAGTAACTTTTTAACGGAGTCATCCGCTAATGTGCATTTCAATGCAACAATTTCAGAGCGTAAAAATCATTCGCCTTGACTGGGACTCGAACCCAGATCCCTCAATATCCGGTCGAGTGCTTTAGCCACTTAAGCTACCGAGGCGTCCTCTTAAACTCTGAAATTTTGGGGCTTTTAAAGGAACTAGATGTTATGACGAAATACCGTACATACAATGTCACATGCATTCGTAGTCGTGCGCGAGGCGCCACTGTCCACGAGGTTAAAGCCAACTTTAAACACGTATGGTGTTTTCCCTTTGACAAATTCCAAAGAAACTGCGGGAGATGCCGCAACAGTAACTTTTTAACGGAGTCATCCGCTAATGTGCATTTCAATGCAACAATTTCAGAGCGTAAAAATCATTCGCCTTGACTGGGACTCGAACCCAGATCCCTCAATATCCGGTCGAGTGCTTTAGCCACTTAAGCTACCGAGGCGTCCTCTTAAACTCTGAAATTTTGGGGCTTTTAAAGGAACTAGATGTTATGACGAAATACCGTACATACAATGTCACATGCATTCGTAGTCGTGCGCGAGGCGCCACTGTCCACGAGGTTAAAGCCAACATCATCAACGTCATAACATCTAGTTCCTTTAAAAGCCCCAAAATTTCAGAGTTTAAGAGGACGCCTCGGTAGCTTAAGTGGCTAAAGCACTCGACCGGATATTGAGGGATCTGGGTTCGAGTCCCAGTCAAGGCGAATGATTTTTACGCTCTGAAATTGTTGCATTGAAATGCACATTAGCGGATGACTCCGTTAAAAAGTTACTGTTGCGGCATCTCCCGCAGTTTCTTTGGAATTTGTCAAAGGGAAAACACCATACGTGTTTAAAGTTGGCTTTAACCTCGTGGACAGTGGCGCCTCGCGCACGACTACGAATGCATGTGACATTGTATGTACGGTATTTCGTCATAACATCTAGTTCCTTTAAAAGCCCCAAAATTTCAGAGTTTAAGAGGACGCCTCGGTAGCTTAAGTGGCTAAAGCACTTGACCGGATATTGAGGGATCTGGGTTCGAGTCCCAGTCAAGGCGAATGATTTTTACGCTCTGAAATTGTTGCATTGAAATGCACATTAGCGGATGACTCCGTTAAAAAGTTACTGTTGCGGCATCTCCCGCAGTTTCTTTGGAATTTGTCAAAGGGAAAACACCATACGTGTTTAAAGTTGGCTTTAACCTCGTGGACAGTGGCGCCTCGCGCACGACTACGAATGCATGTGACATTGTATGTACGGTATTTCGTCATAACATCTAGTTCCTTTAAAAGCCCCAAAATTTCAGAGTTTAAGAGGACGCCTCGGTAGCTTAAGTGGCTAAAGCACTCGACCGGATATTGAGGGATCTGGGTTCGAGTCCCAGTCAAGGCGAATGATTTTTACGCTCTGAAATTGTTGCATTGAAATGCACATTAGCGGATGACTCCGTTAAAAAGTTACTGTTGCGGCATCTCCCGCAGTTTCTTTGGAATATGCCTCCAGTTGGTGAACAAGCCGGCACAAGACGAACATTTTTGTATGAAGTTGTTTCGCGGTGAGGATTATCATTGATTTCAATTGAGCAATACAGTCACATCAGCTGAGCAACTGTGGTTATTTATATTTACATGTCTTATAATGTTCACAGATGTTAATTCCTAGTACAGGCTGCAAATTTCCCGAAAAAAACTCGATGGCAGCGTGATCCTAACTTTGTGAAACTGCTCACCTTATTTTGTATCCATTATTCCGTATAACTCGTATTTTATTGTAATTATTTCCGTTACAAGTCTGACCTGATTATAGTAGTATTTTCGAGTTATACACCGTAGTACAAGTACAGCTATTTGTGAACCGTGTTGTTACCATCGTTTGAATTATAATTTCCAAGTTAGTTATTCGCCTTTTAGATGCAGTAAACATTGACATGACATGGTGGTCATTCCCGTAGTTGAATCACCCCTTGCCGCTGCCATCACATTTATTTTCAGGGCCCCGTATAGATTGAATAAGGACAATACGTTACGCCCGATATCGTTAATTCATTAACGTACCACGTAGAGGTGAAGTGAATCTACATAGACATCTACACAATATTCTGCAAGCTGCCGCAATGGCGTGTGGCGGGGTGTGTTTGGTCACGACCCGTTAACTAAAATAAAACAAAACCAAAACATGTTACCTCTACACAAGTAGTAGTTTGTTCATGCACTCGACAGACCTTAATCACACGAAAGGAAGTATTTACATGCGACATTATTTAATATCAGGATTCGTAGTTTCAAATCGTACCGCAAAAATATTAAAAAGATGGGATTTTTAAATAAAAAGAATAACTTGCAAGGAGAAACTTGCAAGACATCGACAAATATATACACTACCAATTCTAAGTACCTCCTACGCGATTGCTGTCATGTCTATCATGATCTGAAATGGTTCTAGGAAAAGACAACATTTAAATCTATCCATTCTACGATAAATCTCCCTAATTTTACATTGGTGATCTGATCTACCATAGTAATTGGGGGCCTGTGGTATGTCCTTAACATCCTGAAATAAGTAACCTGCCTCAAATGTACGCAGTAAATTTAGCCTGTATTTAAACCTACGGTCGGTGTTCCCATCCTAATTCTTTCAATAGTGTCGTGACTCTGCTACCTTGTTCATAACATCTTTTCACAAGCCTAACCGCTCTTCGTTGCACCGGATCTAGCTCCGAAATTAAGCCTACTTCATGAGGATCCCATACACTTGCAGAATTCGCATGGTGTGGCCTAGCTAACATCAAATAAGTAAGCTTCCGGACCCTTTCATTACAATTTCCAAGTATTCTTTTTATGATTACTAACTTTTTTATTAGGTATTCCGTAAATATCACGAATGCGTTTTCCCCAGAATATATCCTTAGTTATCGTTACACCCAATTATTTTACCGATTTCACGTGTGTAGTGTTGGTTCCCTGTATACTGTGTTTTCCGTTGAAGGAAGTGATTGAATTAGCGCTGATCAGCGATTATACAGGAAGAGGTCTGCAATCATGCCATGGGCGATTTATGGCTGAGCAGTAAGAGTAGAAAACAATTCCCGTTTTGGCCAAAGTATCTAAATAAGCAGCGTACCGGATGTAAAAGTGCAATTATTGTGACTTTGACTTGCATGGGCTGACTTAATGTCTATTTCGCGACTGTATTGAAACTTCATAGTAAACTAGATTTTTTTATGCAGTATTTAAAAATTTTCGCGTACTCCTGTGGTGATTAATGGCCTAAGTGTTCTTGCATCTGACTGGAAATTTGCGATTTTAGGTTGGAATTTTGCCGCCGGCCACCCTCGGTTAAACCCAGATTATGTGATCTTTTGGGAGCCCTCGGTTTGCACGTGAAAATAGTCTTAACCCCTACAATCGGGACAACTTTAATCCTAAATCGAAATGTAATCTCTTCCCTCCCCTCCACAGCACTCCATGTTGTACTTCTTCCACCACTACGAACTGCCAGTGATTCTGCAGCAGGCCCACCTGGAGCAGCTGCTACTCCGTAACCGGCCCGCCGGCGCGGGTGCCATGCTGGTGCGGGTATCGGGCATCTCGTCGAGTGGAGGCGAAGGGTCGTCCGGCGCCGCGTCGGGGGAGGGTAGCGGCAGTCGGGTGCTAGGCGTGGTGATCGGGAGGGCCCTAAGCGGCGCCTCCTCCTCCGGCACGCCCCCCTCCTCGAGTTCCACGTCCACGAATTCGACGCCCTCGACTTCCTCCGCCTCGACGTCCTCCCATTCCTCCACTTCGAAGGCCGCCTCCGGTTCTTCGGATGGTGACGAGGCGGCCGTCGCCGGCACCGCCCGTGAGCCCGAGGACCGCGGGGGTGGTACGACGGGGGGAAAGGTGGACGTCCCCTCAGCGGATGGATGCGGCAAGGCCGGGTCCGCGGAGAAATTGAGGCGGGAGGAGGGAGACGAGGCGGTGGCGTCTTGCTCCGGGAATGGCTCGTCTGCCAGCTCTTTGGTCGAGGGAGGCCAAGCGTCCCGTTCGACCAGGAGCTCAGGGGTGTTGGAACCCGGGAGAGCCGCGGAGGGTGGTTCTGGTGGTGGTATTGCCAGTGGTCCAAATGGAACGGCTGAGGGTTGCGTGGTGCCCGGGAAGGTCGCCGCATAACTAGAGCTCATTTCACTATGAAGGATTAGCTAGTGTCCTGAGAAAGATGGCATGTTGCTATTTTTAGAATCTCCAAATATGACCAATTCCGGCGAAAGATTTGTGATTTATCGCTCCCTGAAAATATATTGGGATACTTTTCGTGCATTACGATGCTGCCACTGTAGGACTGCTTGTTCGAATTTGGGAAATTTAATAATGATCCTCGCTTGAGTTATTACCCATAAACATTTGGCGATTCAATTAATTTCAAAGGTGATTCACTGAGGATTGTTTGGGAGTCAGCCCTTAAAGACTCTTGGCGCATAATTGCCATGTTAACGCAAAAAAATACTAAATTAGAACTTCTTGTTCTATTTTGAGGTAATTGCTTCAGTTTATAACTTACCACCCATGACATTATTGTATTTCATTTTGAATTGGTTCTCAATCTTTGAGACATCCTATGGATTTATGGATATGATGAATGCATTCATCATGAAAATGCCAAAGGAAAATTTTGTATAAATTTATTTGCTAAGGCCTTGCCTAATGGCAGATTTAGTCATGAAATCTGTGCTTTTCAACAGAGAATGATTATGGCACTACCTGTAGCCCAAATAAGTATGCTAAAAATTGTTAGGAAATGCATTAAAGGCTTGTTGTTAGATACACATTTCCAGCCAAATTTTAGCCTCAGATAAACTGAAGCCTGGTCATATCATCCTATCATTGAAAATTATGGCTGGATAAATATTGGATAGATCAGTCAGACACGAAGTTTGCAGGGAAAGGACTCCCCAATATGTTATTAGGATATTAAAAAAATAGCTTTTTATTATATCTGAACCAAAATTGAATGTGTCATTTTAACTCAGAATTTCTACTGAATTTTTCCAATAAAAGCCCATTTGTATGAGTCACAATTAATGTTTTAGCATAAATTTGGTTTGTGGTGCACTTAAAAAGTCAACATTTTTATAAGTTTTTCAACAGAATGCTTGAAGCGGATGTCTTTCTATGGAAATTTCTATTTCAATACTTCCTTCCCACCCTCCCTTTTCTGTATTTTTTTGACTTAGACTGAGGAATGAATCTGGAAAAAGTATGTTCTCTTACTGCAGAAGTTAGGCTTATGAAACTCGAAAGTTTTCAATTTGAGTTTGGAGATGCTTGTGGTTGCCTCCATAGTATGTGTCTGCAGTAATGATAAGAATGATCCAAAGCCAGGACCTGAGTAATATATATTTTCATCATCTTCTGTCACTGGCAGGTTGATCTTGGGCCAGTTCATCACGCATGCAGTTCCTACTGATGCAGGGGAGAGAGGGAGTTGTGCTATGTCTTGCTCTTAAGAATGTTAAAATGCTTCATGAAGCAAGGAAACTGACCTTCCAAAGGTTTCCACATCCTGAAGTTATGATTGTGACATTCTCCAAAGCCATTGTTATTTGAGTCGTAGTCAGTGTTATTGTTGAAACTTATTTAGATAGGTGTTGGGTATCTTGTCTTTTGATTTGTTTGAAACTACAAATAAGATTCCTAGCCATTTAATTATGATTGTGATAATTGTTACCACATTTGGTTGCTTTATTATTTCAAATCATTTTGTTTTCTTGCTGTTTTAAATAAATATAATTAGTTTTATTTATGGTGCATTGTAGGATGTGGTATAAACGTTTTGGAACCTCTTGCCTAATGTGGTGAATTTCTTCATCACCATTACATAAGCCCACATCTCAGTGTTTATTGTTACGTTGTTTTACTCATGTATATACATGTTTTTAGTGCATGCATATTTTTATACCTCTTAAACATGAGTGAGGATTTTAAAATTAGTACTCCCGAGGATTTGGTTACATTTCATCTGTGCTTTTCAGTCCTCTGTAGTTCGGTGCTGGCAAAGAGATCTTGGCTACTTGGATTGAAAAAAATGAATGCCTTTCTTAAGTCGGCTGATAATGCATCGTCATTGACTTAAACAGCCATTTAAAGGCCTACGCATGCATGCAAGCATTGCATCGTTTGGCTAAAAATTTAAATCGAACTTAAAGGATATGATTTATTGACAGAGTAGGACATTTAAATTGTCAGTTTTTGTTTTTCAGAGTTGAATTACTAGCTGTTGTTATGAAGACAATCGGTTTTTAATGCCAGGTTTCTATGAGGCCATCAGCAGAGTATCTAAAATTGTAGGATTCCATTGGTGCAAGAAAAAATTTTTAATTTTCGATATTCTAAGGCTTAATCTCATTGATGCCATGAGTCTTTTTACTCTAAGGTTCTTTGCCTTATTCCCTTTCAATATTGGTGATGAGGTTATTGACCAAGCTATCTTTATAAGATGATGAAGGTGCTTGAATGTGAAAGTTCTATTGGATGGCTATCCCTTAAACTTTGCACTTATTATACTCTTTGTGCCTCTGAACACCTGATTTAAATTAGTTAAATCTGAATATTGAGGATGCTTTAGTGGTGTTTGCAACTAGTATATATGAAAGCAGTGTTTGTAAATATTGTATTTTGTAATATTTCTTGTTTTATTCCTCTCCTGAATGTATTTATACTATATTTATACACATAGTCATGTAATTATTTTCAGGTTCCCTGACTGATGCCGTTTTAATTTGTTATATTTTCGAAGTTGTGTGAGAGAATGGGAAATATTGCTGTAAAAATTTAACTTGATTATTCCTGAATTCCATGAATTATCGGTAGAAGAGCAATACTGTTCATTGACTGTGTGTTAAATATACTTTTGTATACATAAAATTTCGTTTGTTAATGCATATTTTGATATATGCATGTAAATATGAGTACCTGTACATATATATACATATATCACTATATTGTACAGTTTTTTTGTCCTGCTCCCTTCCCAGTATAAATAAATGGTACATATTGTAATCATGAATATACAAGGGTTGTTCAATAAAGTGAAATCATGAATTTTTAAATACATAATTTATTGTTCAAAATTTGATTTTGTTATATTTTTAGCTTAATTTTTTATGTTAATGTGGTACAAGTTTCTTTGATTTTATTCTAGAATTGCCTCAGTAGCACCATTGCAGGTGGAAACATGTTCAGTTCTACAGAGGTGATGGAGGTGACACATTTCGTGTTTTATTGAAGGTTTGCCTTTGCCTGAATAAATCTTTAGCTGAAGCCATGAAATGATACAGGAGGGTAAAAGAGTCTGTTCTTTCCTATACCACAGAAAGAAGATTGTTTAGCATGTTTTAAGAGGGTAGAAGGGTAGAATTTCAAAGGAAGTTGGATTTGGAGCTCCAGTCACTGCTCTAATGGGAGTATGCATTAACACTGCTGCTACCCTTGTGAGAGAAGATCATCAAATAATGTTAGAAGTACTATTAGAAAATTTCATTTGGGGCCATCCAAACATTGGTCACGGAAAAAATGTTGGAGATGTATTTGTGAACAAATTCAGTACAACACACCCCAAAAATCAATTTGAAGTGTGTTTTACATCCCCCCTATAGTCCAGATCTACCTTCATGTATCTTTTTTCTATTCCCCAATGCGAAAAAACGACCTTGTGGAAATTATTTTTCATCATCGCCTGAATCAGGTCCAGGCAAAATGAATGTTTCAACTTGCAACAGCTGATGCAATACTTAAGTAAAATTATTGAAGCATGTACCACATACATAGTATGCTAACAATATAACAAAATAAAATTTTTTCGCAGTAATTTATGAAAATAAAAATTTTAGCGATCACTATACTGAACAACCCTTGGAGATCAGAATCTGTTGATCTAACCCATGCTCTTGGTGGTCAGTTGTCATAGATAAATTATCCTAACTTTTCCATCCTTTAGCACTATGAACACAGTTTTAATTGCTTAGTCACTGTAATCATCAATCTTTTATTTTAAAATGATATATAATTGAGAATTGTGATGACAATGTTTTTTAAAATGATGATTTTAGTCCTTGAGGAGGTGAAAATGTTATTGAGTCTAGAATTATGCCTGTTAGAAGGGGTTGTTTTGGTTCTCGTAGTGGATTCAAAGAATATTAGGTAATCATCTAAAGGTGCTTTGAGAGGACAGCAAAAGAATATACGACGATAACGTTATGTTATCATACTGCGGCTTTGCCAAATGAATCATTTGTTTGGTGGGACGTTCCCCTGTCGTAGCTGATAAAATACTAATAGGAATGATTTTTAAGCGGATGCCAAATGTTCGTTTCCAAACGATACTGTCACACTATTGTTAGGGGATAAAGAGGTTTTCCCTCTTCTTTGGGCTTTCAAATCTTCCCAAAAAGCATAAATTCAGCATCATTCCTAAAAGGGAGCCATCAAAAAACTCATGACCGCCAAATGGCATCAAAGTACGAAATTATTCCCCACCCTCGGGGATATACCTTTGTAAAGATTTTGCCGAGGGTTATGAATAGAGAACCCACGAGAAGAGGACCCAACCCTGGTGAAGGACGGGAGACGGCGAGGAGCCTGGCTGTTTTCGCGAAGCAACTGCCCCGCTCTCTATAAGCATGCTCACCGAACAAAGGTGTAAGCGGGAAGCTTCCTGAAGACGGGGTCGAGGGAGCCATGGAGTGGATGGGGTAGCAGCCGCCGGTAGAGGGACCAAGGGGTGAGAGGTAGGGCGATGAGTGGCGAAGCCCAACAAACGCAAGTCATTTTCCTCCGTGTCTCTTGTTATTCTCACGTAGAGGGAAACCCATCGAGGATCTTGGCTTGATTGAATGGAGGGTACAGCCGCATTCGCCGGCGAGCGTGGAACCTCATGCAGGAAGCGAGTGGCGAAGGGAGGAAGGGAAGGCCTAAAATGGCGAGGTAGGGATTGAGAAGAAAGGGCAATTCCTGGCGTTGCTTGTTCGCCGGATATTGGGAATCGTAGCCATTATACACACGCAATGGAAAGGGGAGGTGGTTGGTGGAGTTTGAGGGAGAGCATGACGAAAATGGGCAGTTTGAATGAAAACCATAAAAGATAAACGGGCCGTATATTTTTACGAAATTCCTCCCTCGGTGTGATTAGAAAAGAATAATAAAGAATTCAGCATCGACAACCTTGTCATTAGGATCGAGGATGATTTCCATTTCGAAATCCAAGTTAGTCTCGTTTTAGTCCCGCTTCCAATTACCTTTACACGATTACTTAGCTTAGACCAGGGGTGTCCTGAACTATGCTCCGCGGATCACTGGTGTCCCGAACTTGAATACGTAGGCGTTCCACGATAATTCGGAAAGATTTTATACACAGCAATGCCGTACATTTAAAGGTCTGCTTCTATCTACTCCAATTAATAAATGAAATTTAATTTTAAATTTCCTACTTTATGTGTGTGCGTGGATATTTGAAGTAAAAGTATCGCCGTTTAAATTATGCTTGTTCTTACTAATAATGTACCAAAAACTTCGTACCAGCCAATCCCGTGTTCCCACAAGTTACTTTCGTAACTTAGTGTTGCTCTTTCTAGGCGACTAGTTGAACTAATGGCAAACATTCGTCTAATCTTGAATATTGTAGTAGAAATGAAAAGCACTTCGTATATTCGGAAATGTCTTAAAAATGAAATCACAGATCTCCTCCAGTCTTAACCGAAAGACTCTTCGGCATCAGTGCATAAAATCGGGAGGAAAAGATCTGCGGGAAATTTTAAATTAGTAAAATTGACCTAATTACAGAATTTAAATATTATTTTAAAATAACCCATTCATTTTTGGTTGAAAACTGTAACTTTGAATAAAGGAAGGCCAAGTAATTCTATTGATACGTCTATCACTTTAGAAGAAAATTATTTAAAACCCGAGGTTTCTTCAAAATATAATATTAAAGAACAAGTTTTATTCATGAACAGACCAAAACAGAAGAACGATGAAAGATATTCAATTTACTTGTATTGGTAATTCAGATGCTATTGAAGCAATGTGTAATTTATGTCATCAAATATTCGCAAGCAGTTCTTTGGCCCCATCAAAACTCCGCTGGCACTTCGAAACAATACACAGTGATTATAATGAAAAATGCATGGAATTTTTAAGAGACAACTCAGTTGGCTCTACCTACAAAACTTGAAATCACTGCTTATACACGATTTCCCGAAAACTACTGAGTACGATTCCTAGGTTCGAAATCCATTTTCCGTGGCAGCTAAACCAATACGCTTAAACTTAATGACTATGAAATTCTATTGGATAAAATTAGTGACTCTGATTTGAAACAAAAATACAAAGATCAATCTTTATATGATTTCTGGGTGAATTTGTTAGAAGAGAACCCTAATGTATCAAAACAAGCTATACTTCCATTATCGTCAACCTATTCATGCGAAACGGAATTTTTTTTGTGCTTCAACAAAGTCAGGAGATACAACAAGTTATTAAAATATGCTAATGAGGCGACGCGTTTATTTACTCTTTGCTTTCATTTGCATTCGATTTGAGAACACCCCAACTTCCCGTAACTTCCGGTAACGTCCTTTGCTTACCAATTCAGAGATCGCGGGTTTGATTCCCGCTTAGGTTGGTTTTCCTCCATCTAGGGATTGGATGTTTGTAATTGTCTTTAATGTATATATGTATATGGGTTATAAGGAGGAAGAGGAGAGTATTAAGTCTCTATCTCACCCCAATCAAGTCGTTAAAGAGATAAATATATAAACGTCTGCAAATATTTCCGGAATGGGTGGGACTGCAACACTTCTTTGCTCCATCACATACGAGCCATCCTTGTTGAATCGATACTTTTTGCTCCTCTCTGGTAAAGGGTTGTCTTCATGCAATTTGAAAACGAAACGCCTTTCCAACCACCGGGTTCAAGTTGCTTTTCGTGATTTACAGCGACAGGGCCACAGGGAACTGGTGATGAATTGGTGCCGTTGGTCTAAAATAGAAACGTATCCACATTCTGCCGCATGGGCGTGTGGCGCGGGGTGTTTGGTCACCACTCGTAATTAAGAATACCGTATACAAAACCAACAAATTCATACCAATCTACACGCACAAAATCGTAAGCATTCATGCAAAAACCTTTACAACTCACCCACATGCAGATACATATACTATCAACTAATTCACGCATGCACGTACGAATATAAATTATGTCTACGTAACGCTTAATCTTATCCTGACTTGTACATACAAAATCGTTAATATTTCTATGGTGACTTTGGTTTCTTACTATTATGATTCCTGATTGTCCAGGGAAAGAATGAGTATTTGTATCTATCTGTACCGGAATCTATCTCCCTTATCTTCATGGTCTGATCTACCTAAGTAGTGTGGGGCCATAATAATTTCTTTAGGCTCATTGTTAAACCCATTTCTTCTGAACCCTTAAAGTCTCAGTATGGCTTGTTCTCTTATCATTTCAAACAGCCCCCAGCCTAATTCCTCTAAAAGGCTTGTCACACTCGTCCCCTTATCTGAAAGTGTGCGAACAGTCCTAGCATCACATCAAAGGCGCGGTGTTAGGACTTCTCGCAAAGAAATCATTCTGAATAAGTGCTTGCAAGATCAATGAAATTGCAATATGCCTAGAGTGGTTCAAAAATTTCATATTAATCTACACAATAACCAGCGAGCTGCCTATGGGGCATGTGACGGGGTGAGTAAGGGCATCATCCATAAATGCAGAAATGTTAGTTCGCACATGCTCTTTAATGTATTGTCTGTACATTATATAGTTAATTCAGAAAAATGCTTGAGAGCAAGTCTATGCACAGATACATATACATACACCATGTAGTAATTGGTATGTTCGAATGAATGATTAAATTTTAGTCTCTTAGTCTTATTTCATTAACTACCAGGAAAAACTACTCGTCATACAGAAAAGTCGGCGCAAAGAGCTAGAATAATGTAGAATTATCCCGATTACCTCTTATGAAAATGACTCATTCAAATAGTTCACTACACTTCCATCTTATGTATGAAGTTTCCCCAATGTTTAAAGTGGAAGCCTACCCGTGATTTAGTACACGTAGTACACATGACGGGAGACGACCAAAGCTTAGGTCATTTGCACCATTGGAGAAATGTAGGCAATTGGTAAGTGGGATTCAGGGAATGAAGGAATATCGGAGAGTTATTGATAGAGAGAGCGTTGACACTAGCCTACTCTTTAAAGAACGGCTCCTTGGAATTCACAGTTAATGTTCCACCCGAAGAACGATATACTACACTTGAAGGGCTCTCCATATAGCATCCAAAGTAGGAATCAGGAGACCACCGAAAAATCACTGTGCTGTACATAAATAATGTAAAATTTCTGCTGAGGTGGGAGCTTATGTCGTCAAGGAATAAGGAGAGCAGAGACCCTATAAAATTCACTGCTGTACTCCTGAATTTATGTCTGCCTTTAATGCACTCAAACCTTTGATGACTACTTTTGCTATTTTGCTAAGAATTGATGACCTGTCATTCTAAGATATTGCAGCATTACGATATTAAAGAAATGCCTTCTGTTACTGGAGACTCTCCTATTGTCACCTGTGAAGAGGAGGGACACAAGAGCTAGTTTCAAGTCGCATTAAACCTTCTACCGATCCATGGAAAAACCTTGTGAATTATATGCGATGTCTTTTGCAAGTTATGTTATTATTCAAGCGGGTATTTTTTACGAATCCAGGGCTTTGTTTGTATTTATATTCCTTCCTGAGGCAATAATATTCTGCTTATGAGATTGATGATGAGGAATGGCGCATAGGTGTGGAGAGAAATCTGGCATCACCATTAGCCTACTTTCAAAGGTGCCAAAGGGTCCACTACTTAAGATCCCATAGGACAGGCGGCGGATTGCATTTAGAGTGGTCTCCTCATGACACCCTTGTACGATAACTTGATATTCCCTCCTGGGCTAATGTATTTGACTTTTTTTCCAAATCTTGAAGAATCGAAAGAGTTCAAATGTAAAGAGCTAGAAAACTGCAATTCAGAAAGTTACGATCATGGGCATGGCAAAAGCTGAAAAAGTGTTTCAATACGACATGAATAGAAGATTAAACTTGTCGTATCCTAAATAAATCGTAGGTTAAAATTTTTTTCGTGAAAATTTCTTATTTTTAGCATATATTTTTCCATCGAAATCACTGAAGTAAAAATTTACGATGGCTAATATTTAAAGAGTAGTAGTTTTAATTGGAGGCGACAGCTCAGGTCATTTGCGCTATAGGGATGGACAGGAGAGGATGTAGGGCGGAGAGAAACCCGGCGTCAGCATTAGCCTGCTATTAATGAAAGGCGCCGAGAGGTCCTCAGAAGGGGTCCCATCACTTTTTGGAAGGCACAAGTGCCTTCCACAAAGCACCTCAAGTAGTGATCGGGACACCGCTGAAAAATATTTGTCATACCCGAGATTCGTCCCCGGCCCCCTGCATCTTCTTCTTCCAGTACGTTAGCCACCGTACCATCTCGATCCCCCTAATGTTTAAAGAAAGAGTAACAGAAGACTTAGGGTGCCTAGCATGAATAACTAAAAATATAATAATAATGGCCACGAAGTTGAAGATATCGGTAGCAAAGGAGATTACACAGATGAATAAAAATGAGAAGAGGGAAGAGAACTGAATTTCACTGTGGTGAATTACATCTTTTAAATACTAAAAATATGTTAAATTATAATTATTTTTGTTTGTCACTTAATATTTACTTCATTTAACTCAAGATTGAATGTTTACGAATTAAGTAAGATACGCGAGAGTTAAATTTTTAAAAGGTTAGTCACTAATGCCGCACAGGCCGACATAACGGAAGCATATGAGTACAAGGTAATCAAACTATGCTATTTTGCAATAAATATGAAAACAGGAAATGAGAATAAATTTTACCAGCTAGCGAGTGACAGGCTTTAGTTTTCAGTCATGTGGTCTATGTGTAAGCTTAACAATATCAGATAAATACTGGGAAAACCTTTCTCCCAATCTCTTTTCCCCGTGTTTCCAGCTTCTTTTGGTGCCAAATGACTTTAGTGCATGACGACCAAATAATAATAACTACCGAATGTTATTATTAATTTTATCAGGAAAATGTGTAATTCTAATGCAACTATCAGTCAAATTTCGGAACATGAAATTTTTACTCTATTTAAAAACTTCAAGGAAAAAGCATTTCATTCACTTGTCAACCTTAGGATTTTTGTAAATTTAAATGAAATCCTAGTAAATTGAATTGGTTAAGCGTCACCTTAATCGCTAAATTTATGGTCATTTTCTTATTCCTGTTTAAAAATAAATTTAGATGTAGAACCTTCCACAAGGAAAGGGAATTGATTACCATAACCTTGTACAAAAAAGAAAAAAATATCAGTTAAAACCATAACGCACGACATGATCTTAGTGAATGAAGCAAGATAACATTCGTAGATTGGATGCTTTTGAACTGTGGATATGGAGAAGAATGGAAAAGTTAATATTGACGAAAAGGGAAACAAAAGAAGCACTAGGCTTGGCAGGGGAGAAATTCAAATGAGGCAGGGAAGGTGGCTATTGAGTGGAAATGGAATATAGAAGATTAGAGTGAAAACTTATGGATTAAAGAAGTGAAAAGTGTGCGTAATTTAAAAATCATTTTTGAAGTGTATGCTGTTTGATTGTGTCTTGATATGCGAGGTTTATAAATAAAGGCAGTAAATAGTGTCTATGCCCATCATAAATCTTCCTAAACCGCTGCACTATCATTGATAGAATAGTCATTTGGCGATAGCATTATGCATTGAAAATATGGTGCGTCTTAACACAGGGCTGAAAATCCCCTAAAGATATGCACTGACGTTTTCCAAGTTTCCCAACTAAGTACTAAATATCCCCTTGCATCTTTGTCGTTTCTACGAGTACCTCGTTATGTTACAAAGAATTAAAAGGAGTAAAGAAGTTGACAAAGAGGAAGATATCGAAGTACTTCCCGTGGTCAAGCGAGTGTTTTTTATGTTGGAAGAGGTGGGGAAGGTGGCGGGGGAGAGGGATGACTATGAGTTTGAAGAGTTTTCCTCAAGAAGTGTTCTGAAAGGGATCGAATTCCCATGTCAATAGACGTCCACATGCCTCCCTGAAATTTAATACTGAAATATGGGACGACAATTATTTTGCTGAGGAACTAGACACAGCAAAACTTTGCTATGAAACCAGTAGTTGTATCAACAAGTCGATGTCCTACATCATCGGAGCAATTGCTTTGTCTAGCAGTGAAAAATGAGAAGGCGTCTTCATTCCTAGAATTCTACTGCCCCAGATGTCCCGTTTGATTTAAAGCGTCTACGATTTCCAATATTTATGACCTGCGAAATAACTGTGCGAAAGGATAAAGCCGAAGAGTAGAAATTTGCAGTGCAGAGTAGAAGTGACCTTTAATTCGCTAGGGGAAAATTATTATGTCACCTGCTTGGACGTTGGCAATTCTAAATTCACCACATTTTTGCTCACAAAAATCAAAATAATTTTTTCCAAAACCAAAAATATTTCTGATAAAAAAATAATAACTTAAATGGATTAAACTATGATCCCTGGAAAGTTAGAGTAATATATTTTTCATCCGTAAACTTCCAGTCAGCTGGAGTTATCGGCTCAACGAATAAAAGCATGGTGTGCTATTGTTAACTGATTTACCAAGGGGTCTAAAGTTATTACGTCCGAACGTTTCGAACTTACAATGCAAACCAGTTCAACTCGTTAATGTAGTTTATCTCCATGGTTAACGAAATGTTTGTTCTAATTTGACGAGTGGATGGAGTATAAAAGAAGAAGAGGAGGTCCAGATGGGCTGAAGGTGAATAGTTAGGTGCGTAGGTCACCCGAGGGATGTGAGACGAAAAGGGTTGCAGAGATGGAGGGAGGGAGGGGATGAAGTGAGGAAGCGGTGGCGTGTGAGGTATTTTAGCGGCTGCGGAGGTTGAAAGGTAATCGGCCAAAGGGTTCTTTGGAGTTGGGCAGATTTCGCGGGCGCGGGGGGGATGTGGGATGGGGGTGGATTGGTGGGGGTGGACGGAGAAAGGGGGTAAGCGGGCGGGAATCGGAGAGAGGGAATAACTCCGTGTGAAAGGAGGGAGCTGAGCCTTGCAAGCCGTAGAGTGGGGGCGTGCGGGGGAGGGCGACGGGGAGGACTTGGTATTCGTCGTATTCGAACCCCTCTCCCTCCCACTCCCTCCATCTCGGTCTCTTTCTGCGCGCGATATATACTTTAAGGCTCAACTGGATCTCGCTAATTAAACACCCCCTCCCCCAGCTCTGCTCCCCTTCAAAGGAGATGACTTCTTACTCCTTATTTCTAACCCCCTCTTCTCCCCGGGCCGTTCCCTCTGCTTCTCTCTGAGTCCCTCCCCCTAGCGCGACCTGTCCCACCTCTCCTCCGATCCATTCCATTTCCACTCTTCCCCCTTACCCTTCCTCGCTCGCACCCCCTACCCTTCCCCGTACCCACCTCCCCCGGAACCCTCGGGGACCACCCTAACTCGCAACAGTGTCCCTTCGCTAATTGACCCCCTGATCCGTGGGGTTTATCTTGCGCTACTCTGATGCGGGTCTCATACTTCTGCTTCCCCTCTTTTCTCTCAGATATTTTCTAACTCCCTCCTTCCCTGTTTCACAGCGTCATCGCTCCTCTCGGCTATAGATTCTCGAGTCCGCTATATGATATCTGCCGTTGCACATCTTATATTTTTTCCCATTTCCAAGATTTCCTGTACTTCCTAATCTCTCATCTGAACCCCCGCTTGCATTCATCTTTCATCTTTTAATCTTTCAAAGTCTCCCTGTACTCAGTAAGCGCTTTATCGGGCCTCTTTGAATTCGTGGTTATTTACTTTTGCGAGTTTTTCTGTCCTCTTCCCGGGGATCGGAAGGGGTTTCCAGAAAATGGTGCCTCGCAAAAAATGATAAGCCCTACGGTGTTTTTGATATGCATTTTTTTAGTCAAGCATGGGTAATTTCGATATATTTTGTTGGTAGATGTAGAAAAGTCGGGACTACAACAGGAAAGACTTTTCAAACTTTAAATACACTAGTAAGTTAAGGAAGCATATAACTTTTTTGTACTATAATTTTTACTGCAGATGATCTGAAATTACATCTCGACTGTTACAATTAAGCTACATTTTTTTTCTTTGAAGAACGTACAACGAGTAGTCTGTGTCACCAAAATTGATTGGATTTGAGCACATACAATTGCATGGTGTTTTTGTAATCATGTACCGATGTGCTCATATTAAGCATTCTCTGATGTTGTATGTCGACTTCCATCAATAAATTTTCAATAATTTTTAAATTTAGCCTGTTATATTCTTTGACGCCTTAACGCCGTCAAAACTTCCGCTTTGTTCCTCTATCTTTGCTTTCCAATGTTGCAACTAAGTTTGTGATGCATGTTCTTCCCTCCCCGCCGCATAATATATTTATGGGCGAATATATTTTATTTTAAATTGCCAGGTGCCTTCTACGTAGAAATTTTCAACTGCGAAATGTAATTCAATTTTTAATATCTGTAGAAGCCCACCTGTTACAATTTATAGTAATTAACACATAATTTCCGCTCAACATTTGTTTTCTCTAGCAACTTTGGTTTATGTATGTATAAAATATCTCTACCATTGCTGATGAAGCTTAATAAAATAGCGGAAACTCCCATCTATTCCATCATGTGTGATTATTTATCGATATTTACTTGCGACTTATATTTCGATTATACTACTTCCGAGAGTCAGTGATTTAAGTTTTTGTTCAATCGGATGATTTTATAATTGACTGAGGAAGATAATATGGACAGGAAATATTCTGGTAGATTGACAAGGATTGGAACCGTATTTGTTATTTAATACATTGCGGTTATTTCTGCGTTGAATGGCTCTATATGGATACTCTTCTTTTATTTGCACTACGTTCAACTTGTCTGTTATAGGTGTCACCCTTCGGAAACACATCTACGAACAATCGCATTCTCTCTTCTTTAAACTAACTCAACATTATTACGCCCAAATTTCCCTATTATGCTCTGGGAATTTTTGGCAATGATGAGTCTTATGTAAGGAAAACCAACGAGCATCCGTTTTAACGTAACTCGGTATGGGCTGGCGGGAAAGAGCAAAAGGAAAAAGAGGGGAAATGGGATACATACAGGCACTGATGGATACGCGTACTGACTCGATATACAGAGTGCATCCCAAAAGTAATGCAATTAAATTTCCCGCGCCGTTTCTATTGGCTAAACTGGAATCAAAGTAGTTAGAGTAGGTTGAGGGAACGCTAAGATTTCCCGCAAAACCAATCTCAATGCTCTCCAAGCTGTGGAAACGGCAGGACTTCAATTATTGTAAACCTCTGCGCGCCGAGAGTGTCACGAGAGACCAACTGAGTGGAAATTTAAAGTGAACTTTTGCAACGTATTGGAAATGAACCTGATTATTTGGACTGGTAATGAAATCTGGGTATTTGAATACTACCCAGACATAAAACACCAAAGCTCTGAGTGGCACACTGACCAGTTCCCTAGGCCCAAAAAGGCAAGAATGAGGAAATCAAAAGTGAAAACAATGCTCATCGTCTTTGACAGTGAAGGAGTGGTCCATAAGGAGTTTGTTCCTCAAGGACGGACTCTTAATGCTACCTACTACGTGTGTGTGCTGGAAAGACTCCGAAAAAGGTCGTCAGGACGAGAAAATACATCTCCGCTACCTGGTTACTCCATCACGACAACGCGCCTTGCCACAACGTGCTACGAGTCCGCGGGTTCCTGGCCAAACACCAGGTGCCAATGCTGCCCCTCTATAGTCTCGATGTCACCCCAGCAGACCTCTTTTTGTTCCCTTGGATTAAGGCAGCCCTGAAAGGAACCTGTTTTTCGTCCATAGAAGAGATCCAATCAGCCGTGACGAAGACCTTGCGAGAGGTCCCCGAAGACGCCTTTCAGGACGCGTACCGATCATGGCAGAGTCTCTGTAAAAACTGTGTTTAGACCCAAGGACATTGCTTTGAAGAGGCTGAGGTGTTTGTGCAAATCTGTTAAATACATTTTTTAAAATTCAAGAAGTTCTCTCGGGTTTCCCACCGGGTCAGGTTGCAGTACACCGACGTTTCGAAGGCTGACTCTGCCATCGTCTTCAGGGTGAAGTGACCCTCCAGAGTCAGCCTTCGAAACGTCGGTGTACTGAAACCTGACCCGGTGGGAAACCCGAGAGAACTTCTTGAATACCATACGCCGGGAAAACCTGAGATCCTTCACATTTTTAAAAATATTTGCATCACTTTTGGCGCGCAGCCCGTATGCAGAAAATACCTCCTAGAGCATGCTTGTTACCCTGAAGTGAACTCTTAGTTTTTTGCGTCCTATAGTTTGCTAATCCTATAGAAAGAGGAGAGTGAAGGAATGAATTAATTTCTCACACCATTCTTGTTGTTATAGAAGAGAATGTTGATATTACCTACTCTTAGAATATCTATTATTGTATTCTACGTTCTGAAATCTCCATGTATATTTCTGTTTTCAATTACCGAATCAAAACTTGAAATTAATAGTAATAATCCCTGTTAGTCCATGCTAAACACTTCTAGTGTGGTCGTATGTCCTACTCACTGCCATCCACAATGCCTCGTATGCGCAGTTGGTTTCTGTGAGATTAAGGGGAACGCGACACAAATCCAACCCCGGATGGTGCCAACGTCTCTCCCTCGTTCTCACGGACAGATACCGAACGGAAGAAGTACGGTTTTCACGTAGCTTGACCCATGACTTTATTGGAAATAATTCTTTATTTTATTTATTTTAATTTAAAACATTGTTTACATACAGCAGTAGCGCCATTTTACAGTGAAAAATATAACAAACATGAAAGACGACAAAAGACAATAGCGTAACAATTACAAAAATTTACCGGGAATCGAACCCGGGCCTCCCGGGTGAGAGCCGGGTATCCTAACCACTAGCCAATACCGGAAATATTTTTTAACATTAGTCTACTGCTATCATTAAGTTATCGCTTTAATCATACATGTTCATAAGTTCTCGATCATATGATTTTGTGGTCATGAACTTTAGAAGATGATCACTAATTGATCTTTCTTATTGTTCGAACAATGTTGATAATAGTCATATCAGGATATGAAAGACACTTAAAAATCGTGTTTTGCTTTTGATATAGTCTCCAAGCCAAAGTGACGCCACTATGTCAAAGAATATTTCTAGTGCACCTCCGCTGGCAAGAATGATCACAGGCAGTAGCTATTAATGAGCAGGAATGCGCGGTGGATTAAAAAAGGAAGGCCTACATTAGCACAGTGTCTCTGATACGAGTCTCGTTTGTACAGCACTATTCACGTATTTCTAATTAATGTATCAATTATATGGCTGCAAAATTTTCAAACCATAAACGTTTAAGGACGCCAGTGAGTGATACTCGTATTATAGAAGATGGAATGTCGTAGTTTATATAGTATGTCGATATTCTGCATGAATTTTGTATGGACCCATCTTTATAATATTTTTCTTGCATGCTTTGAATATATCATGTCAATAAGTATTCATACTTTGATATGGGGCATAGCCGTGTACAATGCGGGAACGTTGAACCAAGGTGATGGGCGTAGATTGGAGTCTTCTGAGAGATTGATGTGGTGGAAAGGGATGAAAAAGATGAAATGGACACAAAACGATGGCAAATGTAAGGACTAGGAATTTATGGGGAAGGAGAGAGGTTTATTCATAAAAATTCAAAGGAGGCAGGAAAGGTGGTTGCAGAAAATTTTGATCGGCAATGGATGTCGAAGACCGTGATAGAAGGAAGAGCAATCGGCAGGCGAAGGAAGTGGAGGAAGAGATTTGAGATTTTGGACAAAATTAAGGAAAATTGTGTACGGAATTGATGGGTGAATCGTATTGTGTCCAGTTGTGCCTCCTTAGGCTAGGCTTATACATGTAGGATCTGGAGGAATTATGCATTTCCAATCAAGAGGCAGTTGGTGCGCGCATGGTACTTGACCCGGGCAACCGGTCAATTACGCCGCCCAAGCGAACTGACCAGTGCGATGACAATAAAACCCTATCCTTTTCGGCAGATTTTAGAACGGTTCTTAACTATGACAAATCATAAATTATAATAATATTAAAAATTTTGTAAGAATAGCCTTGCCACATCGATTTTATCAAGATGGAGAGTGAATTTACTCCTAAATATTTGTAGAAAATGTTCCCTTAATCCATAGATATAAGCTAATATTTTGACTCTACATTGAAATGCGTGGAAGTTTTTTTTTTGAAAAAGTGAACTGTTTTAATATTAGATAATATCCTTCACCAAAGCAAAGCTCATGGCGTATTTTTCTTTCAATTCGTCATTCTTGAGATAAATTTTTCATACATATTCGTTATTCAGCGTCCATTTAAAAATTGTGTAGCCTATCCATTGCCAGGATAATATTCATCAGCCTTTCATCTCAATTTATGATGAGAATTAAGTGCGATAGTGCTTCAAAGATTCAGGATGGCTAAGTGGGCATATCACTAATATCGCATACTTGTTGAAGGGATTTGTGCGAATGCAATGGGAACGAGGACCATCCTGATACCCCTCTCATCATATAAACCCTCTCACTGAGCATTCCAATTCATTCCCATTCCCCCCTCCCCATACCCCTCCCTACGCCCCACACCCCCAATCTCAACAACTCGACCTCTCGGCCCTCGAGTTCAAACACTCGCATTCTCCTTCTTCACTTGCTTTTCCATTTTTCCCTTCCGCCGCACCCGTCCCCTTTCCGACCCCAACCTCTCCTACCCTCCCAGCCTCCCTTCCCAACCACCCTTTTGCCCTTTTCTCGTTCTGCTTTTGTTCTTCTCTTCGGGTCGCCGCCACTCCCTCAACACCCACCCCACCCCACCTCCTCCCGCCCGCACTCCCTTTGGCGTTGCAGCAGTGAAATGGCCGAGGAATTTCGGGAACAGACCCATTGTGCTACGGGCAGAAAAGTATTTTTCCCCAGTAGTCGGCTGCAACGCTTGAACAGAGGCGACCGCCGGCGGATCGGCGGGAGATATAGATAATGGCACTTATACACACACACAATATGTATACATATGTATATATAAATATATATATATATATAAATAAATATATATATATATATACACTTTGTGTATATATGATTATATATATGTGTGTGTGTACTTATGCATGTGCTTACATGGTTGTATGTGACTCGTATACCTCCTCTTCTCTTTTACTGTACGTCTTTTTCCCATTCCGGCCAGCTAGCTACGCTCCCTCTCTCTCCTCCGTCTCGTCCTCTCCTCACCCTATTCCGTTCTCCCTTTCCCCAAGTATCTTAACCGCACCAGCCTCCCTCCCCTTATTCCCACCCCAGTCACGCCATAAGACGCTGTGCTTCGCGAGCGATCGCTTCCCGCCTTTGCTCTTCTTGCTCGTTCCTCATCCATCGCCTCGTTTGACTTTCTCGAATCGAGTCGATCGATGGACTGAGCAATCGGGCACGTTGGGAGCGGCACAAGGAATTGCTAATTAATTAGAAAACCTTGGATCCGATCAATTGGCTTGAAGTTGGGGAATGTCACCCGTTGAATGGAATACGTATTTTCTGGCTGACTCATTTCATGACTGACTGGGTCGCGACTTATCCATGGGGGCGTGTAAATTCCTCACGTTGATCTCTGAAAGAGAGTCTTGGGGTAAACAAATGAAAACCTTACACCCGCAATAACAGACAGTCCGCGCGAAAGGTGGCATTGCTGTTGTTACGTGTCGATACTGCCATCGCTGTATTAGGAGAGCTGCATAGTTACCACTCACAGGTGCACACAGTTGCTTCGCAATGTCTTTTTTGGTGCTCGGTTTTCATTTGACTGCCCCACGTACTATGGCGAATTTTCTTCGGGATCAGCTTCAGCCACGCGCGATTCAATTACTGTATTTTGAAGTAAGGTCAGTGCAAAATTTCTATGTTGAACTCGAATCGAAGTAAGCCGAAATCGTGACTTCGCTCAATGAATGACCTGCGGTTTATACCTTGTCAGCAGAAAGGTTGTTAGTTGTGGGATTCATTTATCTAATGAGCATGTCTGTGTTTCTGGAATAAAAGCACATGATATAGTTGTTTATAGAAATATATGTGGCACTAAGGTTACTATGTTGTTACAAATACGAAAGGAAAGGATTTTGAGGGATTGAACTATAAATTTGCAGTTATAGCATATCGCCCATGGATAAAGAGTGTCTCAAAACTTGCATATATTTATCTAATGCCATGTACATGGTCCATTTCATAAATTTTTTCGACTCTCTTTCGACGAAAGTTTTAATTCAGGAGTAAGACAATCTCTTCCATTTTGTAAATTATTTCATAAAAGTGTCTACTCATCAGTTCACTAAAGATTTCCAGCTCGAGCATGCAACCATCAAGATGAAATTTTTAAAACCGTCATAAAAATTTGTTATGAACCACGGCGTCCGATTTTGGTCCTTCACGTTTACAAGAATGACATTTTTCTCACCCAGATTTTACTTTCTACACATAAGTGCAGGAAACTGTCCTTGACATGAACAAGATACTAACCTTATTTTATTACTTCTTCCTCCCGTAGTTTTGAACATTATTGGGGTTTTTTTTACAAGTTAATGTGCGAAATTTTACTCCAAGGTACTGAACTGGATCTAGCATTCTTTGGTTTATCTCACTTAATCTAGGTACCAAATCCTTGTATTAACAATTTTAAAATTTCAAAATAACTTGCCTTGCATTTACAATTAAGATCTTTTCTTTAATAACTGGATTAGCATGTACATAAATACCATTATCAGTGTGTAAATCAATTTTATTATTTGAATTTCAGTTCAAGTTACCTTGGAAGGAAAATCAACACCGTAAATCCAGGTACCAGTGATATGGGTCCTACAGAGTTTAAGGTGTTCCAAAGTTCAAAAGACATTTTGTGTACTAAAGGTTTCAGTGGAATTTCTGAATTTCCTATCATGCCAATCCTTCTAAAGACCGAAGGATCTTAGCTTGAATGAGATGTTCTGAGATTCAGCTATTTATGTACGCCATTAAATTTGCGAATTGAATTATCCTCCTGTGGGAACTAATTGATATACCGATTACAATAAAAAAATCATCTTCTCGTAGAATAACATCAGAATCATTTCGTTGCTGTCATGAGCATAACTAAGTACTACCTATCTGAATTCAAGAGAGCTAGTATTAATGAGTGCGAATTATTATTTGCAGTGTTCTAATTCAAATGTCAATTATCTCAAGGTAAACCCTGGGGCTCTTAGATAGCAGGTTTTAATTTTGCCGTATTGGCCATATCCAGCGGTCTCAAGTCAAGTGAAATTTATCCTTTTACTGTTTGCATCAAATCCTCATCAATGCTGAATTAATTTTACACAATTCCTGTTCAGATTATTTGCTGTAATCGAGGGTGATGGGTTTCTATTGGAAGAATCTTTCCCCCGACATGAGTACGTCTTGAATAAAAGTCCAATGAAAATTCCATAGGCGTAATGATTGCTCAAGGAAAGCTTCGGGAGTGCACGGTCTACCCACGGCGGCCCATGACTCAGGTAATAACACCGTCCTCCGCCGTCACCCTTACCGATCCTAGTTCCCGTTCTTCCTCCACGGCCCCACATATAGGAAGAAGCGTAGGGGATCCTGCTTCTCCCTCCACCTCTTCCCTGCTTCCCCAGCCACTTCGACAGCCTCCGCCCATCTACCTCCCTTCCTTCCCCACGCCCCATCGTCGGGCCTCGTAACACCTTTGGAATTCCGACGGTCGTCAACGAGGATTTTTGGAATTCGGAGGGAGGGAGATTCTCTGGCGGAGGTGATTGGGTGGAGAAAGGGGGAGGAGTAAGAGGAAAGAGAGGCGAGGATGAGGAAGTCCGGGGCGCATTGCTGACGACAACGGCGGCCCTCCATCCCGCCGCCGTCTCGTCGTCGATTGGGTTTAGCACGACGTCCTCTTTCGGGTGATGAGAGTGTGGGGTTGATAGAGGTGAGGAGAAGGGAGAGTGAGAGAAGGGGGGGGAGGAGGGGTAGGAGAGAAGCGGGATGGAGAGATATAAAGAGAGAAAGGTATGAAAAAAATAGGTGGCAGGACTTCCACCTTCCAAACGGTTTCCGGAATCGTGTTTAATTTGATCGCCGCCAGGGGAGGGCTCGCTGACGGAAGGGATGGAATGCCATTGGTCTGAAGAGGGTGGGAGGAAGGTGAAGGGATGGGGTTGAGAGTGTGAAAGGAAGGGATGGAAGCCCGAAAAAGGTAGGGCCCGATGCGTTTTAATTAACCGAGGGCTTGCGGAGAAAATAGCAGTCGGTGAGTTGGGAGTCCGCTTGTTTGGTGGGAAACAAGTGACGTCACGGAAAACAAGTGACGTTTCCATGGTCATTTGGTGTTTCGGCCGTCCACGGCAGTAACCTGCTCACCACCCTATTTCAGTCTTCGACGTGATGAAAACGTTTGAAAAACGTAACGCTACTTCACATGTGCTATATTCGATCGCCCATCCATTTTAGGAATGGTTTGTATTTTCATTGGTGGAGAGGCTTTGCATGGGAGCTGACTGACTCAATGCATTCTTTTTTGTGATGGAAGTGGGTGGTACAGAACCCATTACAGTCTAATATAAGATTAGCTGCCGGCCAACCGATATCCAAAATTGAAATCTCATGTACTGGAATAGAATGTTTGCTGAAAAATATTATGCCAAATAAATCCTCCGAACCCGATAAAACACCCTCTCGTATATTTGAGGATCAAGCGTTGGAAATTCCTCCGTATCTAAAAATCATATTTAAGAAGTCGCTAGCAGACCATAAGGTTCCAAGAGATTGGACAACGGCTGACGTTACACCGATATTTAAAAATAAAAAAATACAAGGATATTATATAAAAAAGAGACAAGGAGGAATCGAGTAATTACAGACCTATTTCCCTCACATGCATTTCGTCTAAGGTTATGGATCATATTTTTGTGCTAGTTCGATCGTGAGTAACCTCAATAACTGGGGGTTATTAATGAAAAATCTGCATGGTTCCCGAAAAGGTTGATCCTGCGAGACACACCTTTTGCTTTTTGTTCATTATATTCTAACTTCGGGAGAGAGCAATGCTCCGGTGAACGCGGTTTTTCTACACTTTAAGAAAGCTTTCAACAAAGTACTTCACAGTAAACTACTCACAAAGTTAGAAGCGTATGACATATAGTAGATAATAGTATCCTGGAATTGATCAAAGACTTTTTAAATGGTCGGGTAGAAGATAGATGGAAATGGCTCAAATTCGGTAGAGGTTAGCTGCTCCCCAAGGAAGTGTTTTTGGACTTCTTATTCCTAATTTACGTTGACGACATTACATCTAACTAATGGCCGTAGTCACTAGTAAGATGTGTTTATTTGCCGTCGATGCAGTGGCTTATCGTGATATCCGTGATTTTTTGTACAGCTTTATCATATGACCTTGATGCTCTACAACGCTGGTGCGACAAAATTAGATTAAACATACCCAAGTGGTGGCTTACAGATGACTAAAAATTAAATAAAAGTAAACAATGTTGGCATACTGTGTGATTTTTCGGGCACCAGATCTTCCTGAGAAACAATAATTGGCACTGGGAAAAGACCTGGCTCCCTACCGTGATGCGTAAATTTCTCTCGTCTCATGGCTTACGTAGGGCCTGAGATATATTTGATTATTTTAGTACCCTTTTACATTATTTAGTATAATTTTAGGTAAAGGTTTCATTATAAAACAGTTTTTAACCGAATAAATAGATAAATATATCGCTCCGCCATTTTTTTATTTCTTCAGCAGAACAAATTTTCTTTTGGCTCATTACTTATATAGAATTAACTAAGGAATGCGCTTTGCTTATAAAATGTGCATTTCCTCAGTTGAGAGTGTGCGTGAGTGAATATATATATATATATATATATATATATATATATTTATATATATATATATATATAAATATATAAAAACACAGATGTAGATTTTTAGAATATAGAGACACAAAGAAAGGACACTCACAATTTGTTATTTTACGTTTCGACAGCACGGCTGTCGTCTTCAGAATGACGTTCTCGGGGAAGAGCGGAGAGGATGTGCGGGGGAGAGGTGGGGGAAGGAGAGGTAAAGGGACCAATAGGAAATGAACAAGGGGGTGGGGGGGATATGTAGGCAGCCAATTGATGCATTCAGTGGGCTTGGTTCAGCCCGGGCGGTTTGAATGATTGGGCCACCCAGATATGCGCCATCTCGCGGGTTCTCACCTCTATTATACTCGCAGATTTGGGAAGGATTTCAATCACCGAAACAGAGAAGCAGTCGTCAAAAGATTGGTTGTGGGAAGCGGTGTGAGTAGGGATGGGATAATTAAGAAAGGTGGGGGATTTGGTGGAATAACGGTGGTTATTCATGCGGAGGGAAAGTGCGGTCGTGCATTCGCCCACGTAGAAGGCAGGGCAGAAGTTACAGGAGAGGCGATATATAATATTTTTTGAGGTACAGGTGGCGAGTGGTTGGGAGTTGGTACTGAGTGAGGGGGAGGGTCTTAAAAGATGACAGCATTTGCAGCGTGGGCGGTTGCATGGTGCGGATAGGGGCGGGGGAGAGACGGGGGTGCTTGAAGTTGGGTTTGTGGACTTAAAGATGTCTCGCAGGTTCGACGGGCGTTTAAATGAAACAGAGGGACAGTGTGGGAATAAAAGTGATGTGGACTGAGTGTTATTGATAATTGGGAAGAGGTCACGGATTAGATGTTTAATTTTGTGGGTACCGGGGAAGAAAGTGGTGATAAGGTTAGGGCATTTTGGGCGGTTTGGTTTGGGGAGGGGAGTGTATTGTGTTGACGGTTTGAGGATTTTACTGTTTAGCAGTTTTTCCGGGTACCCACATTTTCTGAGGGATTCATGCAGCTGGTCCAAGTATTTCTGTTGGGAGGGGGTGTTGTTGCAGAGACGGAAGCCACGGATAGAGAGTGAGAATGGGATGGAGCGCTTTGTGTGAGGAGGATGGCAGCTGTCGAAATGAAGATATTGTTGCTTATTGGTTGGTTTAATGTGGACTGAAGTGTGAAACGTATTGTTTTGGAGGTGAATATTGATATCTAGGAAGGTAATATACGAGTCGGATATAGAAGAAGTGAATGAAACTGAGGAGGAGGAGTTGAGAGAGGAAATGAAAGAGGATAAAGTTTCGCGTCCGTGGGACCAAAGGAGGAAAATATCATCAATGTAGCGGGCCCAGAAAAGTGGTTTTAGGGTTTGTTGTTGCAGAAAGTCGTGTTCTAGTTTACCCATAAAAAGATTGGCGTATGCAGGAGCCATACGCGTGCCCATTGCAGTGCCTTTTATTTGTAAATATATTTTGTCATTGAATTGAAAAGCATTTTTGGTAAGAACGATTTGGCTTAATTCGAGGAGGAAATCTGTGGATGGGGTGTGTGGTGTGGATCGTAGGGAGAGGTAATGTTTCAGGGCTTCTAAGCCTTCTTTGTGGGGAATGGAGGTGTACAGAGATGTGACGTCTATCGTGGCCATGAGAATGGTTGTGTTGTGCGGAATTGGGATTGAGTGTAGACGTTCCAGAAAGTGGTGCGAGTCTTTAATGTAAGAAGGGAGTGAAGTGGCTATCGGTTGAAGGTGGTGGTCTATTAATGCGGAGATTCGCTCTGTGGGTGAGTTGATGCTGGAGACAATAGGGCGTCCGGGGTTATTGGTTTTGTGTATTTTGGGTAGCAAATAGAAATGGGGAGTCTTAGGATTAGGTGGTGAAAGAATGGATATGTCTGTGGGGGAGAGACCTTCTTTGGGACCGAAATTGGAAAGAAAAGAGAGAATATCCTTTTGATAAGAAGGGTTTGGGTCTTGGGGCAGGGGGGCATAGCAGGAGATGTCATTTAATTGGCGCAATGCCTCGGCGTTATAGTCTACTTTGTTTAGCACGACAACGGATGACCCTTTGTCCGCCGTCGTGATTATGATATCTTTATTTGACGTTAAACGTCTGAGAGCTTGTCTCTCAGAGGGGGAAAGGTTGTCTGGTGGCTTCAGGGAATCTATGAATTTTTTGTCGGAAATATTTGTCAGAAGGAGATTGATAAAGATTTCAATTGGGTGGTTTGATGGGAGTGGTTTGGGTTCGTTTTCTGAGGCTGGACGGAATCGGGTAAGTGCTGGGTTAATGGAAGGGGAGTTCGAAGGGAAAGGCTGGGATTTCCAATGCGCATGCCACCGTAAATTTCGGCAGAAATTTAATGTGTCAGTGATGATGTTAACGTGGCTGGTTCTCGGGGTGGGGGAGAAGGAGAGGCCTTTACTTAGTAGCGAAAGCTCGCTATTGTCGAGGGTCACGGACGAAAGGTTCACTACTTTGTTTCCGTTTTCGGGTGTCGGGTGCTGGGTCGGGGACTCTTTCGGTTGACGCCTGGGGAAAACGGGTGCTTTGCACGGAGGATATGGCAGGTTGTAAAGGGTTGCTAGATCCGGTTTTGAAAGAAAAAGGGGTGGAGGTGCGGGTGGGGGCGGCGATTGTTTAAGCGGCAGGGAAAGTCCCACGCGGAAGAAAGACTGGGTGAGGGTAGAGAGCTTTTTCAGGAGGCCCTCACGTCTTTGAGTGAGATTTCGAAGTGCCGAGGAAAGTATATGATTAAGTGATGGAATTAAATGAGGGGCTGAATTGGATATAATTTTGGCTAGAGACAGAAGGTTGGATCGATGTTTACTGAAAAGAGAGAGGTAGTGCGATAGAACATCACGCGTGAGAACACGTGATTGTTGAAATATGACGGTGTGTAGGTGTGGGTGAAGGCTAGGAGGGATACCAGAAAGAGGTATTTTGATGACGAGACCATTGGGTATGATGCCTAGGGATAAACATGAGGTGAGGAACTCGGAATGGCTAGCATATTGGGCTACTTTATATGCATTTATGCGGAATTGGCGCAGCCAAAGTTGAAAGTGGTTAGGGTGATTCATTGGGAAGGCAGGAAATGACAAGGAGTTAAGAAAAAAGGAAGGAAACAGTGGTGAAGGAAAGAGAACAGAACACTCACGGCGACGATGCGACGGCAGACGGACAGGAACAGACGACACGGTGAAGGCGAACAAAAAGTTGATCGGCTATATCAGCCAAATATAAAATATCTTCGAAATGGAACGCTCATCGGCGACACACAAATATATAAAAACACAGATGTAGATTTTTAGAATATAGAGACACAAAGAAAGGACACTCACAATTTGTTATTTTACGTTTCGACAGCACGGCTGTCGTCTTCAGAATGACGTTCTCGGGGAAGAGCGGAGAGGATGTGCGGGGGAGAGGTGGGGGAAGGAGAGGTAAAGGGACCAATAGGAAATGAACAAGGGGGTGGGGGGGATATGTAGGCAGCCAATTGATGCATTCAGTGGGCTTGGTTCAGCCCGGGCGGTTTGAATGATTGGGCCACCCAGATATCTCTCTATCCGTGGCTTCCGTCTCTGCAACAACACCCCCTCCCAACAGAAATACTTGGACCAGCTGCATGAATCCCTCAGAAAATGTGGGTACCCGGAAAAACTGCTAAACAGTAAAATCCTCAAACCGTCAACACAATACACTCCCCTCCCCAAACCAAACCGCCCAAAATGCCCTAACCTTATCACCACTTTCTTCCCCGGTACCCACAAAATTAAACATCTAATCCGTGACCTCTTCCCAATTATCAATAACACTCAGTCCACATCACTTTTATTCCCACACTGTCCCTCTGTTTCATTTAAACGCCCGTCGAACCTGCGAGACATCTTTAAGTCCACAAACCCAACTTCAAGCACCCCCGTCTCTCCCCCGCCCCTATCCGCACCATGCAACCGCCCACGCTGCAAATGCTGTCATCTTTTAAGACCCTCCCCCTCACTCAGTACCAACTCCCAACCACTCGCCACCTGTACCTCAAAAAATATTATATATCGCCTCTCCTGTAACTTCTGCCCTGCCTTCTACGTGGGCGAATGCACGACCGCACTTTCCCTCCGCATGAATAACCACCGTTATTCCACCAAATCCCCCACCTTTCTTAATTATCCCATCCCTACTCACACCGCTTCCCACAACCAATCTTTTGACGACTGCTTCTCTGTTTCGGTGATTGAAATCCTTCCCAAATCTGCGAGTATAATAGAGGTGAGAACCCGCGAGATGGCGCATATCTGGGTGGCCCAATCATTCAAACCGCCCGGGCTGAACCAAGCCCACTGAATGCATCAATTGGCTGCCTACATATCCCCCCCACCCCCTTGTTCATTTCCTATTGGTCCCTTTACCTCTCCTTCCCCCACCTCTCCCCCGCACATCCTCTCCGCTCTTCCCCGAGAACGTCATTCTGAAGACGACAGCCGTGCTGTCGAAACGTAAAATAACAAATTGTGAGTGTCCTTTCTTTGTGTCTCTATATTCTAAAAATCTACATCTGTGTTTTTATATATTTGTGTGTCGCCGATGAGCGTTCCATTTCGAAGATATTTTATATATATATATATATATATATATAGGCCCTCCCCGGACTACAACCTTGACGTGGTGGAAGGGCTTGTGCGTTCCGATGACCCCTAGAGCTGTGCTGGCGGGAGTAATAAAAATTGCTCCTGGTAGGGTCACCCATGCCAGATAGGTCGAAGGTTAGGAGCCAGACGAAAGGTAGTCCACGCAGCGTCTGTTCCTCAGTGAGGCGGCTGCAATGGCGTCTGACCCCAGTGGGGCGGCCAGTAAGTGATGGTGTCACGTTAAAAACACTATTGAGGAAGGCAACGGGAAACCACCTCAATTATCATTCCCAAGAACAATGTGATGGACAATAGAGATATTTTGAGTCCTGGCAACCACGGGGCTCGGCCCAATCGGCCGTGTGTCGTGCCCGGCAGCGGGGGAGGCAAGGCTTCCGCGGTCGTCATCCCACGAAACCCTTGCAAGGGAAAAACAGCAGCAGCAGGACAGAAGACGCAGGAGAAGAAGACCAAATTAGTTAGAATAGGAACGTGGAATGTTAGGACAATGATGAGGACAGGGAAATTGGAGAATGTTAAGCGAGAGATGGAAAGGGGAAATATAGATATTTTAGGTCTATGCGAGGTGAGATGGAAAGATAGCGGGGATTACTGGAGTGATAATTATAGAATAATATACAGCGGTGGGGACGAGATCCAACGAGGGGTTGCCATAGTATTAAATGAAGAGGTAGGAAGAATCGTAGTCAACATAGAGCAGGTAACGGATAGAATACTACTAGTGGAGATAAAAGCAGAACAGACGAACTTAGTTATTATTCAGGTATACATGCCACCGAGCAACCATAAGGAAGAAGAGGTCGATAGGATATACGATCAGTTAGAGGACATAATCGCGTGTATTCCTGCAGGGAAACATTTGATAGTGATGGGGGATTGGAATGCGACGGTAGGCGAAGGAAGAGATGGTGATGAGGTGGGGGACTACGGTTTAGGCACGAGGAATGACCGCGGGGAGAAAGCAGTTGAGTTCTGCAGGAGACAGGGGTTAGTCATCACCAACACTTGGTTTAGACACCACAAAAGACGTAGGTATACATGGAAAATGCCAGGTGACTCAGAAGGTATCAGCTAGATTATATCCTGGTTAGACACAGGTTTAGGAACAGTGTGATAAATTCCCACAGCTTCCCGGGAGCGGATGCGGACTCAGACCACAATTTAGTTGTTATGAAATGTAGCGTACGTTTCAAAAAGATAAGGCAGGGGCGGCGAGTAAGAAAATGGAATGTAGAAGCATTAAATGGGTTGAAAAGGAAGGAATACAAACAGGCGGTAGAGAAAATCATGGAGGATGGTAAAGGGCTTAGTACTATCGAAGAAAAATGGGAAATGATCAAGAAAGGGTTGTCTAAAGCCGCAAAAGACACTATTGGAACCGTTAACGCTAAAACGACTAGGAAACCATGGATCACGGATGAGATGATTACAAAGATGGATGAGCGGCGAAAATGGAAGAATATAAATACAGAAGTAGGCAAAATGAAGTACAAAGAATTGAACAATAAATTGAGGCGGGCAACAAATAAAGCAATAGAAGCCTGGTGGAAGACGCAATGCGAGGATATGGAAAGTCTGCAGAGGAAGGGTGAAATTGGTGCGCTGTACAGCAAAGTTAAATAGTTATCGGGAAGTAAGAAAGGAAGAGCTATGCTAATAGTTAGAGATAAGGCGGGTAAGGTAATAGTTGACGCAGGAAAGATCCAAGAGAGATGGAAGGAGTATATAGAAGAACTGTATAGTAAAGAACTCAGACCAACAAAGTTAGACATTGAAAAAGGAAATGACGTAGAGGAAGACAGCTTAGGTCAAGGCATACTAGACAATGAGATAGAAAGGGCATTAAGGGAGATGAAACTAAATAAGGCCGTGGGGGTAGATAACATTCCCGTGGAACTTTTAAAATGCTTAGGAAAATGTGGGAGGAAGAAGCTATATGGGCTGATTCGTAGTATTTATGAGGAGGGAATCTGGCCGGAAGACTTTGTGAGATCAGTTTTAGTTCCTATTCAGAAAAAGGTAAAGGCCACGTCATGTGAGGACTATAGGACAATTAGTTTGATATCCCACGCAGAAAAGTTGTTCTCAGGATCATAAACAAAAGGATAGAGAGTAGGGCAAATGATTACTTAGGTGATGATCAGTTTGGGTTTAGGAAGGGGAGAGGTACGCGTGATGCCATTGCAGTAATGAGATTATTAATCGAGAGGAATATAGAACACAACCAGGAGGTATTTGCCTGTTTCGTAGATTTCGAAAAAGCGTTTGATAGAGTGAATTGGGAAAAACTAATGAGTTTATTGCAGAAAATAGGAATAGATTGGAGGGAAAGGAGGCTAATCCGCAACCTGTACATGTCTCTGACTGCTCAGGTGCGGGTGGGAAACGGGGAGTCAGGATGGGCAGTGTTCGGAAGGGGTGTAAGGCAGGGTTGCCCATTATCACCGTTGCTGTTCAACCTGTATGCAGAGGAAATGATTAAAGAGGCATGGGAAGAACTGGAGGTAGGAATGAAGGTGGGCGGGGAATTCGTAAAATCAGTTAGGTTTGCTGATGACCAAGCTTTAGTTTGTAAGTCAGCCAAGGGGCTGCAAGCATTGCTTAGTGAATTAGAAATTCAGTGCGACAGGTATGGGATGAGAATCAATATTAATAAAATAAAGGTTATGCGATTTTCTAGAAAGAAAAAGGCTAAGCTAAACATTAAAATAGGAGGGTAAAAACTAGAGCAGGTAGAACAGTTTACGTATCTCGGTAGTGTTTTGGACCAACACGGTCCAAGTAGTAAGGACGTAAGGAGAAGAATTGCGCTAGGCAAAGAGGCTTTCACAAGGAGGAGGGAGTTGATGACGGGGACGTTGAGTAAGGATATTAAGAAAAGACTCGTAAAAACTTTGATATGGAGCGTAGCTATGTACGATGCGGAAACGTGGCCATTGAAGCAGGAGGATGGACGTAAATTGGAGGCTTTTGAAATGTGGGTGTGGAGAAGAATGGAGAAGGTGAAATGGACAGAGAAGAAAACAAATCAGGAAGCACTTGGTATGGTGGGCGAAGAGAGGGGTTTTTTTTAGAGCAATCATATGGAGGCAGGAAAAGTGGATGAAGGGGGTGTTGACCGGCAGTGGGATGTTGAAGACTGTGATAGAGGGTAGAATGTTGGGCAAAAGAGGAAAGGGAAGGAACAGGATAGGGATGTTTGACGGGAAGGGAGGAAGAAAGTACTCAGAGATGAAGGGCACCTGATATAGAGTAGGATGATTGAGTTTGTGTTTTGTTAGGAGTAATAAAATATGTTTGGTAGTTGTGGCCATTCAAAAACCTACCTTAACCGGTAGATTACCTTAAAAAAAAAAAAAAAAAAAAATATATATATATATATATATATATATATATATATATATATATATATATATATATATATATATATATATATATATATATATATATACATTCAAACACGAAATACCGCCAAACGGCGAATAAATACTCATATATATAGAAACAGATATAAGGAAAAGGGATAGGAACACATATAAAGGACGAACACAATAAAGGTGGGGAAGGCGGAATCGAACGGATCACAAGAGTAAAAATATTTCCTTGACCGGGACTCGAACCTCGGATCTTTCCACTTGCCGGGCGGATGCTCTTAACCGTTATCCGGATGCTCTTAATCCGTTCGATTCCGCCTTCCCCACCTTTATTGTGTTCGTCCTTTATATGTGTTCCTATCCCTTTTCCTTATATCTGTTTCTGTATATATTCCTATATATATATATATATATATATATAAAATATATATATATATATATTCCTATATATATATATATATATATAGGAAGGACACTCACAGTTTGTTATTTGACGTTTCGACAGCTTGGCTGTCGTCTTCAGAATCTGAAGACGACAGCCGAGCTGTCGAAACGTCAAATAACAAATTCTGAGCGTCATTTCTTTGTGTCTCTATATTCTAAAAGTCTACATCTGTGTTTTTATATATTTTTGTGTGACCGAAGAGCGTTCCATTTCGAAGATATATATATATATATATATATATATATATATATATATATATATATATATATATATATATATATATATACAGTATATATATATATATATATATATATATATATATATATATATATTTCTTTCTTTTTCAAACACGGAAACCGGCCATATGGTGGACAAATAGTCATTCACATGGAAATAGATATAAGGAAAAGAGATAGGGACACACATAAAGGACGATCACGGGGGAAGTGGTGAAGGAGGAATCGAGCACATCACTAGCGCAAAAATATTGCCTTGACCAGGAATTGAACATTGGATCTTTCCACTTGTCGGGCCGATGCTCTATCCGCTTGAGCTATCGAGGAAACGTAATTAACACTGAAATCTGCTCTTGCACCGAGAGGGGGCTTTATGCAACCAAGTACTCCAATTCTTTGACCAAGAGATGACGTCAGAGGCCCGTTTCACCCACCAAATGAGAAATAGACAACACACCAGAGGAAGGGATAGGAGGAAAGCAATCATACAACATCATAAAATCATCAAAGTTCTTTTTATGCATGTATTGCTATCCCTTTACTTTATATCTACTTCCATGTGAATGAATATTTGTTAGCCATTCGCCGGGTTTTCGTTTTTGAATGGATATTTGGCCGATATGACTCCTCTTTTTCTTCTAGCTATGCGTGCCACGGAACGCGCTAATCCTATCCTTTATGATGTCGTATGTTTGCTATCCTCCCCTAATATGTATACTCTGTCCATCTAATTAAAAAATCTGATGCATGGAGAACATCCCATTACATTCGGCATTTGTTCCAAAACTTTCATCATTCATCTGTTTTATCTCTGTTTTCCCAGAAATATCAAGATATATTTATTTTAAAAATGTTTAATTAAAAACAGCTAGAATGAATAACAGTAAAAAAAATGAAATTTTCATTTTTTACATAGAATGATACAAAGATAAACTCAGTAAACATTTCGGTCGACGTTTAATTATCAAAAACCACACCGAAGGTTACCAACAGTCATTGTGAAGAAATATTTTGTTTCCTCAGTTGTCTCAATTGTGATATTATTTCATATTATTCTTGCATAACTTAGCCACTTTTAATGTATCATTTGAATAATATTTCGCGTTTGGATAATACATTGGAAAAGCATTTGAATCGGAGGTCTATGAAAGTGACTGGTGACTTACGATCCTTCGAAAATTTCTCCCTTTTCTACCTATCTAGTTAAGTTTCACCCCTCACAAGATACCAATGCGGTGATGCCATTATCGATTGGGTGCACGTGGGAGCTGCCACGTAATCCGTTCTCCCACTTTCGTAGGAATAATTACGCAGGGTTTAATTAGGTTCGACGATGCCAATAAAAGTTAAGGAAGTATTTCATATTCTTATATCAAGCCATAATAAAAGTGTAGCAAGCCAAATCCGTCTTATATGAAGCCCTACCAATTAGATGAACGGAAAAGACGTGCAAATAAAATTTTATTCTAGGACATTTTCAGGTGCACACACGCAAATCTATTAACATGTTAGAAATGTATTCATGAAATTCACAGCAATGAGATAATTTATTACATATTTTTTAGTGTATAGGGTGACCTATAATTTATATTCCTACATTACATGCTGAAAGAGACCGAAATAGTGAGTCGCAGGGGGTGTATCCATCCAGGTCTGCATAGCACGTCAAGAGGCGAGATCTCGTGCATGAAATACTGTTCGTCGGAAAACGTCTGCCATATTGCAAATTAAATGTTCAAATTGATCAAATGAGTGGAGAATGAACCATTACACGTAACATTGCTATAGTATTTGTTCACACAATGAAAAAACTTACTTTCTTCAAAAAATTTCAAGCTGGATTAAATTCTATGCTAACTTCGATTGGAAAAAAGTAAAGAAATCTTGACACCTTCAAACACAGGTATTAGATATTAGACGTGAATATTAGTCATGAGTGCGTATGGTAAACAATATTGCCAGAGTAACAGTAGATGCTAAAGTTGTTGACGAATTCCAACATTTCCGCAATTTAACAATTGTAATAAAAAGGGTATTTATGAGATGCATGGGTTTGTTCTTATGCATATTTTTACAAAGTTTTATACACTCCTGACAGTTTTTATCAAAAAGCAACAAATTAAGCAAATAATTTTCAAACTCAGGACATTCAGAGCGTTTTCAGCGTTGCTGGACCATAATTTCGAAGCCGTCACTAATTGAAGTGTTCGAATTCCTTGCCTGGTTCCATCTCTATCGCGTCCGGATCGCCGAGAGGAGTATAAATGAAAAAAAAGTTAAAACGGGTATAGCTCCTCTCTCGTCCGGCTCACCTCTCGCAGCAGCGACAACAGCGGTCTCCTTTTTGCTTTGTGCGGGGTTCCCCTCCCCCTCTCCCCTCTCCCAAGCCCCATTCCAACATTCCAGGCAAATAAATTTCTCCGGGGGAAAAGAAGACATTCGCGATCCGGCGTGTCTCTCGCCGTGGATCGTCGCTTCTTCCGCGAGCGCATCCCTCGCTTGCTTCCTCCCTTACCCCCCGCTCCGCCCTTCACGGAATTCTATTCTCCGGGCGAGGGCAAGACAACATCAACTCCCTCCCCAATCTTGCGCTTTCAAAACTCCACCCTCGCGTCTCCGAATTCCATAATTTTCCCCCTATCCCTCTTCTCCTCGATTTCCTCTTTTCTCACGTCGCTGCCGGTGGTTAGACGCCGCTCAAATTACGGAATTAATTTTTTCCCCCTTGATATGAGACTCATTTGGAATCCTCACGAGTTGGGAGGCATTATGGCGGCTATTTGACCGCATTGATGAGAAATATTGAGGCATTAATCTTAAATATTTTCATAATTATTATTATTTCTCTCGAAGAAGAGTTACACGCGTGTATATTGGCTATGGAATGTTTACCTGTGGTTTTGTTGCTTAATGTCCATGTCATCGAGGTGATTTTATTTTTTTGGATTTATCCTCTTTGTACACGACTCTGATGGCCTACTTGCTGAGAATGAATGTTTTGGCGAATCCTAGAAACCCATGTGTAAAAATAATTAAGGTAAATAAATATGTTTTCTCAACCGCTATCGTTACTGCGCTTTGAGTCTAATTTGATCCATGTATTTGCGGCATTAGGCTGTATGCTGTGTACTGTAGAGAAACAATTGCCTTGATGATAACTTTTAAACCCTAGAGTAAACCCCAAAGCTATCTCCTATGCTGATATAGTGTGGAATCAACCATTTTTCATTTTAATTTAATGCTGATGAAGGAAGAACCAACCGTGCGATTGAAAAAGTATTAGAATAAACAAATTTTATTATTTGAATGAGCAAATAAAAAAATCGATAGCTTTGGAGTCATTACACAACAGTGATAATATGAGTATAAAATGTATCTAATTTCCTATTCGTTTTTAAATAACACAAGTTGAGACAAACTTGTGAACTCGATTTGATCTTAATTTAAATAAACAGTCTATTTAATTATTTGATAAATTATGTTAGTTAACATTGGGACCAGTAGCATTCAAATGCAGTTGAACCACACTTGATCGAATTAAATGCTTTCCCTGTCGTTTAACGTGAGAGGTAGCCGCGACATGCGGTGCAAATATAGCAGAGTGGTTCAGTAGAAAACCTCAGTTCAATTCATTCCAGGTCAAAACGCTTACGATCTTTTCGGTAATATCTCAGCGCAGAAAAAATTTATTAAAATGCAATAAAATTTAGGATTATTTATCTATACTTACAGTAATTAAATTTCTGGAGGCAAATAATTTGACTGGATGTTTTTTCTAAGCATAATGGTTACCATAAAACATCAGCTACAAACTAATCGTCTGTCGCAAAAGTGGTATCGAATGAATTATTTTTTTAACAATGAATTAGTTATGAATATGATGGTTAAGATAATTTTATCTTGAAAAATATTTCATTATATGTATATTAAGGTAAGAAATCATTTTGGGAAAATAAACTGAAAATGAGTCTATCACTTTATTATCGACACGTGTGGTTGATTTATTGTTTCCTAAATTGAAAACAAAATTTTTGCTAATGATTGTACCTCTTTTATTGCAACTTTATTTTGTCCTCGTTAAAGTCTGCTGAAATCCATCTCATACCTCTACCGTATCCCATCGCCTTATAAAACAAGGAGGGATTCCGTTGACTTCATGGTAACCTTTTTTTATTAGTTTTGCTTCTTAAAATTGTTATATTATTTGTAACTAAAGTTTTATTTCATCCTGCTCATAGGGTACTAAAAATTTATAGCTAACTAATAAAGTGGGATTTGATAATAAGTTATGGGTTATACTGACTTTATCCTTGGCACTTCTTTGTGATACATTCCTTATAAATCTACATATACATAAGTAGGGGGAAAATGTTTGTCCTGGCGCAGGTTTGACCTTGACATTCCAACCCGGAACTATCGGTCGCAGAGAAAAACAAATGACGTCACGTGAAAGAGGGGGGCATTTGTCCTTCACAGGCAATATAATTGCATCACGTCAACCCAACCCACGCAGGAAAAATCATCCTGGCGCAAGTTTCACCTTGAAACTCAAACCTGGATACATCAACAACTATCGGTCGCAGAGAAAAACAAATAACGTCACGTGAAAGAGGGCGGGAGGGAGCATTTTTCCTTCATATGCAATCTAGTTGTACAACGTCAACTCAACCCATGCAGGAAAAATCATGACCCAAGGCCATCGCCTCTTATATCTCCAGAACTATCGATTGTAGAGTACAACAAACGGTGCCAAGTGAAAAGGGAGGCAATTATTCTTCAGATTAATGCCTTAAAGAGTCCTCTTTATATTGCACAATATATAGATTTTATCAAATATCTCGTTTAATAATAACGATAACAACAAATAAACAAAAGTAATGGAAAGACAACGTAATTATATGTTAAAAAGGTCCTTATTATTTTTTTGATAGCACTTTAAATAAGCCCGTAAAAATTAATTAAAGTTCTCAAGACCTAATTTTTTGAAATTCCCGCTATTTCTCTTCAATTCCGCTTTGCTATTCTCTCATTCTATACCTATTAATCAGTCTCCTTCTCCTATTCGGAAATTGACATTTAAAGCGGAGGGCATGAAGAGAGAGTAGAATTGCGTTAACCGGGAAACGCCCATCCCTCACCCCTTAGCTTTTTCCCTTTCCACAACACTTTCTACGCAGTATATAAAGGGGACGGATCGGCGTTAGGTCGCCAGCAGATCGGGAAATATTCCCGTTCTATAGGCCCACCTAATCATCGTGTAGGGTTCCAGATGAGATCTTCCTCCGTGGGGCAAACACCAAAAGCTGTGGGGGTAAGTATGACCCGTTAGCCAAATTGGCTTTTCGGATTTTTTTTCATTTTTTCTATACGCTCTAGAAGCGAGCAAATGTGAAGATGGGTCACTCTCAATGCCCGCCTTCGATTCCCGGCGAGAAAACCGGAGACCCTTTCCAGGGTATCCAAGGGTTTTCAGGGTACGGGAATATCATTGTCGAAAGGACACCCCCTATGTACCCCTTAGCGGGTTGAGCACCGTGGGGGTACTCAGTACTATCGTACTGAGTATTTTCCAGAACTTTCAGCCCGATCGGACCAGTGGTTTTGGCCCTATGGCCAAAAAAGCCGAAATTTTCGGGAATTATGCTCAATAACTCCGTTGTTTGAAGAGATAAAAATATGATTTAAATTTGAATGTTTATCAGAAAACAGCTGGCTACCGATTCCGCGTGGAATTAATCGTAAAAATATTAGGGTTCACCCTAGGGTAATAAGGGTATAGTAAAATCTCCGACTGAAGTACCCTTTTCAAAATGCTATATGATACGGAGCATAAGTGTTTACTATTCCCAATTTCTAAAAGTTTGATATACCAAATAGGTAGGTCACTATTCCTAAAAGAAAGGATAAGAAATAGGCGGTGGCGTTTACAAAAAACCCTCTAGATAAAAATATGGTTTTAATTTGAAAGTTTATCAGGGAAAATTTAGTTATCTATTCCGCATTGAATTACCCGTAAAATTATAAGTGTTTACCCTTGGAAAACTAAGGGTATGGAAAAATCCCTAATTGAGGTACCATTTTTAAAATTCTGTACGATACCAGACATAAGGGTATAACATTCCCAATTTCTAAAACTTTGATATACCAAATAGGTGGACCAAATATATAATGTTTTCTCTAAGGAATAGGGATACAAAATTGTGGAAATTCATATATATTAAAACGAACATTTTGTTTCAAATAATTTTTATTTGATTATTTTTTTTACATATAAAAAACTTTTCTTGGCTATAATTATAAATCATAACCTCCCCCACCGTCATTGTAAACATTCGGGGGAGAAAAATTTTCTTTTCCCTCCCCCGAAAAAAGATTGTCGCCACCACCCCCTCCCCGAATCGGGTGGTCATCTTCTCCACCTTCTCCACCCGGTAGCGGGTTTCCTCCTCTAAGTCCTCCTTCTTCAGAAATGACCCCTCCTCCTGCAACCGAAAGAATCTTTCCCGGATGCTAGCCTGCCAGAATAAAAATAGGTACCGTCAGTAGATATTAATTACACCTCGAGCATTATTAAAATTTGATATAACCAGTTAAAAAAGCTACCACAGAAGTTGATGAAGAGGTCAACGCTTCGGGTGACGTTGAGGTGGAGGTGGTGACGCTGACAGTGGGGGTGCTGGTAAGCGTCGTGGTTGAGGGGGTGGACTCCATCCTACAAAGGTAAAAACGAAAACTTTGTATATAAAAATCATATGTATATATATACCTGTGTGTATATATATATATAATCATACTTACTTGTGCTTACAAAAGAAGTCTGTCAAAGAAGTGATGGAGTAATGATTGATGGCTAGTAGTGAAGATGGCTGCGGTGGACTGAGTAGCGGTCGATGGCTAGTAGTGTCAATGGCTGCGACGGTCTGAGCAGACGATGGCTGGTCTCGTAACGGTCGTAAGTGAGAAGGCTGCTAGTTCTCGTAACGATCGTAAGTGAGAAGCTAAGCAATCGTACCGTCTATATATAGTAGATAGAAGAAGCTGATGATATTCGTTGTGGTAAAGGGAGTTCGTAGTTTGCAATGCAGCATTGAGCATTGCATTTTTCAGTAGAAGCTGCCAACTCCAAAGACCTTGGCACATGCTCAGGTTGCGTCGAAGGATAATTGAAAGGAAATACCTGAACTAGTCAATTCCATCCAAGCACATGCGTAGATGATGAAATTACTTGATTTCAACTAAGTAACCTTCTTGCGCGGATGTTCGGCATTGAGCATTGCATTTTTCAGTAGAAGCTGCCAACTCCAAAGACCTTGGCACATGCTCAGGTTGCGTCGAAGGATAATTGAAAGGAAATACCTGAACTAGTCAATTCCATCCAAGCACATGCGTAGATGATGAAATTACTTGATTTCAACTAGGTAACCTTCTTGCGCGGATGTTCGGCATTGAGCATTGCATTTTTTCAGTAGAAGCTGCCAACTCCGCAAACCTTGGCACATGCTTAGGTCGGTGGATAATTCAAATGGTTGAACTAGCTAATTCCATCCACATCCAGACCAGCACATGCACAGATGATGACATTACTTGATTCTAACTAGGTGGCCTTCTTGCACGGGTGTTCCGCTGAGGGAATTAGCTTTTATTTCTATAAAACTCTACTTCTGAGAGTTAAGTTTCCATTTCCTCCAGAGCAGCTTAGAGAGCTATTACGGACCGATTTCACCTCCCGAATCATCAGCTGTATTCATTGACGTCAGGAGTAAGTACATATCATTAATAATCGCATTAATTTTTTAGGGTATATGCAATACCTAAAAGAAATTCATATATAATTGATTTTATCAATAGGATTGCATAGTTTGTTAACTAATCAGAAGTAGTAATATATATACAGCAATGTCTAACGTAAATTCACTATATAAAATATCATTATTAAAGTTATCAAAATATATTGTTCAAAGCGCATTCGTTAAGACGGAGAAGAGACAATCACCGGGTATCTCATTTAGACATTGTTTGCAGAGTAAAGTTGACATAATCTTGTACCATTTATCCGATTCAATACCTCGCACTGCGTTTAATCATATTGAGCAATATACTATTGCAGAAGAATACGAGTTTCTGTTCGAACGGGGTTATGAAGTAGATGATATTCGTTACGAGGTTTTTCTACCTCTAGATCCTGCACTTAATGTAATGAGATGAAAATGTATTTTTTCATACGTATCATTTTTTTATTTTATTTCAGCAACAGCTCAAAGAACCTTTAATCATGCCCTCTATCCAAGAAATTCTAGAAAATTACAATGCTGGTAGCTATCACAATTCGGAAGAATTAGAACAGGCATTAAGTGACATATATATGAAAATAGTGTTTGATGACGATAACATTTCTGATATGGGGACGTATAATCGAATGAAAAATGCGCTGGATAAGGCAAAGGGAAGAAAATTTTGCACTTACTGTGAAATCTTCTATGACATTGACGAGGCTATGCCTCATGAGAATACCAACGCGCACCGGATTAAAATCAACGAGCAAATAGGGAGAGGATTCAATGAAATTGAATCAGCTATTCGTTCCAGACTGAAAACATTTTGGATTACTCCCGTGGAAGATGGTGAACAGGACGTGATCTCATTTCTCAATAACATCAAAACTCAGTTGATCGAAAAGATAAATGATCAAATAGTGGAAAATAGTGCCATTAAATTCAATCTTGTTTTAATTTGCAATTTCAAAAAGGGTGAGAGGGATGAAATGAACGCTTCCTTCAAAACCAACAATCGCAGGTTATTGTTAGCAGATGAAATTCAGGAAGTAATCAATGAGACATTTTCTAAACTTTTAAAAGAAAAGTCCGAATTTCAAGCTAAAGGTTCAGGATGGGCCTTATCAAATGTGCTAGGTTTAGAACTGCGAATAAACAAGTACACGCCATTTCGAGGATCAACATTCATTGAGCTGCCTATAAAAATTAGGAATACTAAATCCGTTATCAATATCAGAAATGATGATCAATACTGCTTTAAGTATGCCATTTGGGCCAAAAATATCGATAAGGATCCTCAAAGAGTTTCCCAGTATAAGACACGAGCATGCCATATGGGTTACAATTGGGACTGCATCGCGTACCCGGTGGAGCTGAAAGATATTCCCAAATTCGAACGTGTCAATAATATTTCAATCAACGTTTTTGGTCTGACAGATAAGAACCTCGTGTACCCACTAAAAATTGTAGATCATGAGCTCGAGGATCATCGCGACCTCCTTTACATTAGCAACGAAACAACCGCTCACTATTGTTGGATTAGGAATTTTGATAAATTGATTCACTCCCAAATTACGAAGCACTCTAATAGAATATTCACTTGCAAACGCTGCCTCACACATTACCAGAGTAAGCACAGGCTAGAAGAGCATCAACAGCTATGTAAAGGTACAGGCGAGCCGAGTAAAATCATTCTACCTGACGAGGACAATAAAAGTTTACAATTCACAAACTTAAATTATTCTTTTCGGGTACCTTTTGTCATTTACGCTGACTTTGAATGTCTTCTGGAAAATATTAGTACCTGCGAGCCTTATCCTTACTCATCCTATACTAATTTAATGCAGAGACATACCCCATTCAGCTTTAGTTACATCGTAGTGGGACCTGAGGGATGCGAGGACCCATACCTGTACCGAGGTCCCAATGCTGCTAGGGTATTCATTTTACGGATGAAAGAAGAGGCTGAAAAAGTTTGTAAACTTTACAAAAATATTATTCCAATGAATCCTCTCACTCCAGAGGAAGACTCAGATTTTGAAACTGCAAACGCATGTCACATTTGTGGTAAAGAATTGAAGGAGAATAAAGTTAGAGACCATGATCATTTGACAGGAAAGTATAGAGGACCTGCGCACTATTTTTGTAACATTCAATATAAAATGCCGAATTTCCTTCCAATCTTTATTCATAACCTCTCATCATATGATGGGCATTTCATCGTACGAGAGCTTAACTATGATGACAGGGAAATATTTATAATTCCAAATTCTGAAGAAAAATATATATCTTTTTCTAAGTCTATCACGGAAAATTTCAAAATTCGGTTTGTTGACACGTTTAGATTCATGCCTACCTCTCTAGCTTCATTGGTTGCCAATTTAACAGAGTTTAAATGCACAAGCACAATATTCGGTGAAAAGACAAATTTAGTTACACGAAAGGGGGTTTATCCCTATGATTACACTGATTCGTTGAATAAACTCGATGAAACCTTGCTCCCGGAAAAGGAGAATTTTTACAACAGACTGACCGATGAATATGTATCTGACGAAGATTATCAGCATGCAGAAAATGTTTGGGACGCATTTGAATGTGAAACACTCGGCGATTACAGCGATGTCTATCTGAAAAGCGACGTGACCCTTTTAGCTGATGTTTTTGAAAATTTTCGTGACGTATGCTACAGCGCGTATAAACTAGATCCTGCGTGGTATTATACTGCTCCAGGTTTAACTTTTGATGCAATGCTCAAATACACTGAAATAGAACTAGAGCTTTTGACTGACTACGACATGATACTAATGATTGAAAACGGCATCCGAGGAGGAATTTCACAATGCTGTAAAAGGTACTGCGAATCGAACAATAGATACATGTCAAGTCATGACCCAGATTCAGGTCCAACCTATTTGACATATCTAGACGCTAACAATCTCTATGGGTGGGCCCTTTCGAGACCCCTTCCCTACGGTAAATTTCGATGGTTAACACAGGCAGAAATTGATGATTTAAACGTTGAAAATGTTCCCGAAGACAGTGAAACTGGATATATTCTCGAAGTTGATCTTGAGTACCCACATAGGCTACACGATACACATTCAGATCTCCCTCTTTGCCCGGAAAACAAGACACCACCTGGCGGTAAACATAAAAAACTGCTAACAACTCTCGAAAATAAGAGTAAATATGTAATTCATTACGTAAACTTGAAACAAGCTTTAGAACTAGGACTGGTGCTGAAGAAGGTGCATAGAGTAATCAGGTTTAGTCAATCACCTTGGTTAAAGACCTATATTGATTTGAACACTGAGAAAAGAAAAATGGCAGTCAATGATTTTGAGAAGGATTTCTATAAACTGATGAACAATGCAGTATTTGGGAAAACAATGGAGAACGTGAGGAAACGTATGAATATGGAATTAGTGGTAAACGAAAAAAGACTACAAAAACTAATTAATAAGTCAACATTTCTGGATAGGACGATTTTTCACGAGTGTTTAGTTGCCATTCACATGCGGAAGGCAGTCATAAAAATGAATAAACCTATATATATAGGTTTCTGTGTCTTGGACTTGAGTAAGACTTTAATGTATAACTTTCATTATAGAACAATGCTTCCGAAATACGGGGAAAATATATCCCTCGCCTACACCGATACTGATAGCTTCATATATGAAATAAAAACGGATGATGTGTATAGGGATTTTCTGGGGAACCTAGATGCATTTGACACGTCGAATTATCCAAAGGATCACTTTTGCTTTTCTGAACAAAATAAAAAAGTAATTGGTAAATTCAAGGACGAATGCGATGGAAACCTAATGACACATTTTGTCGGATTACGTAGTAAACTTTATTCGTTCAAGGTAGAGGGAGGTAAAGAAAAGAAGAAAGCAAAAGGAATAACGAAAGTTGTTAAGGAAAAAGGTTTAAAATTTAACGACTATGTACAATGTCTCCGGGAGAACTCGGTGGTATTTCGAAAAATGAACGTGATACGGAGTAAAATGCATAATATTTACACCATGGAGTTGAATAAAGTCACGCTGAATGCATCCGACGATAAGCGATACCTTTGTGAAGACGGGATAAAAACGTTTGCGTGGGGTCACTATAAAATTCCACGAAAACGAACGCATAATGATGCTTTTAACGGCGATTGAAATTATAAAAGAAAGATATTTTTAATCTAAATTTCAGTGTTAACCATGACGTTAGCCTGGAAGCATCCATTTACCTGTATTTGCGCGGGTCCCTCAGGCTGCGGGAAAACCACATTTGTCACGCAGTTTTTGGAAAATTTAGATTATATGGTGAATAGCCCGATACGTGAAATAGTATGGTGCTGTGCTCCTGGAAGTGAACCAAGCATTAGAATACCCGTTCAATTTCGAACCGAAATACCGCCTTTCGAAGAATTTGGTGGTGTGCCAACGTTGTACGTGATTGATGATTTAATGAGCGAAGGGGCCTATAGCAAAGACGTCTCTAAACTGTTCACTAGAGGAAGCCATCACTTTAACATTTCGGTTTTCCTAATTACGCAGAATATTTTTTATCAAAACCCGCAAGCGAGAAACATCTCGCTAAATTCCAAGTATATCGTTGTCTTTAAGAATCCTAGAGATAGGTCGCAATTTGGTCACTTGGCTAGGCAGGTGTATCCGGAAAAATCGGGGGAATTGGAGAGGGTATATAAACAAGTTACGCAACAACCATTCGGTTATTTGGTTCTGGATCTTGGTCAGGACTCAGACGAGAGGTTTCGTTTTAGAACGAAAATATTTCCTAAAGACGGGGCAACTGTAGTTTACATGTCCCTACACGATGAAAAGATTGAAGAACAATAAACATTTGCTCCACGTCTTAAAATCGGCAAAACCAAAACTTCGCACTGCGATTGTTAAAACCTCGGACGACGAGTTGATCAAAGCCATTTGCGATTGTTGTTTGAATACACTTAACGGGAACCATAAGATAGATAATAGGTTAAAACAAAAACTATCCAAGCATCGTAACACGTTGAGAAAGTTAGCTGTGCGGGGGGCGAGTGTGAAGAAGAAACGTGCGCTGCTCGTACAAAAAGGTGGTTTTTTACCATTATTGCTGGGATCAATTTTAAGCGGTGTCATCGGTAGCCTGCTGGGAAAATGAGCCTGCGTAAGATGCTAGTCGTGACTCCAGAAGTTTTTGATCGAAGTCGTGTAAAGGCTAGGTTGAGTACATTGGACAAGGAAATGAAAGGTGTGTTGGTTAAGAAAAGTATAAAGGATATTGATAAGTGGCATTTGTATAAAAGAATACTCGATAAATACCTTGACGCCGTCTCAGATATAAACTCCCCCGTACACGTTCCAATAGTCAAGTCCTTGGTAGAAACACCAACGAGGTCACGAGTTGCTGACGAGAGAGAGGAAATCCCCGCATTGAGAAAAACTCTGGCAGAAGTGAAAAGGTTGAATAAAGATTTAGACTCGACATGGGGACGCATACACGAAAGGCTAGGGGGAATGGAAAGCGTAACGTCAACGAGAAAAAAACGAAACCTATCGCGAGAAAGAAAACAACAGCTACCGTCTCCAAGAAAAATTCCGAGAAAAAGCGAGCGCGTAAGAAAACCGAAGACATACGGTCCGGATTGGGACACGACGTGATTGAGAACATATATAATAGCCCAGAGCACCCTGCCGGGTTTTCATCGGTTGAAAAATTATATAAAGCTACGGGAATAGGCCGAAAGGTGATTCGTGAGTGGTTAGAATCTCAAGAGGCATATACACGACACAAACCGGTGAGGAAAAGGTTCCCCAGAAATCACTATAACGTAACTTACATTGATGAGTGCTGGCAGTGCGATTTGAATGATTTGAGAAGATTGAAAAAATACAACAACGGGTGCTGTTACATTATGACTATAATAGACCTATTCTCCCGTTTTGCGTGGGCAAAAGCTTTGAGGACAAAGAGGCCGGAGGAGATAATTGAAGTATTTAAGGCTATATTTCGCGAACGCAAACCATTGAAAATTCAGAGCGATAAAGGGGGTGAATTTGTTAATAGTAAATTTAAAACTTTTCTCTCGAATCGAGGGGTAAAGTTTTACACCACAAATAATCCGGACATTAAGGCTAGCCTCGTTGAACGTTTCAATCGCACGCTAAAGTCTAAAATGTACAAGTATTTCACGAAATACACAACCTACAAATATGTCGATGTGCTCCCAAAACTCATTAGTAGTTATAACAATTGCGTTCATTCTAGCACAGGTATCGCACCCTCCAAAGTGAATGCAAAAAATGCATTTTCGATCGCTAGTCACATGCGGAAACCACTTACTAGCAAGGATTTTAAATTGAACGCGAATGATTATGTGAGAATCAGTAAGGAGCGACTTCCATTTACCAAAGGATACACTCCAAACTATACTAGTGAAATATTCAAAATCGCGGACGTGGATCGATCGAGGTCAATACCGACATATAAATTGAAGGACCTTAACGGTGAGGATATAAAGGGTAGTTTCTATGTGGAAGAACTAGTCAAGGTGAATGTGTCCTCCGAGACGGAATATAGGATAGAAAAAGTTTTGAGACGTAAAGGGAGTGGACCTAAATTGGAATACTTTGTCAAGTGGGAAGGATACCCATCCTCATTTAATTCTTGGATTCCTGCCTCCTCCGTGCGTACATTATGAACGAATTTTATCTTACACTACCTAGCGACAGTTCGAGGGATTTCTATCCGAGAAATACGATAGCTAACTACAAAACAAAATTGAGTCATCGTATCGATTTGATGAATGATGATTGGTACGTAGGTCTGGCGGAAATTTCCCTTCCATCTATTCATATTCTTTCTGGTGAAGTTAGAGAGGAAATTGGAGATGCTGGAACTTTGGAGGAAGAAGAAGAAGCGTCTTCTAAAGATAATAGAACGCGAAATGAAAAGGGATTAGTTCGCGGAGAGATAGGAGGAGGACCGAGGTATGAATCTAGCGACGTTAAAATTACATTAAAAGATGGTTCGTTCTTCGTGGTACCTACTGGCTCATACGAATCACTAGGTAAGGCATTTGTCAAACCATTCCTCGAACTAGATAAAGCGAAACGTAAAGCAGTACAAACGGAAATCTTTAATGCGAATAATGATGATCTTCCATTCGCTGAAAACGTATCAGGATTGAGTGAGCGTATAGAACCTGGCGTGTTAATTACTGCTAAAAACGTTACTTACACTTTACTTCCGGGCACGTATAATTCCTTTCGAGATTTATTTATTACTACTCTGTCAGATTTTAGTACGATTAGTAGAAATTACATTCGTGGAGACATATCAGGTATAATATCCATACTAGCAGCGAAGGAAGCACATGCAATAAACAAAAGCGATGTGGTAAAAGGAATCATAGCAAACTCCTCTTCCAACATATATGTCTACACAGATATAATCAAACCGCAATTTGTGGGTGATTCGCTCAGTCGATGCGTACGCATCTTGAATACTAAAATTGGTGAATATCAGACATTCAATCCGATATATTATTTCCCCGTTGAGAAGAACCATATCGAAAGCATCGAAATTCTACTGAGTGATAAACTCGGTGAGCCCATATCTTTTCGTAGTGGTGAGCAAAGCTCTATAATAGTGTTACACTTTATAAAAAAGAACTAATTCACGTTAGTTTATCATTCTGCGTCGAGATGGCATCGGTGGTGGACCGATATTACAGTTATTATGCGAAGCAGGTGGGGGGAGAGATTGGGCCATTGTATAGAGCTTCGTACAGGGTACAAAAGGGACGAGGTATTGGAAGTTTTCTCGCAGGTCTGTGGCGTTTTGCTAAGCCATTACTATTCAGCGGACTGAAAAGTGTGGGTAAGGAAGCAGCGAGTGCGGGAGCGGCGGCACTCGCGGACCTTGGGACTAAACCGGTAAAGGATATACTGCGCAGTAGAATAAACGAGGCGGGGCAGAACTTGAAACGCAAGGCCGAGGATAAGTTGAAAGGTATGACTGGTGGACGATTGAGGTTCGTGAAACGTCCAAGGCTAAATAAAATAAAACCCGTTGGTGGTAAGAAAAAACAGCATTCGAGTAGAAGGCGGAAACGAGGAAAGGTCGCGCTGAGTGATATTTTTTCATAATGAGTGAGCACATGCTGAGTTCGCTGGACATATTCCAACCCAATCCTCCGATACAGACGAACATTCTCTCGAAGCGACTTGTATCATATAAACCCATCTCTTCGTTGGATAATAGATCCGTTATCGAATTTCTAATAAAAGATTCTGGAGATGCGTACAAGGACTTGAATAGCGTTTATCTGAGACTTAAGGTGAAACTCTGTAAAAAGAATTTAACTGACTTTACCGATAGTGATACCAATCAGCCGGGAGTCGTCAACAATCTTCTCCATTCTCTCTTTGAACAGTGTAATGTATATTTCAATGGAACTCTTGTCACACCATCCGAGGATAATTACCACTATAGGAGCTTTTTCGAAAACGCGTTAAACTATGGGGTCGATGCGAGCAGAACGCACCTGCGTAATGTAGGCTGGGAATTAGATACGGGAAATGATATCGATAAGACGGATTCTTCCAATGCAGGGTACACGAAACGAAAATCATGGTTCAAGAATAGCACCGAGGTGGAACTATTTGGTAAATGGCACGTGGACGTGTTCAATCAGTCGCAACTATTGCTGGATCGAGTCGATGTTGGAATTAGGTTGATGCTTGCACCTCCCTCCTTCTATCTCATGGAGGGAGAAGAAGGAGTCTTGAAAATTCTCGACGCTACTCTTTCCGTGCAACAGTTTGAAATCAATCCGTCCATATTGGTGGCGCATAGTAAAATATTACAAAGTGGGCAAAATGCGAAATATCATTACAAAAGAACTGAACTAAAGACTTTTACTATACCTGCCGGAGGTCGAACCTTGAATATCGATAATGCTATTGTTGGACGGATACCTAACACAATCGTTTTTGCAATGGTAGATAATGAATCATATGCGGGCAGTGTGATGAGGAATCCGTTCGCCTTATCTCATTATTCATTGGAGAATTTTTCAATGTTTGTAAACGGTGTTCAGATTCCTTCGGAAGGTTTGGAGTGTAATTTCTACGGGAAAAAATATTGGGCACGTGCGTACGATACATTATTTTCGGGTACTGGAATAAAGCACGCTGACAGAGGTAATCAAATCACGTACGACATGTTCGGACACGGTTATTTCATGCTAGTCTTTGATCTAACCCCCGACAATTCTGGGAATGAGGATCATATAAGTTTAGGAGACAGAGGTGTGGTGAGAATAGAGGCTAAATTCGAGCGAGAGTTGACAAAAACAGTCACGTGTCTGCTTTTTGCTGAGTATGACGCTACATTGGAAATAGATAAAGACAGGAACATTATCACAAACTTTTAGTCATGGATAGCGTGCAGATAGATACGTTATTAAGACAATTTAAAATATTCCGCGGAGTCTATGCATCTGATAGGTTACCAAAATCACCTCAAAATGGAGTTTACATAGTTAATTTAGATCCTTCTAATTTACCTGGTTCTCACTGGGTGGGGATATACTTGGACAATCATTCAGCTGAGTATTTTGATTCTTATGGTCTGCCTCCCTTCGTAGCGAACGTACGCCAATTTTTAAAACCATTCACAGTCACTCAAAATCGCGTACAAATTCAAAGCTTTCATTCGGATATTTGCGGTGAATACTGCTGTCTCTATACCGCGAGTAAATCTTTAGGACAAAAACTACACAAATTCCTCAACCAATTCCACAAAACCATCCCCCATCTCAACGACTGCCGAGCCTTGAAGCTGTTCCGTCTAACCTTCAACCAACTACGACGCGTCAGATGTCACCCTAGAGCTCAACGGTGCTGTTCCAGAATAAATAGGACGAATTGGTGAGGAAAACATCCATTGCGGAAGAGAAAGCCAAAGGATGCAGATCATCGTGGCCGTGTGCTTTTCAAAGGGGGGAGTTACGGAGATGGCAGCCGTCGATTTGGATAGCAATCGTCTCTTCTGGGGCAGCTTTCGTCGTCATGGAAAGCTCACAGCTGGAGGAAAGAAGCTTCGATTTCAAGATCCACTGCATTGCAACGAGGAGACCTCGTTTGAGCACGGCTTCATCTCACACATCGAGTTGGCCCCAGCTTTGGAAGCCATCATAGAGGGCGCCACGGGGCTTTACGCATTTAGCGAAGCAGAGTGCGAATTTCTCTCTGATCTCACGGGCCGCACGTTCATTTGCATGGAAAAGGAGCTGGCCTGCCCCCATCCCGAGAAATGTACCTTCCCCTCATTTTCCTGCCTGAATCCCTGTCATAAATTGCGCAGTAGCGTTTGTGCCCTCAGAAACGCGCACTCTCTGGCGCAGTGGTTCCAATACAACCGCCTCAAGGCTGAGGTTGAGCCCTGCCCAGATGACTGTTCCCCATCCCCTCTTCCATCACCGATCTCTTAAGCAATTTTAATACACGCTAGACTTCAGTCGTGATGCAGCCGTCAGTGGATGCGGTTCTCCAGTCACCACCGGTGAAGAGAAAGAGACCTGCTGGACATTCGACTTGCTCTCCGCCTCGACTTTTGAACAATTTACTTCTTCAAACGGTGTATTATTTGAATGAGGCAAAGACAAAGAGCGTGTGCATTGGTTACGGAAGTGACTTTGAATCAGTGGTTCAATTTAACGGTAAAAAAAGTGTAACATTTTCACAAAGTGAATGGGAAAGCATATTAAATTCGATAGAGACTGTAAACGTGTACTTTTATAGGGGAGAAAAAGGTGTGTTAACGTCACCCTGCTTGGCATATGCAAATTACTTTGGGAAGAGACATTTGGTTGTGAAAAGCATTTTAACGAAAAACACCGTCAACTTGAATGGTGATGAGTGGGGGGCTCTAATACAACTCTTCAAACTGATAAATCTATTTCTCCAGAGGCTTTTGGATAGTCGTCAAAAAATAAAACAGTTTCTCGCGAATAAATTAGCAAATAATATTGCAAATTGTGATATACAGAGGCTTGAATTGGAGAAGGTACTCATTGCGTATGATTCGGCTGATGGCTAAAAGTATTTGGCTTCCTGTATGTGAATGTAAGACTTTTTAACCTCTGGCACGAATGAAAGTTCTGTAAGTTAAAAGGTCTTGATGTAAGTTCAACCCCTGGCATTGGGTGTAAAAACCTTGTAAGTTGGACATACATCGCGATGAGTGCCATTATCGAATTTCAAGGATTTATGACCAGCGATGGAAAATTTATTGTCAAGGAATTGGCAATCATCGCTGTCCAGAACAAATGTTGTAATACGTGGCTATTTAAATCGCCGGCGAGAATTCTTTATACCAAAGAGGCGACTTGGCTGCGTAACAATTATCACGGCTTGACGGAATATTCTGGAGACGTGGATTATTCTGATTTGGAGAGTGTATTATCCAATTATACGAGGCCATATAAATATTTATATACCAAGGGTGTACAAAAGGCATCTTTCTTAAACGGTCTTCTTCCCGAGGGAATTTGTGTTGCTAATCTCGAACTGTACGGCTGTCCCTCGCTCAAGAAATTAACTACACATGAGGGATGCTTATTACCTGCACACCAGAATACCACACAATGTGCAAGAAAAAACTGTTTCAAGTTGGCTGAATGGTGTATTCAAAATAAAATTTGTAAATAAAAAATGTAAAAATTATTATTGTTGTAATGAAAACCAGTAAAAATGTATGTATGCTTTAATAAATTATGTAAAACCCGTATCCGTGTTTTATTTCTAACCTTATATCCCATAAAATGAGTAATAAAAAACAATGTTCAATAATAAACTTTTATTTACTTTAATATACAAACATTTCATCTTCAAATTTGAGCACAAATTTGATCACTCTCAGGCGGGTGCCTCGGATATGGTCCGTGGTACAGTATCGCACTTTCGATTCTTTATGGTCCGTGTAGCAAACTGGCTTCACTCCGTCAACTTCCACGCGATCTCCTTTGCTAACAAATTGCGATCCACCGTCAAACTCAGTTCTTCCTCGACGCTCTAGAACATATCCTCCATTTACTCTCGATTGCGGGCGATGTGCTTCGTACACGTCCAGCCAAATGAAGGGAAGCTGCTCCTCGGCCTTTAGACGCCTCTCAGGATCGGAGATGTCAGATGCCTGGGTGATGTTGAATCTCACGACTCTCCCACTTCCATCTTGAAAGCCGGAAAATTTCACTTTTTGCCCGACGACATCAAACTCACGGTTCTGGTGTCGGAACACACAGTAGTACGTAGTTAGGAAAGAAACTGATAGCATAAAATCGGTATTTTCAATTCTTTCTCTCGGGATGTATATTGAGTACGCATCCTCATCTTCTATTCGCTCCATGCGCAGATATGCGTCACCCAAGCGAGCACATAAAAAGTCAATTTTCACGCTCATGTTGACGGAGAATGAGCTTCTTTTCGGAAGAGGTTATTTATATACATAAGTGGGAGGAGTCACGTTGCAACCTCACTTGTTAAGATCTTGGTAACTGCCAATGGGATATGGCAGCATTAGGGTAGTAGAAGCCGTTCCTGAAACACGCCATCTTGGATTTTCTAGAAGGCGGGTCCTATGCCGGATGCTGGGATGGTTATCGATAGGACAGAGGTGATGCCTGTGTCCTATGTTTTTATCTGCCAATTCTATTTTACAGCACTAGGGTATTTGATAGGAAATTAACGAGATAATTGATGAAATCTATATATTGTTCAATTTAAAGGGGACACTTTAAGGCATTTATCTGAAGTATAATTGCCTCCCTTTTCACTTGGGACCGTTTGTTGTACTCTTCAATCGATAGTTCTGGAGATATAAGAGGCGATGGCCTTGGGTCATGATTTTTCCTGCATGGGTTGTGTTGACGTCGTACAACTAGATTGCATATGAAGGAAAAATGCTCCCTCCCCCCTCTTTCACGTGACGTTATTTGTTTTTCTCTACGACCGATAGTTGTTGATGTATCCGGGTTTGAGTTTCAAGGTGAAACTTGCGCCAGGATGATTTTTCCTGCGTGGGTTGGGTTGACGTGATGCAATTATATTGCCTGTGAAGGATAAATGCCCCCCTCTTTCACGTGACGTCATTTGTTTTTCTCTGCGACCGATAGTTCCGGGTTGGAATGTCAAGGTCAAACCTGCGCCAGGACAAACATTTTCCCCCTACTTACATAATACTCCGTAAGCCGCCGCAAGGTCGTGTGGCGGGGGTGTTAGGTAACCAACCGTAAAAAGGAACAATACCACATGCAAAACAACAGCGTGGAAAATTACACCCACAGCAGCGCACACACTCATGCAAAAATCCCTTCATCCAACACTCATGCAAACACATATACCGCAAAACAACTAAAAACTGCACCCCAGGATGCAGCACGAAAGCCATCCTACAACACACAAGCCAGGACACAACAACCAAGAATGTGAAACACCACTAACACATGGACATGCACCACATTACACTGTACCCCCCGAGGAGACTGTAAAAGGCAAGGAATGCGACCCAACGTTGCAGGTAGCAGGAATTTCCTCACGGAGAGGGACGAGGGATTCAAAGGGAGACTTAAAAAACAGATGAACAGAACACTAATGAGGTCATTCGGAAAGAATGAGTTATAACAAAACTCACAAGGTTAGTGAAAGAGCATGCATTTAAGTAGAACTAATTATTCTTTAGACGCTGAGGGTGGCAAGTGGAATTTTTGCTATCTATAACCCTGCAGTTGCTATCCCGTATTGTCCGTGGGAAGAAGGAATCCTTGAGTCGGCTAGTTCTGGCATCTATTTCCCGAATTTTATATGCATGATCTAAGCGACCAACGTATGTAGGAGTACGAATAATTTGCGGGACCTCGGTGCTGATACATGCGGATCTAAAATTATTTAATAATTTCAATCTTGCGTTGAATCGTCTCTCTTTTAATGACTCCCATAAAATACTTGCTCCTGCTCGCTGGGTAAAAATTTCGAGAAAATCACAGAAAAAATAATAATTTTGCCTACGTCTACATAATACGACGCAAACCCCCTCAAGGGCGTGTGGTGGGGGATATTAAGTCAACAGCTACGCGCGCACAGTAACAATAATTACATCTCTATAGAAATATTAGTTTGATTATTCACTGGAATAAAATTTGGTCACAAGAAAGAAGGTATTTATATGCAAGAATATTCAATCACAGAATACGTTCAAACCATGCGGGAACATTGTTATAAAGATGGGTCTATTCAAAATTTATGTAAGGTGTCAGCAAAATATGCACATTAAGACACTCCAGCTGCTATAATATCATGCATGTATGCATTTTATGGGACAAGAATATTCCCATTAGATCACTCGGAAGGCTCGTTGAATTATTTTGACTGGAGATGGATTCACTATATTATTAATCGGCAGACGACGATTAAGTAAGAACCCTACCGCGCGTCTTCGCGCTGAATGAGGTAACTACCTAGACGTTGGAATAATCATTCTCATTATAAGCATAGTTAAATACTTGGTGGCCACATTAAAATTGGCGCCAAAACGACGAAAGCACGTTAGGACCATTTCATGTTAATTGAAATTGGAAAGCTCCGCCTTGAATGGACCTGGAATGCGTGGAACCCTGTCCTTGAGGACTTAATTTCGGAATTTAGCCAGGCTAAAATTAGCATAATTATAATGAGCAATATTAAAATTAACAAAAAAAACAGAGTAAGCCTGTCTTATACGCAAAATATTATAACGAGCAAAATATGCTCCATAGTAACTGAATAGCTTAGGTTTAAATCCATTAAATGTACGTGGATTATAAAAATGGGCTCAACTATCAGATAATTAAAAAGCTCTTGAGTTTAACATTGACCGAGAGGGAATAATTTTTGCAACTTTGGTTGACGAGACTACAGTGGCAAGGTAAAGGAAATAGATTCTCTAATGCTCTGATATGAGGGATCCTTTTTCCCTCGCGTGATTCGTGAACAGCAAATTAAGAAATCTACCGCGAAAATTCGAACCCAACCAAAACAAATGTTCCCTGATGGGCATCTATCATCAATTACCGCCCCTGTCCTTCATACTCCTTGAAGGGTAACGCATTGATGCAGATGGTGTCTTTATGAATCTCTATTTATGACTGTTGCACAAGGTTGCCTAGTAGTCAGTAAGTACTCTGATGAGTGCTGACTTATCGTAATATAAACCTGCCACAAACTCTTTTGGAGGATTGCACTATTGGGATATAGCTGTAGATCTCTCTCTCTCTCTTTTCCTCTCTCCACCTTGGTGCCCATCTGCCCGAAGAAACATCCTCTGGTACTTATTTCTCCTTGCTTAACTGCCTCCCTGCTCGCTCCGATCCTCTGTCCCTCACCCCCTCCCAATTAGGCGAATCCCCCAACTTCCCAAATGCTACGCGGCATTCTTCCATCCCGTCAAACTCCTCCCCCTCCCTTCTTCAACATCCCCACGTGCACACTTCCACTCACCCCGCAGGCACCCCTTCCCATAATCCACCTCTCCACTTACTCCCTCTCTCCATGAATACGGGGCGAGGGGGTGGAAGGCCTGGTGGGAGCCGGGAGAGGGAGGGAGAGAGGGACGAGGAAGGGGGAAGAAAAGCGAAGATCTCTCTAACGAGGCCTTAAGTTCGTCACAATAAGGGTTCCTTCGCGGGGGATGGGGTGGTTGGGGGGGGGGGAGGTGGTGGAGATGGCGGATGGGTGCGAAAAAGGTGGCCGGGCTGCCTTCCTTATATTTCTTCTCCAGTGCCTCTGCCTTTCGCAACTCTCCCCCAGGTCCCGCACGCCACCCACGCCCATGTTCAGTGTGTCGTCTCGCCTCCTGCCCCCGCCCACCCTCCTACCCTCTCTAACGGCCCCCATGTATGCCTTGCTGAGCTTTAGAGTTTCCATGCTCGGCGGCGCGAGGGTGGTTCACAGAAAAGCGTCTAGGAAACGGAATTCCATTGCGACACGTTTGATACTGGTCATTGTGCCACTAGTTCATATCCAAGGATGGTTAAGAGGAAAATAAAAATGAAAGGAGAAGCGAAGAAAAGGAAGAAGCCAGAAGTGAAGGTGGGAGAAGAGGGATCATGCATCCCTGCTCATGTTAGTGGATATTGAGTTGATGTTAACCTGAGGAAAGTACACTTGCGTGACGTGATTTTTTTATAAATTAGACCTAGGCGGAATTTCTGATCACGTAAATTCCATGAAATCATTTATAAGAAAAGAAATTCTATTTTTTTTTTACTTTCTTAACTCATTCGATGCTATAATTGGACAGTGATTGGGTTTAGGTTCTCACAGTTATGACACTACCAAAATGCAAACACTACAGTTTTTATCCTATGGAAGATAAATTGATTTGTTTTCATTTTTTAGAAATATTGGATCAAATGGAAATATTTTTTATCCATAAAATCAATTGTATTGCATGTTTCGGACGACAAATCATCTTCAAATGAATTTTTTAAATCAGTCGACTTAAGACTGATTTAGTCATTCGCATTTCGATTCGTCACCGCCAGTCGATTGCTTTTGTCTCTCTGTTAACGATTGATGTGTGCAGTGGGAAATGCATACGTGCACTCGTACTCGTATCGTTATAAGGTGGTCCCAGAAATACCCGGCCTGACCTAGAGACGGCGGTAGTTGTTTGAAGTATATCACTGTATGAGGAAGTGCACAATCTATAAAGCATATGTTTCAAATTTGAAGACGCCACGTTGTTTAATATTTGGTTGAAAGCCATCAATAATGAACGGGGTCAGCGAATTTGTGAAAATGGAGAAAATTGGTCATCGTTATGTGATACAATACTTTTATGTGAAAGACTTCAATCCAAACAACATAAAAGTTGAACTGGATTCTGGGTGAGTCTGCTCTTTCTATTACTACGGTAAAATATAGGGTAGCAGAGTTAAAACGAGGCCGTACGAGTTGTCAAGACGAGCATCGCATTCGTCGATCAAATGAGGAGACGACTCCAGAAACGGTAACAAAAATCAACAAAGTGATACTGAATGATCGTCGACTGATAGTGCGCGAGCTAGCAGACATAGTTGGCATTTCAAAAAGTGCGGTACATCGCATATTTACTGAAAATTTGGACATGAGAAAGCTGTGTGCAAGATACGTGCCGCATTTGCTTACACCCGAGCAATACCAGTGTCGTAAAGATGCTTACGCGAACGTATTGCAACGTTTAAGTGAAGAAATCAAGCAAAATCGGCTGCATTCAGCTAAGAAGAAAGTGTTGTTTCATCAAGACAGTTCACCAACTCACAAACCCGTTATTGCAATGGCCAAAATTCATGAATTTAAGTTTGAGTTGCTATCTCATGCACCCTACTCGCCAGATTTTGCCCCCTCGGATTATTTTATGTTCGCAAACTTGAAAAAATGGCTCGGTGGTCAAAGATTTTCCTACCTTGAAGAAGTGATGTCCGTTGGCAGTTAATGGCTATTTTGAGGAGCATGACAGTTCATGTTACAAAAACGGCATCGAACTTATTGCACATCGCTGGGAAAAGTGTATAGATCTGAAAGTAGATTATGTTGAAAAATAAATAATTTTTTTCCAAAATTTGTGTGCTTTTTTTTTGGATCGGGTACTTCTGGGATTACCCTCGTATGTACCCTTGATGTATTGCTCACTATAATAGCCTGTAACACGCTGCATTAGAACTTCAATACAATTCCTATCCCGAGAATAGCTTTATATCTAAAGGACAAAAGAGTGTTTAAATAGAGTTCGTATCCAGAAAATTTCCAGGGTTGTGTGCTTCGTTAAATCGAAATAACACTGTGATATTAATTACGTTTGAATAAATGATCGAAGCACTTTTCCACTTGATAAAGCTAAGAGGAAAAGTGCTACGATCAGTTGTTTATTTTGTTCGACTTCCACCACATCACGCCTGAAGCTACTGAATTTATTAACCACGCTATTTGAAATGTCAGCGCAATAGTGCTCTTGGCCTTCTATATTAAAGAAAACCCCAAGTTTGATGAATGGGAACTAATCATCACATTTGCAAGTTTAACAAAGCGCTTCTACTATTGAATTCCCGTGTTTGTTTCATCTCGCAATTTAGACAGAATAAGTAAATCTTTTGAAATTAAAGCAATTATATGTTTTCAGCGGTTCTTAAGTTGAGCGTTAACTAAAAATTACGTCAGTGATTCAGACTTACGTACGTGTTCATGATTGATTCAAAAATCCAAAGTGGATTTATATTAATATTCCCTAAATTTATGTGTCCTCAACTCGATTCATCAGTCTACCGCTTCCTTTATGGATAGCACACTTATTTATTGTAATTCAGATGCTACGAGGAATCTATTTCAAAAGTTTCAAGCACAAAAACATACGGTATTCCTGGAGTTTACAATATTTCAGAGTTGGCGATAGGAGTGCTTTAACCAGAGGGCATAAATTACAGTTTTGAGTTTTGGACATTTTTAATACTTTGGATTGTTTGTGTTTCCATAGTAAAATTCAAAATAAATTTATAAATATATAATTTCCACTTACTACTGAATCCATCCAACTGATAGTAAAAACAAGCAAATTAGACCAATAAAGGCCGATATCTGGAGAAATCAGTTATAACCAGGTAACGTCTTGAAAAAAACTTGTCTTATTGATAATTAACACCTGGGGTTACTTCAAAGATTCATAATATAAAGATAAATAAAAAAAGATGTCGATGAAAAACTTCTACGATGACCTTAAAGATACTTTTTATTTTTCCATTTGAATCGCTTCTCGTTAACAGTAGCAGTAAATTCGAATCCTAAAATCAAAGACAACAGTTTTTTAAAAGTTTCCGGTTATAATAACAGTAGTGATCATAGAGTATGAGATGTAAAAGGCCATACGTAGGTTTCCAGAAAATTGCATCATTTTTTAATTTAAATGTCACGAACTTGAAACGAGGAATCAAAATGACCCAAAATTGGAGGCTAGAGCGTGCTGCGTAAGGCTAGATCTGAAGTACTGTAAAATATCTAAAAATAAGCTGCAAGCAATAATTACATTAGTGATGTACTGCAAGTGAGGAAGCTCGCAGATGAAAAATTTATATCAAGATCAGTGAAAAGGTCTCGAGTACTTGTATATATCTAATTAAATTATAACATATTAGATTGCGAAACGAAAAGGAAGTCCAACGTTTGGATAAACGGACCACCAGCGATCTGCACAAATTCCAAGTCAACTTCCAAATGAAGGCTGTTGAGACCTTTTATTTCAGCATCATTTCTCAACGAAGAAAACTGCAAGGAAGAGTGCTTGGAAAATGGTAAAAGACTGGATCAGTTAAATTCATTTTCACTCTAATCTGGCGGTCTGGCGCGCTTTTACAAGAAAAAGAAACGTTTTAACCAGGCCGCTCTTATGCCTGTGCATGTAGCTTTTTCTATGAGAAGAAGTTCGATTTTGGACCGCAGATAGTTTCATCGATTTTATTGCGCACTTGTGAAGTTCCTTTGCCGATGAAAAACATCTGCGGAGACTCGTGACAGAGCGGAAAATTCGTATGGGAACGGGAGACATGCATTCAAGAGCATTAGTTGGTGTGAGCGCTTAACTCGCTCAAAATGAAAGCAGGATCGCTTTTCCTGATAGTCGATGAGAGAGACAGATGAATATCAGATTGGGGATACTGAAAGATAATGCCATGCTGCAATTTAGGGCTTAAAAATGATATTGGCGGCGGGAGTAGAAATATACGATTAGGTATTAAGTATAAGCGAAAATGGAATAAAAACTAATTGTACTGAAACGATAAAAACGGAATGAAGTGCTAGTCTTTGAGATTCTAATGAAGATCGTAGTTTTTTCCAGAATCTCATGTGTTTCAGGATCATTTGTAAATTCTGGATACCCTTCTCCAAAGCGCTTCATTTCTGTTCAACTGACTGCCTCGGGTTGAACCAATACGTATGTTACCTTGCATGATGCCACTATGGTTCATTATAGGGAATGATTTCACATCTGACATGACCATCATGATTCATTAAGTCTACTAAATATTTTTACACTAATATACACCAAATATTTACTGATAATAATCCATTATTAGTTTTAAGATAACTTTCAAGAGTTACCCTATATAACAGAAACTTGGGACTGATGTAGGCATTAAAGGTATCTTCTGATCTCTTCTGCATTTTTAAAACCCCCTAATTTCAGGCAAGGAGGTGCTTTCATTTTTGCTACCCTATATGTTATTCCCACGAAACAGATTAGGCTCAGAAAAAATTCTTTTCAACCAAGAATGAACACGACTAAAAAAAAGAATAATGTAACTCCAAGAGAGTAAATCCCTTTTTCTTCTCTTAAATGGTTGATGAAAATATGCCCGAAAATGGATGCTTATGTACTTCAATTGTAGCAAATTGATGCAATTATCAACGATTTATTAAACTTCAAAACATCAGTTAATCTTCACGTCTGAGTAGTTAATGTAAGCTTCAAGTAATGTTAAACGGTTATTGTTGGATTTATTCACGGTAAGAGGGTAAAATAATTGATTTGTGTGATTAAAATCTACGCGTTACAAAGAACTAAATATTTAAACAAAGAGCGTTTCCAAATTTTTAAAATAAAAAGACGTCCGTTCAGGAACTTAGATAGAGAAAAATCAAATATAATGCCTACAGGATAAATGATCGACTTTTAGAGCTCGTATCTACAACCATACAAATCTGCGTCCTCTAGCGGGCGTTAAATCAAATCTTGGAAGAAAGTTTGCCGGCCACACTCACAGCAAACTTGCTATAATCGACCAAGTACGGGAGGCTCATGACAATGTCGGCGACACAAGGTAAGATGAGCGTCTGAGTAGAGTGCTCTCGGAGGGTGAAAAGCGGCCGGCAACTGTGTCGTCAAGGTGATGCGCTGGGGTTGTGGGTGATCAAGAAAAGGAAAAAGGGAAAGAGAGAGATCGGGGGGGGGGGAAGACAATGGGATGAGGATAACCCGTCAAAGGGAGGTTTTTCTTTCCGTTGAGAAAGATTTCCTTTCCGTACTTATGGCGGAAGCGTCGTTCTAGAAGAGAAGAAAGGATTAGTGGGGAGGGGTATGCAGGGCTGGAATGGAGGGCGGTGAGCCATTTTCTTCCTAGACAGAGAGCCGTATATCCCTCTCTCACTCCCGCAGGAGAAGGGCGATTCGGAGGGATGAGAGAGGGGTGGAGGCTGGAAAAAGGGAGGGTCACAGGAGAATGGTGAGGAAAAAGTTATAAAAAGGAAAATACGCACTCACTCAAAGATCGTCCCTCGGCTCACCCACCAAATAATAATATCCCCTCGGCCACCCATCCTCCATCTCCTCACCCCCTAAACCCTCCTGCTACAAGGAAGAAAAGGTGGGTGAGGACGGAAGCGAAGAAAAGCTGTCACTTTCCTCAGGTGAACCTTAAAAACCTTCAAAAAGGTTTCCGTGGAAGTTTTCGGATGAGCAGATATGTTTGTACGTAATATAGTAAACCAATGCACACACATTCATGTATATACATGGATGGTCTGAAAAGTTTCCTACTCAGAATATTTCAGAAAAAATGTTTTGTATCTTTGTTAGGTCGGAAACTTTTCAGACCACGGCGGACACACACACACACGCACACGAGGGTGGTCTGAAAAGTTTCCTACTCAGAATATTTCAGAAAAAATGTTTTGTATCTTTGTTAGGTCGGAAACTTTTCAGACCACCCTCGTGTGCGTGTGTGTGTGTGTATAAATATACACATACATTTTTTCTTATATATATTTTACATATACATACGAGTATACACACACACACCCACATATATATATATATATATATATATATATATATATATATATATATGTGGGTCGCGGCAGTCCAGTGGGTAGAGCGTTGGACTGCTGACCAGAGGGTCCCGGGTTCTATTCCCGGGCAAGGCACTCTGGGCGCCTGCAGCTCCACCCGTGATTTTTCGGGTATCGGGTCTTCCTGGGAAACCTTAACCGGCACAGGGAAAGGAACTGGCCCCCCTTCCCTGATGTGTGAATTTTCACACGCCGTATAGGGCTTAGTACTGGGTGATCTCTACCATCACCTACTAAACCGACCTTCGGGTTGATTACTGTGTTTATGGTTTATATATATATATATATATATATATATATATATATATATATATATATATATATATATATATATATATATATATATATATATATATATATACACATAATATTGGGACGGCCCAATAGAACACAAATAAAATAGTAACACTTAAAAGGACACTCACACCGTAAATTTTTTTAAGCTTTTGGCCTTCTTCAAGTGACTTGAGTGAAGGCCTCGGAGAAGGCCGAAAGCTTAAGCAATTTACCGTTGTAGTAGTAGTTTTGAGGGGAGGCGACCGACAGCTAAGGTCATTTGCGCCATAGGGGATGGATAGGAAAGGATTATGGAGCGTAGCTCTGTACGGCGCGGAAACGTGGTCATTGAAGCAGGAGGACAGACGTAGATTGGAGGCTTTTGAAATGTGGGTGTGGAGAAGATTGGAGAAGGTGGAATTGACAGAGAAGAAAACAAATGAGGAAATACTTGGTATGGTGGGCGAAGAGAGGGGATTTTTGGGAGCAATCCTATGGAGGTAGGAAAAGTGGATGAAGGGGGGTGTTGACCGGCAGTGGGATGTTGAAGACTGTGATAGAGGGGGGAATGTTGGGCAAAAGAGGAAAGGGAAGGAACAGGATAGGGATGTTGGACGGGATGAAGGGAGGAAGAAGGTACTCAGAGATGAAGAGGGACCTGATATAGAGTAGGATGATGGATTTTGTGTTTTGTTAGGAGTGATAAAATGTTTGTTTGGTAGTTGTGTCCATCCAAAAAACCTACCTTAACCGGTAGATTACCTTAAAAAAAATGTATATATATATATGTGTATATTTATACACACACATATATATATATATATATATATATATATATATATATATATATATATATATATATATATATATACGTAAATATATGTGTGTGGGCATGTGTATGTATATGTACAAGATTTGTATAAAAAGTATGGGGGAATATTTTTCCTGACGTGACTGTACGTCGCAACGCACTCACACAACGTGGACTCGGTGGTGGAGGGTCTGATCTTCAACACTGCCAAGCGCCAATTGCCTTCGAGTGTTCGTTCAGGCTAGATCATATTTTTAGTTGACCCCTGTTGAGTGACTCGGTACTAGCGCCAAATGCTGCGAACGATTGAACAGCTGTACGCTATGAAATTTTGTGTTGCCCTGAGAAAATAAGGTACAAAGACGTTGGGCATAATTCGCCAAGTGTTCAAATATGAAAGCATGTCACAAACTGCAGTTTTTAAGTGGCGCGAGCTCTTTAAACATGGCCGAGAGTGTGTGGGGGATGAGCACCGCGTTGGTCGGCCGTCGACGCCAGGCTAAATTCAGACCTCGTGAAACTTTTTTGGTGCCCGTGAAACTTTTTCCGATACTTTTTATACTAACCTTGTAGATATTATGCATACGTGTGTGTATATGTATATACATACATACACAGCCCTGTTGTAGAACATGTAGTGAGAAAAGAAAGGTTGAAGGTATGATAAAAGAAACTTACAGATATTTCTGGGCCTGTGAGCAGTGTCTTCGCCAGATGAAGAATGAAGTGTGCTCCTCTGCTGAGGAAGAAACTTCTTTTAGGCCCTGTAATCCACGTTTATTATCTCTCTTACCCTTAAATATTTTACTACCCGCTCTGCAATAGTCAGTGACCGTAAAGGTGAAATTTAGTGTAGGGGTTAAGTTTTGTATATGTGTAGTCATTAGTATGTGTATACATTATTATTGTTATTATACGCTATATATTATTATACTGTTAATATCCACTATGTAGTATTTTGCTATTGTCAAACGCTATATTTTATTACACTATTATTGGTGGTCTAACATTCAAGTTAGGTTTTGGGTATACATTGACTGATAATCGCTCAACTTACCAGCTCAAAGGGTCAACCTGATTCCCTGACCCCAAAGCCACACCATTAAACAGTTGTTAAAATCTGAATAATATACTTTTCCCTTCATTCTGCTCAACATGCCTATGATCTCCCTTTCACTGCCTTGCTAGCTTCTGGGGGTCTCATCTATGTCAGGTTTGTAGCCACCGCCAATCAAATTACTCGGCAGCAAGCTCTTATGCATACTTTGGACCTCTCCCAACAAACCTCTCTCCTCGTCGACGATGCCTAGTACTTCTTTGTTGGTGTCTCCTCCGTTTATTTATCGTTTTTCATCCTTCTCATCACCCACACATGAAACAACTCGATTGTTCGCCAATCATCAGGCTTCTCATAGACCATGTTCCACACCGTAAATAACCAGGCTATAAATCATTTGCTCCATAGCTATTTCCCGAGTTGAATTTGAAAGGAGATTAGTTTTCTAGCATATAAATATATATAGTTATGTACACTTGTTATTGACTCCTCATTCCCTGATAAAAGTGGCCTGGATAACCGAAATGTGAAAGTGTGGTTTTTGTTTTGCTTAGTATTTTAATTTTTTTTTCTATAACAAAATGAGTGCCCGTCAAGCGTGTGTCTGTGTGATATATATATAGTATATATATATATATATATATATATATATATATATATATATATATATATACACATACATACATAGATATACACACACACATATATATATATTTATATTTATATGTTTATACTGTTGTAAAAGTCTACGTATATGTGTGCGAGGATAGAATCCCACACGCACCCATATGTACATACACGTGTAGAAGCACTACCCCTGTTTCTTTTCCTCTCTCCATCCTTGAGTCTCTCCCCCTTCTCGCCCTGCCACCACAAAAGCAGCACCCCCGCTCTACTCCCTCGAGAGCTTCTCATAATCTTGAAAGAGAGGGGCAGCACAAGTAGGTACACAAAAGGCACTTCCGGGAGATATTGGGATCTTCTTCCCGTCCTTCCCGCACTTCCGTTATAAGTAGGCGAGGCATTGGAGAAGGGGGAGGCGGGACGTGAGAGAGGGCGAGCCCTTTTGAAGAACCTTCATGCAGGTATAATCGTGCAGTGGCTCTATAAGCATTTAGTGCCATCATTATCGCTAATGTTCACTACGGGAGTTGGTAACCATGCAAATCTCCATTCTTCCAAACTCCAGCCTAATCTCACCTTTGTTGGCGACGGATCTAAAGTGAGAGTGAGGAATCATAAGGAAGGAGAGGATACGACCAATATTTTCATGATGACCCTTATTTTTTTATAAGCTTATTCGTCCTTTCCGGATTCTTTCGTGTAATCATGCCCGTGGAATGATGATCTTGATAATACCTCGTTTGTGAATTTTCATTTGAGCGCTGATATTCATCTAATAGTTTTCCTCTTGGTTTTTTATGTTACAGCTCAGTATCTGAACTGCAGGTAAAAATGAAACCGAGTGGAAAGACGTTTTCAGGGTTGAACTGAATGGGAGAAACTGGCAAAATGGTATTTAGTAACTTAAAATTAGTTACAAGTCAAACGAGAAATATTGGCATACAACTATTTATTTCTTGAAAAGGTGACGTATTGTACAATTCTATATGAATTTTTCACGAATAATAAATTACGTTTAGCACAGTTAATCCCAGAAATGCATATTTCAACGTTAATGATCATTTTTACCTTTTTCTGTGCAATAAAACCAATTAAAAAACAAATTTAATTGAAAACATTGTCAATGAAAACCAAAATTTAAAATCTTCATACCTTTCTATAGAAGGGCGTTGACTTAATGCTAGTGCATTCATCTTATTACAATTACTAAGCCAAACAATAGTTTGAAAATATAACGCGTCCATCAGTACGGTGGCGGAGGTATTTAGTTTATAGATGCCATCACGATGCGACCAATGGGTATTGTGTCGAACGTCAACCCGTTCTCCATGGCATATAAATATAAACTTCCCTGAATAAAGATTTCATTCTCTATTACTTTCTCAGAAAGAAACTTTACTTTCGGTAGCACAAGAAAAATTGCCCATAAGCATTAGTTTAGTGCATTCAAGTAAAACATTATATTGTTTTATGAAACTGTGCCACACGTTGAAGGGTAATTTCTTCTTTGGTGTACTATCGTTCTTTACGTGATTTAAAGTTTATCGTTGCCCAAATGAATGCTTCCCTTTTTCATTTCAGTGTTATTAGAAGCAATTATTGGAGCCTATAAAACGTTTTTTTACTGCTGATGGAAGCTCTAGAATAGTCTATTTAAGTCACAAAAAATGTAAATTTGGGGACCTTAATAATCTGCGGTGTAATCATGACCTTCAACTAGGTTTTTCTGTTTTTATACTCGCAAAATGTGATTTGATATATGATATAAATGCATCAGGCGAGATTTACGCACAACTTATTGAACCCAGAACTGATTATGAATAGGAAATAAAAACACTCTGCTATACGATAAAATATTAGTTTAACTGGCCGTATGGTAATTCGCTGGATCGAAACCAGTTGTAGCAAAGTTATATTTTGCGGAGTAGCAGAGTTTTTTCCTTCCCTACATATCATGAAGGAGTTTCTCCAAGTCACATTATTCACCATTATACACCCGGAATTTACCAATCAACCATATCAGGGGCGATTCCTTATCTTGCTTTCTTTAATTTATCGTTCAAGTGATTACACACTAGACTGATGGTGAAGAGGGTGATTACTCGAAAATATGACATTGATTCCTTTCTGTACGAAAATATAGCGATAAAACGTATTCTTTTCATTTGAGAAATATTTAAAATGGACGTCAGCACCATGTTTCTCTTACCAGTCCCATTTCTTTGATCCGGAAATTATCTAAGTGTTGGGAAAAGTTATTTTCTGCCATCGTCTCTCATTCCTTGGTTACGCTCGTGAACTTTCCAAATAATTATTTTCACATCGTCTTTTTTCCCCCGAAGTGAATATCTGTCTCTTTTCCTTGGAATTGATCCAGTTTGTGTCCTCCTAACATTTTCCCCGAATGCACTGTTTCTCGTAATTGGTCCAACAGAACGGATCGCAAAAGATGGCTGTTTTTTCGGAAGTTGTAAATGTTCTTTACCCTTTTATAATTACCATCCCAAGACGTGTTTTCATTCGCCATTATTTCCGAACCGGCTCTTCTGCATAAATAGATAGAAACGCAATGCAAGTCAATTAGTGTGGAAAGTTCGGCATTCTGTCGTGCTATATACAGTTTACATCATATTATTTTATCATTACTCGTATATGGCATTTTTTTCCTTGCATATTCAAAAGCTACTCCTATTTTTCAGGACCAAACTTTCTCATGTTTTGCACACGAAAATGGTAGCATTGAAACGCAATGTTGCTAAGTTTTCGGAATCAGCTATTAAAGATTTTCCTCCAATCATTATTTGAGCATTTAATTCTAGAAAAGGGTTACCGTTTTATCAACACTTAATTAATACATTTAGAGCAGCAATATGCCTTCGGAATAAAAGTAACGGCATTTTTCCTTCTGGTGAGAGAGTGAAAAATGTGAGCAAACGATAGGTTCAAAAAAATCAGGCTATGGAGGTATTTTAAGAACCAAACTGAAAATTATATCCAATGGATAGAATTCTATTCTCCTTTCCCTTTCCTATTTTTGCCCTTGTGGCTACCCGGCAATTTTTTTTCCTTCTTCATTGCCAAATCAACATCTTCTTCGGTCAAAACCTCAGCAATTCAGGTATTATTTGATTTCAGCTCTTGTATATATAATCCTTATTTTCTAACTCGCACTTTCATTGCCATATTTAATTGCGAAGAGGTTAATCCATTACAGGTTGAATCGATTGGTCCTCAACTCTTATGTGTTGACCTTCTTGCTCTACAGATTGCATGTGGATTTTTTTCTGCGTTTTGCTTCTCGAGCAGTCTCGAGATCAATTACAGGAGGGCGATAAAACTCACTGGTGAAGGCCACTCTTACTTCTGCTCACGTAAACGATGAATGTGATAGCAAGTAAGTAAATAAACCGTAGAGTTTTAAGACCAAGCAAGTCGGGTGATGGCTTGGTTTTTCAATGAAGTCAGTTGTCACCGAGCACGATTTCGATCGGAGGTATGTAATGTCCTTGACAATATAGCGTTGAATTATTTCCTGTAGCGGGTAATATTTCATATGAAGAGAGAAGACCATCAATAGTTGGTTAGAAAAGGGAGGAAATGCGAACACGACCCACTATATGCACAAAAATAATCTCATGATCAGGAAAATGGAATGTTTAATAATTACAGAGAATGTTGATTTCGTCAAATTGAAAATCTATGGTTATACTATACCTGTAGATTATCATGAGTCGTAAAGCAGCTGTGCTTGACTTGTCACTCAACTTGCTGTGAAAAATGACAGAGTAGACCATTGAAAGCATACCCTCCCTTAGTCAAACTTAAAATCCCTGACCTTGTTGAGCATTCGTGAAGGATTCACTCCCAACGTATGCCCGGAAAGTACGCAATTATCCGTCCCTGATATCTTGTTGAAGTTTTTGAGCATTATTCCAGCTACAGTTAAAACTACAGGCTTTACGTATTTCTAAACTTAAGTTTTCAACCGAATCATGTATTCCCGTCGTGGTAGGTTCACGTGCTCCGCGACCGTAAGCCGTTAGTCAATTTTCCTGTGCGTTCCCTTCGCCTCTTCACCCACCAGCTCCTCTCTCCACGCCGCACCCTCTCTAATCCCCGACCCTCTTGAAACCCACCTTAATATGCTCTACCTTCCACTCATGCCTATTATTCCCTTGGAATTAGAAATAAAAAGAAGACCTTTCATGTAAGCCTACCTCATATTGTGGCTTATTTTTCGTCCTTTAAATTTCAATTTCCAGTTCATAGTTTCTTATAATACGTACTTTGATCTTGATGTTTTCCTTCCTTCGTTAGTGCAAGTCCCAGCTATAAATATCGAATTAGCAAAACGAAAATTTTCGTGGATTTCATTTTTAATTTTTTATGTTCAACACATTACTTTTGATTAGGATTTCATGGGCACACTTACTGCTACTTAGTTGATATTAATTTCGCTATTACCATGCAAAAATTTGTTTTCGTAGCTTCCTAAATATTTTGGCTAGCTTACTACTTTCACCATTTTTTTGCATATTTATCAACTATTTCTAGTTTTGCCGACTGAATTTTACCAAGAATATGACTTCTGCTGTTAAATTTGAAATGAATGTTGATAATAAACGCATTCCGGAACACCATCCACTACTGGAGTGATAAGTATGAGCAAAGGGAACGCCATCAATCTTGCGTGAATACTTGGCAGATTATTATTTCAGAAATCGACCTTACCGTCAAGGGATGGTCTTATTCCGATGGTCCTTTAATTCGAGCGTATTTCTGATAAGAGCTTTTGTTAGGGAAGCGACAGCTAAGGCCATTCGCACCATTAGGTAGGATGGGTGGGTAATTTTGTAACTTAACGAAAGGCTCCAAGGGGTTCACAATTTAGCGTCCCATTAGACGGAATGTGTACTCTACTTTATTATTATTATTAAAAATACACATGTGCTAATAGACATTTTCAGGTGGCACACAAGTCCCAAATAATTGCAAAAGATAGTACATAAAACCAGACTTCAAAATACAAATCTCTTTAACAAAACAAGTGAATCCCCATCCCATTTACAGCCATTAATCAGCAAGAAAAAAAAGATAAATTAAAAATAAAATTAAGCTATTACATATAATACATTACACCACACATCAATCAAAATATTACATATATGCCTTACATCTATTCTTAAAAGTATACACTCTGTTAGGAAAGGGCTCGAATATTTTTGCAGGTAAGGTGTTCCACTCAACAATTGTTCTATTTAGAAAAGGAATTTTTTTTATTTGTTCTCTGTGCCCGGCATTTTACCTTAAATTTGTGATCACTTGAAGTGCTCACCGCACAGTAGCCCAAGTAGGGATTGGGATCCTGATGAAAAATACGGCCATCCATGGGATTCGAACCCTGACCCCCCTGGGTGGAAACCCAGTATATTAGAAACCGCAACATCCTGATTCCCTTGTATTTGTATTTGTTTGGTGATTGGCTAAATTAAAACGCGTGATTCTTCGTGTATTAAAGAAGTTATTCGTTTAATTTAATATATAGTATGCACAGAGATAATAAGTGAGTTCATGTCAAGAGAAGAAAATAAAATATTGTGCCAGATGATCGGAGGTTAATTAAATACCAACCTCAATTTATGGTGAAACTGTTATTGCATCCAATATAAAACCTGGGAGTATGCACTTCAGAGATTTTCAATTGAATTTTTCTTTGGATGTGCTGATTACTTAAATGCAGTATACAATCGTCACCACAACTGTGATTAGCCGAACTTTTTCTTTTTTCTTAGCAGTCAAAATTTCCATTTATACTTTATAACTAATTCAGCATAGAGCATAACCTTTGTTTTTTCGAATTTACCTATTTTTTCCTTGTCAACAAATGAAGTTGACTTTGTAAGACTTACATTTTTGAAATGTCATTTTTTGTGGATAGAAATCTGTCTGCAGCTAATCAAAGGTAAATATGATGGATGGATCTATAATATAGATAGTGTTTTGCTGAATATTATTTATAAAAACAATATAAATTCAATATAACAAAGCATGCTTTTCATTCAGATGAAAAACCTAGAACTAATATTTTGGAAATTAATAATGAACGAAATAGTTTGAAAGCTTTAAAAGGATAAGATTATTCAGCAATTATGGATCTAAAAACATATTTTGAAGCAATTTTTAATTGTGAAACAGGGTTAAATCATTATTGATTTTTGATAAATACAGAAACATTGCATTTATCTACATTATGTTGCAAAACACGATATGTTCTTCAGATTTTAGTAGCCTAGGACTTACTTATTAGCCGCCTATCAGGGATTTTTCCGTCATCCAATAGTCAAGCGCAGTTATGGCAGGTAATAATTAACCACCCCTATTTACACAGAAATTGAAATAGTTTACCTATGCAAAATGGAAATTTAATGGAATGGTATGAATATGTTTGGCATTAAATTTCCCTGCGGAACAAATTTCCTGCACCACATTTTTTCCCATTTTGTCAATACAATTAATTATTTTATTAATTTTATTAGCATGGTATTTGTCGTGTCATTGCGGTGAGAAATAATTAGATTGCGCAGTGAGATTGTGTTAAGTAGGTAAGTATGTGAATCATCACGGCGAGGGGTTTGACTGTAGCAAGTGTGCGGAATAGGGATGAGGAGTCTACTTCGGCAGCTTGTGGAACGCTTGATATTTGGGAAAGGGGAGGAAGTTTCGGGGGAGCGAGGGCGGCCTCAAAGCTTTTGTCTTTCTAGCTGAGCCGCGTTCTTGGCATTCCAAACTCCGCTTCGAAATTAGTTTGTCAAGAAGTATCGATGACGTCACCAATGTCTTCCCAACCTGTATTTGACCCCAGGGAAAAACGCTCTGGCATGTAGTGAGTCGTTGCCGTTACTAAATTTGCATTCCTTGTAAAACATAATTAAGACAATTTATTATTTTTTACATTATACTGAGTTATTTTTTATCCTATTTCTTTTCTTTCTGTTGGCTTCTCGGAAAGGCCTGGAGTTAGTTTAACACATTATTTAATCGTATTTAACTAAAGAGTACTATTTGCTAAGAAGTGTTTCCATGCCATGGTACGCTCTCCAAATTAATTTTTTTCGAGGGTTTCATTTTCATCAAGAAAGCGATAACATCAAGTTACACCCTCCTCCGACCAACTTAATTGTATTCTTGAATTATATTAAACTCCTCAAAATTAGAAACACACGGTTACGATTAGTTTGTATAACCTAAGAACTGCCATGTTGCTAATACTGGATAATAAATAACTACTTCTACAGGCTTGTTTTTTTCTAGGCTACAATAAAATTTTAATCATTATTTATTAATTTGTATTCCATATTTAGTGAACGTAATACTTAACTTTAAGCGCCCAATGGAATGCTGGGCATTATTGAAAATTATATATCAGGGATGGCCAAGATCCTTGATAGTCCGAGACATTTTTCAAAATTTGAAATTTTTCGCGAGCCGCAATTAAATATGTATTTGAAAGGTATATAAAAAAGGTATTTAAATTTTTTTACAGAAATTATATATATTGAAAACATAAATAAAAGTAGAAATTATGTGTATTGAATGTAAATATGAAAAATTAAGCACATTTATTTTACTTCTCTTGATAATTATTAATATTTGTTGATTAATTGGTGACAGCACTTTTCAGTAATTCTTTTAGATGCTGATCAGTTAATGCTGATCGCTGTTTGGAGTTCACGAATGTTGAAGTTAAATAAAATGGTTCACATGTGTACGTTTTTCCGAATATTGAAATAATTCGACAACCTGCCTTTTTTAATTCAGGATACTTCGATTCTGGTACAAATTTCCAAAATTCAGTAACCGGCGTCGACTTATATTTTAATTGTACTGCTTGATCTTCTTGAATCTCTATTTATTTTAATTCTCCATATGCTTTTTGGGTCATATATATTGGAAATGAAAAACTCACCTGGAATTATGTTAACTTCAAATGGATTCAGAAAAAAATCAAGAGACGATTTAAAATCATGAAATCTATTTTGGAATTCCGTCAATATTTCTTCTAGCTTTTTTATATACTCGTTGAGCTTTTTTGTTCAATATTGGAACAGATTGTTTTAATACGAGGAAAATGACAAAATGTTTTATTTTTAATGTCCTTTTGAAAAATTTGTAATATAGTTTGAAAACTAAATATACTCTGTGAGAGGTCAGATATTATTTTATCCCTTGCAATTGTAAATTCAGTGTTTGTAAATGTTCCATGACAAAAAAATGTAAATGTTCCATGTCAAAAATATCGTCTTGTAACCACTCGTCATCGTCTATTTCTGAATAGGTTATTTCCTTTTCTCTTAGAAATGCAGTTATCGGATCAAACAAATCTACAAATCGATTTAATTCGTTATAGCTAGATAACCATCCAACAATGTAAAACAAATAAATGCCATTTGGAGGCTCTTCGGCCATTAATTTTCCAAGGAAATTTTTGAATTGTCGATGATTTTTTTCATTGGTGCGAATGTAATTTACAATGTGCTACAGTTTTAAATAAATTAGGATATTTTAAATATTTTGTAACGAGATGTTCTCGTTGTCGGTATGAATTGGTGGAATTTGAGAATCATCTCTTAAAAGCCCAAGAAGACCGATTTTTTTTACCCTGCATTGCCGGAGCTCCATCAGTTGCAATGCTTACAAGTTTATTAAGAGGCTCATCAAAAGTTTTCATTACAGGAACTAATGTATTTTTAATATCGACACCGCGGGTTTACTCTTGAAGTGAAATCCAATCGCGGAATATCTGTGATATCTGTCGATTCGTCAAGATCTAAGCTGAATGCAATACAGTTCTTCAAATCATTTTTGAAATTGTATTCAAGAGATGTATCAATTGCTGCTATGCGTCGTTCGGTTGTGTGTCTCAAGATGGGTATTTGCGAAATAATTTTGTGCAATGTTGCTTTATTTGAATCTAAATCTTTAAGTACATCTTCCAAGTTTTTTTAACAAACTCTCCCTATCCATAAGGGCGTTTTGCACGAGCAATATTCCAGGTAATAACAAAACTGGCTTCAGCCACCTTATTAGCTTTATTGTTAAAGGTCGTCAAAATTGGCTGTTGTTTATTTAAATTTGATTTTAAAGCAGCAAGTTTATCTTATCTTAATTTGGAATTTGGTGGATACTGATTAGTAAACGGAGCATGATTTGATTGGTTTCATAATGTTGACATAAATTGCTACCTCTATAAGTTTTGACCGTAGAATTACTAATAACAATAATGCTTTTCCGTTATTGTCAATAAAAAAATTCTCCTCCCACTGATTTTAAAACTTCTATTTTCTTGCTCGTATTTTCTTTTTTTATTTTCGTTATCTCTTGTCATATTTTTAAAAGAACTGGAAATAAATGAAGACATTTAGAAAATACAAGTTTTGTGTTATTAAAACAATAACAACACGTGTTACATACTACAAACAAATTATAGTTTACTTACCAAAAATTTCAGATTACAATTTATATCTATAACAAGAGTGATACAAATTGTTTCCTCCAGAGCAAAATGTCAACTGTCCATTGCAATGAAAGTTTAAAAAGTCAAAATCGGTCTGGAGTCGGTCGATTAAGCAACTGTTTATATTCGTTCGCGCAGTTTTCGATGAGTCATATCATTCTTAACTTGGATGGAAATGAAATTTGTTACTACGTTACACTTAGCCTTTCATATTTGCTGTCAGTAATTTAAAAGACATTTTGAAACAAATACGGAACGATAATAATTTTTAAAAATATCATAACACAAATATGAAAAGGGAACTTAGGTATATTTATCGCATTCAAGTGGGTACCGTCTTCGGCTTCTGTAAGAACTGTCACAAATTTAAACTTGGATGGTCACCATTGGACATATCGAGCTCAAATTTAGGCGGCAATACTTTATCAATCCTAGCACTCTTTGGGAATCCAAGTTGACACGGAAAGAAAGAGGGAAATAACTGGTATCCTCATTTTGGACGAGTGAATTTCACTAAACGTCAGGCTTCTAACGAAACGAAGTCTTGAGACGAGATCTGAAAAGTGTTGAAAAAATCTTTTCCTCAGAAGAAATAAAAAGAAGAAGAGTCATAGGAGTAAGAGAGGCTGAACTTAATTTGGACGTGATCGTACAAAGAGTGAGTCTAGATTGATCAGGTGGAAATTTCTATGTACGGATGTGACAGAGGACTGGGAAATCTAAAGTGCAGCAAACATCTAAGCAAATACACATATCCTGCAAGCCGCTAAGCGATCGTGTGGCGGGGGGTGTCAGGGCACCAGTTATACTTGCATAAATGTTCATGCGTGAATTCGACTTTGTGTTGTCTATTGTGAAATCTCTCGTACAAATGCATACATATACACCTATTAACATCATGCAATAATTGGTGTTTGAATAAATTATTAGATTTTAGAGTTTACGTTAAGATATTCCGGCATTTGAGATGGGTTTTGTCATGATTGCTTATCATACAAGGGGAGCATGACTGCTTTAATCTGTCTGTGACGGTGTCTATCTCTAATATTTATCCTGATAATCGAATGTGCCAGTAAAATTTGATAGCATATTAATTCCTTCGCTGCTTCTCGAAAGCGTAGCTGTCACTTGCTAGAAATCTTAGGCTTACAACATAATTTCTGCAAACAAACCCGTTACGCTTACTCTTATTGTAGATCTTGTAAGTTCTTGTCAAAATCGATATATCGAAATGATAGACGTAATCGTCCTCTCCTAATCGTTTTGCCTTTAGGAACATGGTCTCTTCCCACTGCCAGTGCATTTATTTGGTTTAACTCGCAATCGTATCCCGCAACGGAATTCGTCGTTCTCAAATTGTGTACACTATTAGAATTTGATTGAAATACATGAAAAAATTCAATGAAAATCAATTCGGAGTAGCCCTTTTGATCTTGTGTCCTTTGACTCATTGATGAAACTCTTTCAGTCAAAGAGTTCCGACAATGCGGAAGGAGAAAAATAAATACGATAGCTAAATCTTCAAATTCAAATAATCACAGAGGTTAAGCTCTAAATTCACCATAGTCGTTTATTCAAATTTAGTTTTCTATATTTTAAATAATTATTTGGTCATATTTATCTGTATTCCCCATCGTCTATTTATCACAGGGACGTCGGGTGTGGGAAAAATTTGGCCAAGGATTAAGAAAAAAGGGCAAAAAAAAGCAGCATCTATTTTGTTTAAAAACAATAAGAACTGACTAAAACAATAATAATAAATTCAATTTCATGAGAACCATTTTTACAAATGAAAGAAATAGTAACTGCTAAGGCAGTCAATGCCTTTTTAAAATATGGCTTTTGCTCCAATTTTAATCGAAATATGAGTATGACTCAATATAAATATTTGGATTGATAGCGATTCAATCAATATTAATTAAAAAATCTACGACTACTGTACAGAGTGTTTTTCTAACTACCTATGACGCGCTTTGTGAGATAAACTAACACTTAATTTTACGCCAAATCTGTAATACACGATGCTTATTATCTCCTCGGTGAAATGATTTGGTAGGAACATTAAAGACATTATATCTTCCTCCAATCCCGAAAATAACGTCTCTGTGTGTTACGTTCCTCTTCAATATCATGTATGCGAGTCTCCATTACATTTCATTCCGGCTCGAGAGGCCGCGACGATATGAGTTTTTTTTCAGCATTTTGACCGTCTCAAGAGAGATTTTACCGATCCCCTGTCCATCGCAGCAGACCTCCGCAGTCTGACGGACGCTCCCTACCCTTCACGTCCTCGTCGTCCTCATAGCCTTAAGCAGACCAACCAATCTTTCAAGCATTTCTCTGAATGTTGTGGTTTTTGGAATCAACAAAATGACTCTCGAATCGACTCTAATATCAAGATGAATTTGGAAATGCCAAGAATGAAAACAGTGAGTGATAATTCTATTCTCATTTATTTTAGCACTTTTATTTGCGACTTGAATTCTCAGAGTCATCTGAATTACGCCCAAAAGTAAATTCAGCTACCCATGCAGCTTCCGAGTACTCTCCGTTTATGGGTTATTTTAAATTAAGAGGATATGAACAGTATCTCTGCTCTCATGGATCTTGTTGTAGTTATTCATTTCAATATGTATATATATTAAATTGTATTTTGTGATAAGAGCATACGTTATTCATTATTTCATGCCGCTGGATTTAAACAGATTTTTAGTGTGTATGGTCGTCACTATAAATCCCGCTGACTGCGATGATGCTCAAATTGTCACCAAAATGATGCGATTATTTGCTGAATGTATGCTAAGATAAATTTCTGGGTAATTAAATTGTTATATGAAAGCAAAATCTTAGTGAAAATAACGCTGAGAAAACAATGAAAATGCGTTTAAAAATGTTATTATTATTAATAGGTATAATATATTGAGAAATAGATTAATATTTATTAACTAGACACGTTTGCCATTATTAAATTATAGTTAAAGAAATTAACTGGCAATATTTCTAAATGTGATTAGCGATAGAGCATTCAGCTACTTACTGTACTAGTCCATGCGCTTGGCGCCTATGCATTCGTACTATACTATTTCGTACCATTACGCTTTAGCGTAGTCTACAATACTTTTAAAGATCAGCTTCATCCGGTTTCCTTGACATTTTCTATATGAATTCTTATGTAGGTTTTCATATGCTATGCCTCATTGTTCTCGGATAAGCATGTTTTAGGTGTTTTAGGTCTTTTTTGATATATTACCAACCCCACTCCTTTTCCGGTAGCTTCTTCAGGATTATATATATATATATATATTTCTCAGTATTATCCCTCAGGGTCAGTATAGCCCTCAGGGCTATATATATTGAAGTCGTAGTAGGTATCAGGAGAGGCGATTTCTGAAGTAATTCTAATACTGAGGGATAGGATTTTCAGGGATAAGGGAAGGAGGAAGGGAAAATCTACGTCGGCTTTAAAATACCCCTTAACGAATGACGCCAATGGATTTACAGTTTAATTTCCCATTCGTTGAACGACTTTCTTCACGCGTGCTCTCCAAAATCACTTCAAGTAAGGATTGAGGTACCAATTAAAGATACAGCCACCGTCGGGTTTCGAACTCAAGTATCCTAGTTGGGAGGTCAGTGTATTGCCGCCGCACCAAACCGATATCATTGCATATTTTTCTGTAATTATTGACAAAAATTTACATGGTTTGTTGGGGAATGGGGGAAGTAGTGTGTTATGAAGTGTAAAGGAGTAATAGTGGTATTTAGGTGAGGAGACCGATAGCTGAGGTCATTTGCGCCATTAGGGATGGACAGGAAAGGATGAAGGGTGGAGAGAAACGGCATTAGCCTGCTCTTTACGACAGGCGCCAAGGGGGTCGCAGCTTAACGTCTAATTCGACGGACGGCTAAGAAATATTCAATACCGCCGTAGTTCGAACCTGGGCCCTCTGGGGTGAAAGTCAGTACGATAGCCACCGCAACATCTCGATCCCAAGCGTAAAGGAGCGATAGAAATTACCTATGGGCGGAATTAGCAAAAATAATTGGAAAGTTTGTAACAAGAATCAAGAAAGCGGGTCTTAAAATATAAACCTAGATGCCATTCGACTAGGAGCTTTGGTCTGGTGAGCAGCCGCTAAGAATCCGGTTAGTAGCCAAAGAAATATATATCATGGCACAAATTTAACCTCCAATTTTAAAACAAAATACCTAAACATCAAAAACTTTTAAAAGAGGGTAAAGGTAGTTGACAATAACTTATGGTTTCCAATGATATTTCCAAGAAATTTCATTCTTTTGAATTCATATTGTTATCATAGAAGGTTCATTCAATTTTGCAATCGCAAAGTAAGCTGAACTAAAACGTACATTGGCTTGGAAAAAGTTCAATTTTAAACTTTTCTTACCTTAGCAGCAGACCAAAAAAAAATATCAGTGAAAATAACTGGTGTGCCCATCGGGCTATCGAAAATGGAAACAAAATATGTAAAAGAAGTCAGTTTAGCAAAATACAATAAAAATGTACTCCTTGCCGCACAGCCTAGCGGTGGCTTTCAGGGTATGAAAATAATTATATATACTTAAAAAAAATAATAATAAAACTCAAGTTAAGAATTTAAAGTACTCCAGCTTCTCAAGATAATTACGTGATTTAATATGATGAAAATGCGCCGATAGTAGTTCAAAACTACACAATTTTCCCATGTTCCTTCCAATCACCTTCAATTAACGGGGGACATAATTCTATCAAAATTTTCTCTCGATAAATATTTTGGCTGAGCAGAGGTTGAAGATATCGCCTCCTTAACAGCTTAGAGCGGCGAAAATTCTCTCAAAGAGTGTACAGAGTATTTTCGACATAATAATAAGTGAGTAAGCCAATATCGGAGTAATAAATTTCTTTACTACGTATAAAATCAATCGAGATAGATTTGGTCTTCAGCTTGCTCACGGCAGCAATTCCCTGAGCGAATTCATACTTAAAACTAGAGACTTATAAACGCAAATGCTATACAAGTAAGAAGTTTACCCATAATGGTTTTTCAAAACTTTAATGCGGTGGGAATGACGTGGTTGTATCCAGTATTACTGTATCATATATACAATGTAACTGCTCCTGCAACAAAGCTCCCAGGCCAGGGGCGGTATTCGAATTCAACAACGTTGGCTGGGAATTGCAAGTTTAATACGTACATTAGTTCGTTCTGTCAGGTCATTAGAACCCAACTATTTTCAAATTTCAACCAATTATTTTGGCCTCATGAATAAATAAAATTGAAAGCCTACTCTTGACAATATTTGATTATTACCAAAATATATATATTATTGGAAATGCATATTAAATGCGAGTATTTGTGATTCAAATACTTATTATGCTGATAAATCGCTATTTGGGAATTTAAAAAAACCCATCATGTAAAGGTTTAAATAGCTTGGTTTATTGGAAACTTGGAGATTTATTCTATTTTAAGTTCGGCGGATTTATACAAAATGACTGAGGGGTATGGTGCCTCTAAAATATTCCTTTCGACACACCACGTTTGAGCACTGCGGGTGGAGTACGTACTGTTCTCACCTCTCCCGATGCCGTTCATGCCTCCAGGAGACATAAGGATGGGTAAATATATCCGTTTGCACCTCTCCCGGGTCCTTCACTCCTGCTCATTGCCCCCTCTCCCCCCCTCCATACCCAAACCAACCCCCCCACAATTCTTCCCTCTCGCCTATACCACCCTCTGCCTTCCCTCCCACCTTCTTCCACTCTTTCCCCCGCCCCCTCACTTTATCCACAACCCACAGACCCCTCAAACCCTCTCTCTCACCACTCCCTCCGCCTCACTCTCCCGCTTTTTATTATCACGGCCTTCGAGACTCGTGGCGGCGGCGCTTCGGGGCTGTCTCGGCTCGTGGCGCCACTAAAGCACCAGACCGTCGTCGCCTTGTTACTGGCGGCCTCTAAACATGACACAATCATAGGGCGAAGGAGAGACGCCCGTGAGAGCGTGCCTGCGTGTGGGTGTGTTTGGTGGGTGGGTGGGGCAGGTGACGGGAGAGAGGGGAAATGGAAAGCGGGAGGTTTTAGGGAAGGGCGGAGCGGCGTCGTGGGGTGCGTGCCATGTGGGGAGGGAACCGGAGTGGTGAAAGGGTGGGCGTGCTTTTTTCCAGGGCTCGTAAGGATGGGAGGAGGCGGGGGTGTTTCTCGGAAAAGGGTGTCGGTGAGAGTGGGAAGGGGAGGGGGCCGCTTGAGGGAATGGCGGTGAGGGTGAGGGGTGAAACGAGGGCCTTGAAGTGCGAGGGCTTTGAGGGAATGGACTTGAGGGTAAATGGTGCGATGTTTGGAAGGAGTGCTCGTGGAACTTGATGAGGCACAAGGAAATCGGTTGAGTGCATTAATGAGCAATTGGAACCGAAAAATACCAACGAGAGGGCATCAGAAATGATTTACTTTTTATTATGCACATTGCCATTATGCTACACCTAGGTCGGTGAATGGTATCTTAAAATTTTCCTAAAGGGGTAATGGGATGCATGCATGTTAATGTTTCGTTGAAGAAAAGAGAAACAATTTTACTGAATTTAAAATTTTCTCCTAATCCTCAAAAGGATAAAAGAATGATACAAGTGCTGGCGTGGAGAAAACGGGATTTTTTGCTGAGAAACCAGTGTTTAATTCAGTCTGACTCTTTGAGCTCGCATTTCATTGACTATTCTCTACAGACATTTTCATCTGATATGACCGGAATAATAGCATGTATATTTTATACCAAATAAATATTAATGGACACTGTATGAGTAAATGCTGGGCAATTTGGATTATCTACAAACAACTATGATCATTAGTATGCAAATGGTGAAAAAGGAGATATTAAAAAATATGTATAATTTAGATATGCACATTGGACCAGAAAATTAGTGGATAAAGATACTGAGTAGGCAGGTAGCTTAGCGGCTTCTGGGTTACATTCATGGTAATACTTTCGAACATCACTGTCTACAAGTACGAAGTCTGTTTAAACATCATCGCGAATTTTGAATTTTCACGGGTTACGTATATTTGATTTTCGATTTTTTTGAGGTGTCATGCTGGTACTTATGTCTCTCACTTATGCCAAAAAGTTCTGCCAATTTATATGTCTCGTCAATTTTTGACAGCTGTTTTGCTGGGACGTGTTTTGGCTTGTCTTCGATTTTTCCTGCTCCAAAAAATGGATCTAAGAATCTGTATCAAATTTTGTGTGAAAAATGAAATTAAGTGCGTAGACGCATTCCGAATGTTGACTGTGGCATATGGAGAAGCTACGTTGGACCGAAGCAACGTTTATCGGTGGTACAAAATGTTCTCAAGAGGGCCGAGAAGATGTGAACGACGAAAAGCATGCCGGACGCCCGAGCACGTCAACGACAGACGAAAACATTGATGAAGTGAAGAAAATAGTATTGGCCAATCGTCGAATCACCGTTAGAGAAGTTGCTGAAGACCTTAACATATCGATTGGCTCGTGCCATTCGATTTTTACCTATGATTTGGGCATTACACGGGTCACCGCGAAATTCGTACCAAAATTGCTCAATTTCGACAAAAACAACCACGCATTAACATTGCTAATGACTCTGCCCGCGACGACTCAAATTTCCAGAGGGTTATAACTGGTGACGAATCATGGGTTTATGGTTATGACGTGCTCAATCATCGCAATGGAAGATGCAGCACGAGCCAAGACCGAGAAAAGCGCGCCAAGTTCGGTCGAATGTGAAAGTTTTGCTTTCAGTTTTCTTCGATTACTGGGGCGTGGTGCATCATGAGTTCTTGTCACAAGGTAGAGCGGTAAACAAGGAATATTACCTGCAAGTTATGCGCAATTTGCGCGAATCAATCCGCCACAAACGCCCGGATTTGTGGAAGGACAAAAATTGCTTTTGCACCATGACAACGCCCCTCCTCACACATCGTTACTTGTGCGCGAACTTTTGGCCAAAACAACACGCCAATGATGCCGCAGCCACCGTATTCCCCATATCTGGCCCCCAGTAACTTTTTATTGTTCCAGAATATGAAGAGGCCCATGAAAAAACGACGCTACCCTATGATTGACGAGATAAAGACTGCTTCGAAGGAGGAGCTGAACAAGATCACAAAAAATGATTTTTTGAAGTGCTTCAAGGATTGGAAAAAACGTTGGCAGAAGTGCATCATGTCTAATGGGGATTACTTGGAAGGGGACAAAATAGATTCTCATGAATAATTAAATAATTTTTGAAAAACATAAAAGTCGTGATACTTTTTGAACAGACCTCGTAGATGTTTATGGATTTTACTGGATTCTAGAACTTTGCGATAAAGCAAATAGTGGCTCAGTGAAATCACCTGCCCCAGCCCTATTGCCCTGAATGCGTGAATGTCGCAAGCTTTAGATCTTAGGTTAAAAGAAGGTCTAACCAGATCGATCAAAACGAGCCTTCGAGATGACTTCCGCAAATGGATGTTCCTTAGACTTAAAGCTATCAAAGTTTTACATGAGAACTTGATAATGATCATGCACGTTTTAATTACAGTCACTTAGTGGTAAACTAAGCTGTTCCAGCCTTGGGTATTTAATCGTATTTACTTTGACCTTTATTGTGGCCTTTGGTCAGAAGATACCTTATTAATGTCAAATAGGTCGTGTATATTGAAATGAATATTGTAGAAAAGTAGTATATCAGAGCATGTAGTAGCAGGAGCAGGAAAAAATGTCTTTTGCAAAAGTAGGATCCCTTTATACGAGTATATAAGATTATGACTCCGTATATGAAGGGATTACGAGATAATTTTAAACATCAAATAAAGTAAACCTACCTCATAGTAATAATTTTATCACCAATAAATATTGCAGAAAAAATGTTTTCCACGGAAAATTTTCATATGAGCTAATGTATTTCTAAATAGGCTAATATATTTATTACCTTCGCCAGAACAAAGGGCCTTTTTGCGGATATTCTTGAGTAATTCTTAATGTATAATTTCAATAAAAAATGATATCGGGCATAAAACAAAGACAGTTGTTTTATGCCTGATATCATTTTTTATTGAATTAAACTCTTGTAGAAATGAGTAGGATTAGTAGAAGTAGTTATACAGATTCCTATATAACATCTAATGGGGAATCAAATAAATTTCTGAAGGGTATTTTCAAATAAACATCATATTTTACCTTGAAAGTGTGGTAGTCCAGAGGGTAGAACATTAGACTGATTACCGGAGGACCCAAGATCAGTTTTCGAAGGTTTCTGAGCACCGTCAGTTTCTCTCAAACTGTGTGATTTTTCGGGTACCAGATCTTCCGGAGAAATCATGGGCGGCACAAGGAAAGGAACTCTCCTTCCCTACCCAGAGTGAATTCACACGCTGGTGGGCTTGGTACCAGGTGAGCTCTACCCTCAATTATCAAACCAACCTTCGGGTATATAAATGTGGTTAAATGTTATATATTAACTTCCTTATGAAGGTCAAATGCTCACTTATTAAACGTGTTAAACATAAACTTGTAGCACTTCGAAGAGAAAAATACATTATATAAACTTATCAATGCCAAGAACCAGCTATTTGAGTTGGTTCTCCTTTTCTGAGTTTAAAATATTTTTATAGGTATATTTATACCGGGGCTACATATTACCGAGGGAAGTGACAATTGTTATCAGATTGATACATCACAGGTATGAAGTTCTTTATAAAAATAAATGCATAAAAATGGAAGAATTTAAGGAATCTTAAATGAATAAATCGTTCAACGCGCGGAAACTGCAGATAATCATTTATAAAGGCCTAATTGCTACTGCTTCACTTCCGCGCGAGAAATTTTATAAGTCCTCTTAATCATTCAGATGAGGAATAATGA